>NC_143016.1:136344660-136677160 GCF_055824585.1 Amblyomma mixtum
TTGTGATGCGCTCTATTATCTCTTTCACTGCATTATTTTCTATTTAATTAACATTATTACGGCAACGTGATTATATTCTCAGGAAATTCCAGTCTTGAACCCATGGTAATCTTGGCTAATCATTGGTGGCCTAACAGAGCTTTTATATTGCCATATATTACTAAGAAATGCTTGCTGCTGCTTGGCTGTCAGCTAAACTTTGCCTTGCTTGCAAGGTATAAGTTTATGCGGCTTTTAACAATCCGAAACGAAGCAGCCTATGAGGGACGCCGTAGTGGAGGGCTCCGGAAATTTAGACCACCTGGGGTTCTTTAACGTGCATTGACCTCGCAAGGAGTTCAAACACAGAATAATTAGGAAGACCGATTCCATCCCATATGCCTGGTGCCGCTTTCTGGCCTTTATGTGCGCTTTTTACGGAATTTAGGAACATAACTGGTTCATGAATAATGTTCACGACGAAATGAAAATAAACCGTTGGCACCCAAGGTCGACAAGTTTTAATAGAGAACCGCCTACCTTTTGACTGAGAGAGAAGTGATGTGCGAGGATAATTCCTAAGATGCGCAACATTCTTAGACCGATGACTTGCACCCTGTCTGCACTAGAACAGAGACTGACAATTCATCCAGCGCTTTGAGCCATTAGCCTTTACACCTGCCGAAGATTAAGACTCTTCTGTGGTGGATTTCGCATTTTTAATGCCACAGCAGTAAGGCTCCCGTTGTGCAGAATATCTGGCGTCGTCGTCGTAGGCGTTGTGAGCGAATAATCCTCGGAGACGCAACCTAGTGGGCCATCTAGGTCATGTGACCTGGTGGCCTCGTCACAACCTGCCCACCGGACTGTGAGCAAACTGACCACCGCGGCACCTGGTGGTCGCGAAATTGCTCGCGAGAGGTTGCTTGGGCAAAGCAACCTGGGTCGCACAAGCCTTACCGGTGACAGCACCTGCCATCGCCGAGCAGTGGCTCAATCGCTGCACCACTGTGCCAGGAGTGATATGAGGACTCCTAAGGATTTATGAACGTAAAGTCCAGAATGGTCCACTCTGCATATATAGACATTAACTCATTAACGCTGCCGCATTATACCCTCATGACGGAGCTTAAAGTGTCGCCTCAAATTTTAGGAACTGAATGAATAAATACGCCGCAAAGGTGTACACAAGTAAAGCAAGTACAGAAAAGCTGCCTTATATTATTTCGTGATTGAAGGATGCAGGAAAGAAAACCCCGATCACTTTGCATATTTCCGCAGTATGGGGCCCTTTCAAATGTTTGAATAATTAACGAGATAGTTATCCTGCTTTCAATCCTTGCGGTCACTCGCTGGGTACAAGCCAGCACTCACGCTCCAGATAGGCGGGCTCCTGGTCGCCGAATTCCACGGGATCGCGGAATCCTACCCTCGGAAGGCCACCAGCGAACATGTGCAGCGTGTAGTTGAGCGACGGATAGCCGGCACTGGTGTCGCTGGCGTTGTCGGCGTTCCCTCCGGCGCCCTGTTGGTGCAGGGTGACGCAGAGCACGTAGTCGCGCTCGTAGGTTTCGCGCACGAGCTGTCTGCACGTGGCCCGCAGTTCTCCCTCTCTGCGCACGGCTCTCACTGGACTGCGCACTCGCAGATACTCGAAAATTTCTGCGAAAGTGAAAGCCGCCAAGAACGACGTGCGACAGAAGGCAATGACAAAGGACCACAAGAATTGTGCTCGCGGGAAAAATGCAGCACTGGAGAAATAGAGGTATGGCTGCTTGGTTGTGAATGGTACGAAACAAAATCAAGAATTGGACTTTTATAACAGCTGTTCATTTCTTTTAATGTGTGGCAACTTTTTACTTTTGGCCGGTTATTCACTGCTGTGCAACTGCGTGCATGGTGCCAAAGATAATTTAAATTATTGAAAAATTCTCATTACCACCCATCTCAGTGCAACCATGCTGCTTCAAATGAAAGCTACATAGCTTTCTGAGAAGCTTAGCCGTAGAACGAAATGCGCCTGTCCGGGGCTGCCGCTTTGTCAAACAACCCAGGACGTCTGCCGGATGGAATTAAGGACCATTTCGAACAAGGAACGCTGTTAGTGTAATTTATTCAGGCCAAACACTGCAGGTCCAACCCAATTTAAATGGAGAATAATCGGTCATTGTTTTCAGGCTAACAAGTACAATTTTTTGCCAGACCTTGAAAAACGAGACAATAGCGCCTACAAGGACAAACACAGCGGAAGAACGACGTAGGACAAGCATGAACTTCGTCTAACTTTATTCGCTGAGAAGGCAGCAAATATCAGGAAAAGCAAGGCATGTACAGAAGCGAGGCAACACACCGCGAACAAAACTCTTCGAGATAGAATCTGGCTTTTAAAAAGGGTTGAAGAGGTATGACTAGCACTATCTCTTTCTCTTTTTTTTATGTGACATCTTCCAAAACCTCCCGCGCCTTGTCATTTTTGCTCCTGCCCAGAATTCTTATCTCATGAGACCGTGGTTCACACGCCCTGCAGTGCGAGCATTCTTTTCCCTGGCGAATGTTCTGCCGCTCCATGACGCACCTTGTGTTCTGCACAATTTTGCGAAAGACTGCGCATATTGGATGGTTTTTTTATTGTAAGTTCTTCTGAACATGCCTTCATTTTCCTTATATTTGCTGCCTTCTCAGCGAATAAAATTAGATGAGGTTAGCGGTTGTCCTGCGCCGTTTTTTTCCTGTGTTTGTCTTTGTAGGCGTTGTTTCCTTTCTTAAGTACTATGCACCATCTAGCCCAAATTAAAGCTCTTGCGTACTACCACAGTTTATCTACCCGAACCAATTTTACTGCTTCATTGCCTGGAATAAACAGGAACTCTGGAAGCTACTTTCTTTCTCTGCAGAGAGTAAACGCTTTTGCTTCAGGAGTTTTCCTCCTTTGTTCATGTATACCCTGACCACCACGCATTGATATTTATCTATGCCACTCTTACTTCTTTTTTGCCCATAGAGAAGTAGTTTCTCTCCGACTTCCATGTGCGCCTCGATGGGCGTACCCACCTTTTCTCTTACGGTACGAAGCCAGCAGGTCGTCGGCGTATGCAGACGGCGGCTGGTAGACCACGGCGGACGGCCACTCGCCAGGAAAAGCGAAGTGCGCAGGAAAGAGTTTGGCGGAGCTGAAGTTGCCCAGCTCAGAGGGCACCGGGGCGAGGCGGGACACCTGGGTGAAGCATGCCACGGTTGCGAGCACCTCCAGTGCGGAGGCCAGCCAGTGCCTCCGCAAGGTCTGCACGGCCACACGCTGCCACAGGACAAGGCGAGCCTGGACGAGGAAGCGTTCCATGGAGGGAGCTTCGGGCCCTGTGTCTGGCAGAGGAGATAGAAAGAAGGTGTGACGTTTTAGCTAGAGCGCCTGGCATGGACACTGCTGTGTACGAAACACATAATCTGAAGTTTAATGTGGACCGTAAGTCGAAAAAGTAGCTTAGGGAATGCATTTTATTTGTTTAGAGACGGCAGCTATGCTTCTTCCACGCACGAAGTGACACTTCCTCACCTGGTGCTGGCGCCCAAGATGAAGTTTTATATGCTTTATATTCGCCCTAGCGAACAAACCAGGTTGAATCCTTTGGCCGCTATAAAACTTGAGGTAATGTCGTTTTTGGCAAGAGGGGAAAAAAAAAACATGTCTAGAATGACTGAACTGTGTGTTACGCAGCCCCCAAAGGCGCTTCGACGATAAATGCAAATAAATTACTGTGAAATCCTTTGAGCTTAACTGCACATACTTACATCCACACCATTTTGAATGAAATGTTATCGCTCGATATCGCGTGTTCAGGCGGGGAAACACTCCCAGGATGTAATCTAGACGAGCATTTTGCCCTCTGTACAGTGCCTGAGAAATGAAATCGCAAATAACGCGCGTTATAAATCCTGTTTTTAGAACGGTTAGTGGTTTCCTGAGACATGTATCTAATACGCAGAATTCATAACGGGCAGTCTGCTTAGTAAATGTGCAGCTAACGGCCGAGCGCCAGAGAGGCGCGGCAGGCTGCGTTAGATTCCGCCACAGCGCAGCAAAACTACCCAGACTTGTGCAGGAAGAATTTTCATAATAGGCTCTGCATAAAGGCTCAAGCATTTCTTGCTCGACTATTTTATTGACCATGAAAAAAAAACAGCGAAGTTTGGGAGAACTATTTCTTAGAGTGAAGACATATTTTGGTTTAGAAGGCGACCACAGTTCAGGTATCTCAATTTAATCCGACTGTCTTGAACTCTGCGACCTGCAAAATGAGTTTAGTATGCGGCTGTTATTGCCCTAAGTAACAGCTGTATACAAAACCGTATAAAAGTTGTCCTCAGTTGCGCTTTAATACAGGGGTCACGACCACATTCGATATGGGCCAACCCTGCCGAGCAGCAACTTGAGAACGCGATGAGGCCGAACAAAGCTTGCTTTGTCATAAGTCTAGCAAAAGATAATTGCTGCACGTTTCCGCATTTGCTCGTCTCTCGTGTCGGTATTTTCGTTTGGGAATCACTTGAGATCTAAGAAGAACAATTTCTCAAGGGGTTCTGTTAACTTTGCGGAAATATCATGGAAGTACATTTAAAAGGCCTTTAATACGAAACAATAATCAAGATTTTGGTGAAAGATGGCCTCCACTTGACCAAAATTGAGCATAGTTGAAGCAAAGAACTAAAGTCTTTGGCCAGCAAGAAAACACCGTCGGTTCATTAACTTCCCATAACACGCTGGAATGAAATGCCCATCACTAGTCGTTTTGAAGTGTATGCGTTGATTACATGCCTAGTAAATGTAGTCGCCGTCGTCGCCGCCGTCGTTGTAAATAAACTTCCAATTTATCTTGCTGCCAATAAAAGCATTATTAATATGTGCCTGTCCCACAACTGTCTGTGGATCGGAAAGAAGACGCTCCGGAAAATTCGCTATTTGTATCCACCAGACTGCCGAAAAGGCTTGCCTAAATTACGGACAACAGAGCCGCAGTGGGAAAGAAATTGATAGTTTTAGTGTTCAACACGAGGAAGAGAACGGAGTTGGCTAGGAGTTAGTGATAAGCGTGTTGAGAACACGAAGAGTGTAACTGGGCATTGGGAGGGCATGTAGGTTGGAGATCACTGATGTTGTGATGAAATCGACGCTAAAAGCATGCAGACGTAGAAGGCGGGACGGGAAGATTCAGGTGGTCACATGAGATTAGTAAGTTTTGGGAGATAATGCTGGGTACACCTGGTATAGCACAAAATTGATTTCGAGAATAACGGGAGGTGTCATTGTCCTGCAGCGAACTTAACTGGGCTAACGATGCTGAAAACAAAGGGGCTACGGAGTTGCTGCTGTAATGGGAGGTGTGCTATGCAGCTGCAGAAGTCTCTTCTTCTCCTCGAGTTAATGAGGAAAGTCTATAGCTTTCATACTCACGCTTGAAACTCTTGCGGGAAATTGCTCACTCAGCTAACTCACAGAATATTTCTTCAGTCAACACAAACTTCGCTGTTTAGGAATGAGTCATGTTTTCCTCGGGATGAGTGTTTTTGTCTTTCGTCGTGGAATCAAAACCAATAACCGTTTGCGTACATTCAGCCATATTTTAAAGATACGGATTTGGGTCGACCGCGGTCGCAAAGTCGGCTGCTGACGCGAAAAGCACGGGTTCGATCCCGGCCGCTGCCGTCTAATTTCGATGGAGGCGAAATTCTAGAGGCCCCTGTACTGTGCGATGTCAGTATGTGTTAAGAAACCCCAGATCGTTGAAATTTACGGAGCCCTTCACTACGGCGTCCCTCATAGCCTGAGTCATTTTGGGAAGTTAAACGCCCATAATCCATAAACCATAAAATACGGATTTGAAACGCATTTCTCGCGCAGAGAAGTGCTATAGGTTTGCGATTATTATAGGTTATTATAGGTGCGATTATTATAGGTTTGCGATAAGAAAAAAAATACATTCGAGTCTTCACATGCGATAGTACCAGAGTTTAAGCCCAAGCGACACATGCGTACCTCTGAACAGAACCGAATGGAGTGAAAGAAATCCTTAGATTTCCTGAATGGTGAAAGTGCTTACTTCATGATGGCATGAACGTGTAGCAGTTTCTTTGTGAAGCTGTTTCCTGGCTCGAGGTACTTATTTATTGATGACATGGACGTGACGCACCTTGCCGTGCCCGCTGTTCCATAAGCTTGTCATAGATATTTCATAGAGAGGAGACTACGGGGAGTACGCTTCCCGACGGCAGATCTTTGTGTCGGCGAGCAGCTGTTTTAAAGAGCAGCCTCTTTTGCGAACCAGGAAGTGATTCAGGCACGCGCATTTTCAAACTTTTCATAACCCGTTTGACATACTGCACCTGAAAAACGGCCGACAGAAAGTGCCCTTCTTGTGAAGGGCACAGCTGAATCGCAGATTGAGAGGGTATGAAAGTAAAATTCACCAACAACAATCAGGCAAAATGGCGCACTGAAAGGTCAGGTAATATGGGGAAATTCTTTTAATGTGTACGGCTGCTACCACGTGGTGCGCGGCGATGAACAGTCGAAATCAGCGCGGGAAATTCAGAAGTTCTCTACATCTCATTGATTTTCTATGGCCGTTGGATGCAGCCAGTGTGAGCGATGGAGTGATTTTCAAGGTCAGGATGAAGAGTAGGCCACGATAATACCATGTTCTCGCAGAGTTTCGTGGTGCGCTAATTTTTTCCAAAAATACAAATAAAAACTACTTCCCTTGATTGGATTGGGTTGGATTGGATTGGAGAAACTGTATTGATCTAAAAGATCAATGGGGTGGGATGCATGGCTCCTTAATCGAGGACGACCTTTCCCAAAAATTCGCAAGCTTGGCTGTTCGCAACTGGCGGACAACAGATGACGCAAATTTCTGATGCCCACGAAAGCTGGCCACGTGACTTGATTTGTAAAACAATTTTAGCAGACTTTCGGGGAGCTGAGGCCTTCCATGAAATTTTTATTGCGTAAAATACTGATCTGTAGCGTGTAGGTACAAATTAATGATACTATTTTAGATAGAACCAATTATTTTAAATATATAGGACTGTTCTTTACTCTTGATAAACGATGGATTAAGCATGTTTACTACATTACACATAAGGCATGGATTTTGGGGTTCTTAATGCGGAACTTTACTCATTTGCCAAATAACTTAAAAACTCAGCTGTATTCAAGTGACGTGCGATAAATACTTGAATGTAAAAGTGATTGTTGGAACCCCCATGCATCAAAGGTTATAATTAAATCAGGAAAAAAATAAAACATGGCAATTATATTGTTCATTGAAACTGTAGCCGGAAACCTAGCTTGGGAGAAAGCAAACTTAACCTTAAATGACAAGAACTAAAGGGCCGCAGAGGAGATCTAAGATTAAAATTTTTCCACGATATCTATTACTCTAAAACAGGCGCAACCCGCTAAAAATATACCCAGGCACCAAATTATATGTTGAGGCGAGTGGAGCACTGCTCAGCGGTCATGGAATTTTCTTCTGAGGCTGATTGATGACTTGCGTTCTTTTTTGTTAGAGCTATTCGAGACAGGAACAGTCTACCGTCCAGCATTGTCTCTATCGTATAAATTTACGCTATTTTCCATTAATTGAATGAAAGTCTTCTTCTGTACTAAATATATAACCACCCTACTGTAATCCTGTACGGGGTGGTGCAGGCAGCAAACAAATAATAAAAAATAAACTTGTTTCAAGTGTAGTCTGCTTTAAAATTGGACAGATTCTCTTTTGAGAAATTAATTTATAGAGTGTAGTGAACACCTTCGCTTGTTCTCAACAAAAGATGCCTCCTCACCACGATATGATTCGGCACGCGAATGTTCATATGCAGTGACTTTTCAAGGCTGTCTGAATCAGCGAACGCGAGTACCGACAGAAATCGCTGACTCTGCGCTCAGCGCACGTTTTTTTTATGGAGACCATGGCTTTATTTTAATTCAGAGTTGCTATTACATTACATCATAGCATACCGTAAACAACACGTGCAGTGGTGTATTTCTTCCGCAGGCTCACGTATAAACCAACTAGCACAACTGCAAATAGGTATCTAATACCCAAAGCGCAATTACCGTCGACCGAAATATCATATTGGCGCAATATTACTTTTTTGTCGCTCTCATAGTAACGGTACCATCTGCGACGCCTTAGGCGCATGGGGTTTATATTGTTCTTCGTTTATTTTTGAGGTTCACTGCTACAAAGCGGGAAAAATGTTTATACTGCCGTCAGTATTGAGTTAAACAGAATTATGTTGTGCTGGACTGCTCAACAAGCTCTCAAGGGCCTACAAGTACATTCACCACGACAAGACGCAAAGGAGAAGGAAGGAACTCAGGGTGAGAAAAGTTGAGAGCTCAATTTTGTAGTGTGGTATTGGGCAACCAGCTAGCTTTACGCGGTGTGTAACGCTGCCTGCCGTTCCTAATTCGGAACCAGCCGTGTTTGCTGAGTTCAGATGAGGAAAAATGATTGTCCATGTTGTCTCATTTCAAACAAACTAGGGCAGCGAACAAACAGCAGATGCATATGGGCAACGCTCACGCCTCCATGAAACCGGTTATGAACAGCGGCTCCTCTGTGGCACTCGCAGTCTCTCTGTGTAACTGCACCTGAGCTTCTGTCACAAAACGGGAGTCGTCGATCACGCTAACAGTGCGCACAAGTTGAGAAAAACGAATGCGCAAGCATATTCGCCACAAACTTACCCTTCTAGAGGTTCTCTCTGCTGCAGTGATACTTCGTCTTCATAAGTGATATGCACGTGTGTCAACAAGAAATAAATCATATTTTTTTATCCGTGCTACGTGCTTACTTTGCTTTTATTTGCTTCGAGTTTATTTTACGTTCTTAGGGTAAAGCAGTGCTTCTACATAATTTGTAACCGAAGAGTGCCTTCGTTTTTAACACAAAATAAAGAGCGAAGACGACAGGAGGAACTTTTCTGTAAACTTCCTCTGTTTTCGTTACACATCTATCATAAGATTACGAAAACGATAAATCCGCACCATAATCTTGCTCTTGCTTACACTTGGCGCATCCTCCTATGATGCTAGCCTGGCTCGGCGGCAAAAATTTTAAAAACAATTCGTTGAATATCACTCTAAATTTTATCTACGACGAAAAAAATGTACGCTTCTTTTGCGCGTGGCGCCGCAAAAAGAGGAAATTTTTGCCTGCCACAAAGTCTTGGAGCTTCTGTTAGTAGTCTTCATATCTGTAGAGAGAAAGGGTGAGAACCAACACAACACGAGGGGTTCACGATAGTTTTAGCCTGCTGCCAACACCATTGAACAAACATGCCAGCCATTCTCGAATCGTCTTTATTTCAGGCGCCATGTCAATAAGCATAGATTTCAAATAACTGTATCTCTGCTTTGGCAGAAACTAATGCCAGCCCGGAACTAAACTCTTTCACATGTCGAAAGCCACATTGTCATGTATTGTTTTCAGGGCAGATACGAGCGGACAATAACACATTCATGCATTTAAAAATTTCAGATAGTAAGTGTGCTTACAAACAGGACATCTGCGGTCAAAAGATCGCGAACCCAACGGCAAAAGCGCGATACATTTCCGAACAAAACCGAGTAGACTTTTCCAAGTAGCTTTTGCAGTGGCTTCACGGTTGCTACCTCGACTTTCTTAGCGGCAAGATTTGAAATGGCAATTGCTCGTCCCTGTGATCCTCACAGAGCTTAAAATTACAGTTTTGCCTGCTCAACAGACAGCTTATGTTTTGACGGAAAGGAACACAGTAGGCTTGTGAACGTGAAGAATGAAAGTTTACATTTGACAATGTCATTTTTATTTTGTAATGAAAATCTTGCACTGACTGCGTTTCACTAGCCCAATATTTAGTGACAGAAAACTGACCATGCAGCACAGTTCCTAAAATGCCATCTTGCACTAAACATGACGGTGGGCTTGTCAGTTACAAATGTGTCAGGTTACTACAAAACACCTTTCCACTTACCTTCAATATATGCCATGTAAGGTACACAATGCCCACAAAAATCGATAATGATAAAGTTACAGAGAGGCGAGCAAATTACCTTATATAGCGGTAAGTAGAAAAGCCAGTTGTTACTGCAGTTGCCGTAAAGCGTTGCTTGGTACAGACTTAACCTTCACTCTTTATGCGAAACAAGAGGAAACGGAGTCGACAGGGTCCCAATTCTTTAAACTGACAAATTGTGGAGAGGTCAGCTAGTCCAGAGAGGACGAGAGCGAAAGAAGAATCACATGAAGAGAAAGAAAGTGAAGTTTTGACATGCTGATAGGAGAGTGCAGTAAACTGTGAACACGATGCCGAAGGCCAACTACACACTTCCTTCATACATACGCTTTCCATCATAGAGAAACATCATTTCAGAGGCGGATGTCCAGGCCTTTGTCACTCAGAGAGCGAAGTGCCGCTCTCCTTATGTACCAAGCTTCTCAGATTTCTTTCGGGCAGCTAAGAGAGTCTTTTTCGTAGAGAGGCCAGCGATAGATTGTTTCAAGTGCATTTTCATTCGTGTACTGATGGTACGAGGAAAGAAAGTGTGTGTTACACCAAAGCGCAGTGCAGACACTTTTCAGGAACAATTTGTGCTCAACTACTGGAGCATACATGTTCAGTCCAGACACAACCGTCAGAACGAAGTTTCTGGTCCTTATCTGGTCTTAGGCGGATGCTGAAAGAGGGAACTCGCGTCGAGTCTGTAAACAATACATTCCGAATAGTGGGGATCTTTCCAGAGCGAGTCTATTGCTCTTTTATAGATCGAGTAATAAGGCTCATTAAATCGTGCCTGGAAAATTGAAGTACCGTGAAAAACCCGCTTTTATGGCTTAGATGGAATTAAGTTTACTCACCAAGGGCGTGATAAAATGCACAAGTGCACGTACGAATCGCACACAGTCAGGAGCAAATAAAAAGCCGAACGCCGCGGCTTTTGTTCGTACTTTTCTGGGTGTTTTTTTTTTCAGTTTTTTCTTGTTCATATCGCTTCTCTCGAGTCATTTTGGAATAGCGCTTGGTGAAGACCTGCCCGTTTTCTCGTGTTCACTATTTAGAGCCATTCCAAAATGTTTAATGGCATCATTTTCAACATACCCATCGATGATGGCTGCGCGCTGTATAATATCTTGCCCAAACAGGAAAGAAAAAAACTAGCAAAAGCTAGAAAAGCTATGCTGCTGTCTTCTTGAGCTCTTACTGTGTTTCTCAACTTTGCGAACACCCCTGAAATCATCTAAGGAAAGCAAGAGCATGATATCACACAAGCGGAAATTCAATTGAAGTGGAATAGCTCATGACAGCCATTTATCTGCTGGTTGGCCCTTCGTCTGCGTATATAGCCAAATTACTCTCCCCACAAAAAGTGCCCGTAAGGTATGAGAGCTGAAACATGAAAAAAAAGAAATCAAAATGAGTTTGCCATGAAACTACCCTCAGACATTTGAGTGAACTGCACACGAGCTTCAGTCAAAGTAATCGGAAACCTACGTTTTTTCCCGTCATATTTGTGTTCATACTGCCACGCTACAGTGACGCCGCACCCCGGCCGAATGGCATTATCTGCTAATTGGCAAGCCTCGGGTTTTGTAGGCGTTAGAGATTTGTCATCTTCCTCTCTAGAGCTCCCTTCTCTCTTGCGCGTCCGAGAACGTCCAAGTAAAACTGCCCTGCGTACGTCAACCGTTTGTCGGGGACATATTTGGGGGAGCAGCTGGGTAGCGTACCATGTACGCTGACTTCGCGTCGCCACCTGCTTATCTCTCGCGGTTCAAGGCAACGGCGCTGCTTCGGACAGACCCCAGCGAAATCCGTGATTTTAGGCAGTAGTGCTAGAGCACCAAACAATTATTCGTTCGATCTTTTGGCTTGACTTCCTGTTAAGAAGGTAACAAGGCTGCGACTCCGCGAGAAAAGGGAGTCGCTTAAGAAGCATAAAACAAACATCAATGCAAGCTAGGCGAGAGCAACAGTGCTCGCCTTCTACGTATACGTAGTGGGTGCTTGCTTTAGCCCGTCATTACAGAGTCTGTGCTGAGCTTCCCTATGCGCTACAGCGCCGTCAAGACACTCTGATCGAAAGTAGCTCGAATAATGAACTCTTTTTTTTTTAAGCGAAATTCGGGAAGGTGATTCTCTCTGCACCAGGGATTACCGCAGTTTGCCCGCTGAACATGGCGAACACTGAGGAGTTGAACACAGACAGAAGAGAATGACCTGAGTTAACCGCGCACATTATACCACTATGGTTGAGGGTGAAACTACCGAATAAGAAAAATAAAGGCGAGACCATGACGTGATGGGCTATTGGATTAATGCCTGTATATGTGGAATTCTTCTCTCTCGACTTTACATTCATAGATCTCTGGGAGTCTTCACGCCACTCCTGGCGCAGTGGTGCAACGGTTAAGCTATGCGCCACTTCCCTGCGATGGGGGCTCCTGCCACCGGTGGGGCTTGTGCGACTCAAGTTGCTCTTCCCGAGCAACCCACCGCGACCAGTCATTAATGTAATTGCCAACTGTCACGGTTTCCCTAAAATTCTGGTGGGCAGGCCTTATACGATAAGATTCTATAGTACATTGTCTTGCCCACTACCCAGAGTCAAATCTTTTTGTGATATTTTGCCCCGCAAGTATAAAACGTGCGGTAAGTTGACAGAGAACTACTTATTATAATGTCTTCATGAGTGGTAGGTTTTCACCCATCGCCTATAACTAAAGTGAGCGAGAACCTCTGAAGATCTGGACGTTTTAAGGGGTGTAAGAAGTTGGCTGGTTTGTTTATGGGGGTTAACGTCCCAAAGCAAATCAGGCTATGAGGTACACCGTAGTGAAGAGCTCCGTGAATTTGACCAGATGCGCTTCTTTAACGTGCGCTGACATCGCACAGTACACGGGCATCTAGAATTTCGGCTCCATCGAAATTCTACCGCCGCGTGTAATGTGCGATGTCCGTGCACGTTAAAGAACCCCAGATGGTCAAAATTTCCGGAGCCCATCCCTACCGCGTCCCTCATAGACTGAGAAAGGATTTATTTTTACGACGAAATGAGTCATTTCACGACCGCAATGAGTAAACGTATTCGGTAGGCAGAATTGTCGCAGTTAACGCACCTGAGGACAAGGCATGATGTACTGGTGATATGAAAAATGTAGCAGCTGAAATAGTCTCGGTGGTTGCAGCCGTTGAGGTCGAATAAATCTAGGTTTGCAGGTAGCAATCAGTTTCTTCACAAGTTCAAAATTGACGTCTGCGCGAAGTTGTTCAGCAACATTTTCCGTTTCTCCATGTAAGTAAGAGAAAACGAATTTCCGCAAATGGAAGCCGCAGTATCTGAGCTGTTGGTGGCCATGTGAACCGCACTATAAGTGAAGGGGTAGAGAAAGAATTGAAAGAAGGAAGAGAGAAGGATGCACCAGTTGTGCAGTGCTCCAGAATAATTTCGACCGCTTGGCCCTTACATTGCCCTGTCATCGGACAGAACACGAAAGTCTTTTGCGTGCCATTTTGCCGATTTACGGAGATGTCGTCAGCACAATAGAGGGCCATCGACCGAAAGTAGGGAACGCAAAGGGAAAAAGCTAATTAAAGCCCGGAGCAGTTCCCTACCCTGATTTGACGGGAGTCAGTGTTAACGACGGAACAATAGTAAGCAAGAAGATCAGAGTACAGTTAGACGGCTGAGATTAATCCTGCTTTTTTCTATTTTATTTTGCCCCTTTCTGCGTTTCAGCGTTTCAGCAAGAGCACTTACTATCTTTGCCAAACAGAAGATAGGTGCTATTGAAAATCCGTTATGCGAGCTTAGGTTTCCGTGCCACCACATGTTCAATTTGTTCTTTGCAAGCGCTGGGAGAATGGCGAAATGACAATGAAAGCCTTGCAGTTATTGTAGACCGATGTGCTCTTTTTAACAAGTTTTCGTATTAGGGCACACATAGATTCTTTTTGAAGCCCTAGATTTCACAATCTGCGCTACCTTTTAATGTGGTGTCGCTTATGGTGAAAAAAAAAAATGTTTTCGACTTTGGTCGAAAACCTTTTGCCCGATTACTGGTTTTCACCGACAAAGAGTTTGCCAAAAATTAAGCAGAATCAGCTGTAGCTGGTTAGTGGTAAGCACTAGGTAAATAAAGTTTTAGTTGGTCGAAGCGTTGACATTTGAGACCTTAATATTTGACGCACTAATTTTTGTTTGCTGTTGTTCCGCGTAAGCCCCCATGGATCATCATCTTGACACCCTACAATGGCAACGTTCGCTCATTGAATTATTCTGCAAATCCATCGATACCTCAGCAATACTGACTCGCAGTAAACTGTTGCCAGTCTGTAAGGACAATGCAAAGAATCGAAGTAATGTTTTGATGGCTTCAGAGGTTTCGGTGCGGTGATTGCAGCATCGAGGTCTCGCCATGTTCAGGTAGAGCGTCAAGCGACACAACCAGTTAAAATTCGTCAGTTGTTCATGAACTCATTCAAAACGATAGATGAACCACTACGGTACAGATCACGCAACACAC
The DNA here is from genome assembly GCF_055824585.1 of Amblyomma mixtum. Lineage (NCBI taxonomy): Eukaryota > Metazoa > Arthropoda > Arachnida > Ixodida > Ixodidae > Amblyomma > Amblyomma mixtum. The sequence continues at coordinate 136,359,210 of NC_143016.1, forward strand.
AAGTATGGCAAAAGGCGCCGTCTTAACGCTAACTGGGGTGCAGAAACATATGGGCTCGCGGTGTTTCATGACCATTGATGATTCAAATCAGGCACAATGCGTGCGATGACCTTCGTAAAATTTTCTTGTCGGGGTGTCCAAAATGCTTTTGCGAAGTAATTCAAGGATGGAGGCCCCTCAGATTTATATCTGCTTGGACGACTGAGACTAATCTTCGTGGCAAACAGGTACGAGGTGACGACTTCTCGGCGGCTGTGAAAAAGTGGTGTAATGACAAACCTCATGGCCTTTACGAACGCACACTCCTACCATAGAAATAATGATGGCTGCAGTGCAGTTATAAATATGGATCAAATCATCTGCAGCATTTTCAAAGGACCAAAGCTGCAAGCATTCTACCAAAAAAAAGCCATTTCCCTAGTGTTTGCCAATACCGAATATCATGCAGGAGATTCTGCGTTACTTCTTGGCTTACCTTTTTACATTCAAAGCACAACTTCGACGTGAAGTAAGTGCAAATCGGCTTCATGCCAGATCGCTTCCAGAGAAAGCCGTAAATGAACAGCCAAAGTTGACGCCGCGACAATAGTTGGCCTTTCTTTTCAATCGCGTTCATTACAAGATTTTATGCCTGGTCAATTCCGACCATTTTGACCTTTCTTGCTTTCGTTATCAATCCCGTGGGTCATGTAGTCTTAACGAGTGCTAGTGCACAAATACTAGAGAATTTTTACCGCATTATTGGCAGGGCTATTGCTTTTGTTTACTACTTTCTCAATGCGACAAGCCCTCTGGCGCTTTGTGCTCCATAATATTGCTGGAAATTCCTTGCGCAAAACTCACCCGATAAGCCACGAAACTGGGTACATTTTTCAAGGCTAGCGAGCGGTAGAGGCGTAAATCGAAAGTGTGAACTTCCACTGCCTGGAAACGGATGGCCAGAATGGAAGCCTTCAGCTTGACAACTACTTGCGCTCTGCGTATATGAGGCTATCCGCGAGTTTCAAATATGAAACTTCGGCCATCCTTAACGATGGCCATAACCGGCTTCTGGGTGTTGTTTGCGGCTATGTTCTTGCAAGCTGACTTCACTGCACTCCTGACCCTGGTAAAAATCCAGTAAAGTGGCTCAAAATCGCAACAGGAAGAACAGGAAGAAGTTACCTTCTTATCTACGTGATAGATTTGAAAGTATTTTTTAGCAGAAACTTAGCACACAAGAGTTAGCACACGCTTGTTCGTTTCCTTCGTGTTTCCACCGCAATGAACTGCGAACGTACACCCAATGTGGATAAATGATATATACAGTATTTTTTTATTTTCTTAACATCAGGAGTGCTCGTTTCAAATAATTTTCAATTTTTTAAGCAGTAGTGAGGTTAAGCACTCTTGCGCAAAATGAGGAACATTGGGCTTTATTCTAGGGACAGCACGGAATTCTGAGGCAATCCGCCGCAAAGCATTTACAGTAATATTACTCCTGATTAGCCGCGTTTACTTCAGTAATCTACACAATTTTAGCCAGAATACCAGAACAAAGCATAGGAAACTTCTAGAATTTTTCAGTGTTGCTTCGTTCTAAATATTGTTGTGTTGCGCACCTACCTTTGACGTTGTGTCAAAGCACACAAGCAAGAATATTAACATGCTCTGCACAAATTGTCAGGATTTTTTAGATGGAGTGAATAAAGGTAGGAACATTCGAAGAGAAAAGTCTATGGATCATGGGCTCTGTAAGCGAAGCCGATATCTCATTATTTCCCACCGGTTGGAGACCGCACTCCAGGTGGTGAAAGATAAAATCTAGTTTATTTACCTCCACAAGTGTGGCCTCCAACCGGCATGTAATAATAGAGCTAGCAGCCTTGTTTAGCAACAACAGTGGTCCAGAGAACTTTGTCCCCGACTGTGCCATTTGGCCACATGCGATGCATCAGGATATATGATTAAAGTGCTGAAATTCGTTAGGCATATTTTTGTGATTCTTATTATCGAGACATTTTTTTCCGCTTGATACAGCCTTTGTTTTCTGAGCTTGCTAAGAGCTGGCGTATAATGCAGTCCGCAGCCACACTACGGAAGTGATGAAAGGATATAATGCCTCTGGATTCTGGTTCGAGAAAAGATGTTTCCGCATACTGAAGGATATTGGTAACACATTTTAGACTCTGTAAATAGTACGCAAAGTCTAAATGTGTGGCGCAGGGTGCCCATACTGTCATTTTGCTACTGCAGTAAAGGTCTGCCGATGCAGAGGCTGTCGCCTCTGTTGTAAGCACAAGATCGTTTCATCTATGAAGAGGATACAGAAACCACACGAACAACGCTAATGAGAAGAACAGCCATGCGTTAAGATTTTCATCTCTTCTGAATACATTCTGGACATGCGGCCCAAGGCAAATTGGAGGACCAGAGCTTATGGCATCCAGTTCTTCCTATTCGTACTTCACAGATGAGCCATGTGCAGCTTGATTGAAAGAGGCGAGAGTGTGCAGAGAATGGGACACTAAACGTCGCTATCTGCGACAGCTGGTTAACATGGGAAGCGAAAAGCCTTGCATGGCGGCGCTATGTACCATGTTAATACTACGTTTGAAATAAGTCTTGGCTTGTAACTACGCTGAAGATTAATTCTTTGCAGCGTTTGCTGGGCGCCTGAAATGAGTCAGTGCAGGCAGGGATTGGTCCTGAATCGTCCGTACCCAATGTTCTGTATCCTGACCACTTCCCACAAAGAAAGGTATAGACTTAGCGTCCGCTGCAGTCCCAGGGCAAGAATATTCTATTGTAAGGCCGGAGAATACTTATCGAGATTTACTTTGCGCTGCTTTAGAGTTCTTGCTCATTTGCAGGAATATTCTTTGGAAAACCAGAAGAACAAATTACAGAAATCGCGGCACGATCTGCGTGTTCACTCAGAACGCACAGGTGGTCACCTAACTCAATTTTTAAGTGGACAGACAATGTAATGGTTACGTTTAGCAGCTGGTTTGACACAGAGCGCTTTGAAAGTCGCATGGTTTTCTCCTGCGGTGGTCGGTGCACCATGCTCTTTCTGTGGGAAGTCGAACAATCTCTGTTTTAAAAGCATGTTGCCAATTTCACAGGTCCTAGCAATAATGTAAGTCTTGCTGAAGGTGTTACGAGTGTACACGTTGACACTCGTCGGCATTGAAGGCGTACCTAAAAAACTGCGCATTCTTTTGTTCATTGCGTGCAATCTGGTTCTGGTATACCAGGGCTATTTCTCTCAGTAGCTGTTCTTTTTCTGGGCTAGAGCTGTGCAGTAAATGTTAAAGTGCGTTTTTTAGAGCAGTTAATTACAGTCTAGTTATGCAAACCCGGCGTGTTTGATTTCCCAACATATTGCCATTTTTTTACATACAGGTATTTTTAAAATACCTTACCTTCAATTTCGGCAAAGCGACGAGGTTTAATTAGTGCTCCTTATGATATAAATTACTTCCTCTCTGGCTTCAAAACTAACAAGCTGTCTTTTACTAATATAACACTCTGCATTTCCATCCAGTGTAATAAAACAGCTGATCTTCTCAGTCATCATGCAATCTTAAGCCGCCGCGACCGCTGAGTGGTAGCATAGCTAGGCTGCTGAAGAGAAAGACGCGTGTTCAATCCGAGCCGTGCCCGAGCTCAGCATTGTTTTGCTACCAATAACAGCTAGGGAACCCAGTGCGCGAATTACTCTTTTAATGCCTTAAACTATATATCTAGAAACTGGCAGCAACCGCCACGTTACCGGACAGACTAGAGTAAAGGGGACGAGATGTTTATTCAAAAATTGGTTTGGCTTCTGTGGTACGTTGCGCCACACTCCACCTCCAGGCGTTCCACGGATCTTTGATGTGCGGCTTACTCTCAAATAATTTAGTTTAGTTCAATTCATGGGGGTTTAACGCACCAAAGCTACTCAGGCTAGGAGGGACGCTGCAGTGAAGGGCTCCGGAAATTTCGACCACCTGGGATTCTTTAACGTACACTGACATCGCACATTACACGGGCCTCCGGAATTTCGCCTCCATCGAAATTCGACCACCGCGGCCGGGATCCAACCCGCATCTTTCGGGTCAGCAGCTGAACGCATAACCAATGCGCCACCGCGGCACCCCAACTCTCACATAGGAAGCAAAGGCCACTAAATTTCAAGTTCTACTACGAACGTACAAGCGGCTGCAATCTTGCTGGCCCACCCGATCGTTTCCGACGTCGGCGGGACGAGCAAGCAGACGAGGCGCCACGACGGGCACGTACACCGAAAACTGGCAAATAATAGCCAACGGTAAAAGAACTAGCAAATCTATAGGAACCAAGCAAGTGATAAAGGTGATTGCTCAGCTGTCTCAGCTGAGCGCAGCTTAGCTAAATAAGTTCTCAAAAACGCATTGTAGTATATAAGTAGAAACTACAGAAAGCTGCAACAGAAGAGAATGAGGAGCAGTGCTTGCCATGGGGACAAAAAACTGCGTAAGAAAAATTACCGGTGCTTTCGCATTCCTAAGAACGAAACATTCTGCGAAAGCAGACTTTTAAAAGTGGACACCACCACATGCCTGAAAGCGCTACTTATAGCTCCATTGAATCAGGGAATCAGTTACGTTTCTTTCCTTCCCCATGAGTCAACGGAGTCTAAAACACTGCCAACGCCAAGGTCAATGTACCCACTGAACGCCTGCGGCCTATCGAAAATGGATAAACAGGGCTCAGGTGGCATGGGATCGGGGATTCAGGAAGGAACGCATGCAGTCATTCAGCGGCCGGACGCAGGCGTACAGAGCCTCGCGCCAGCTCTACCCCTCGCCCTATCCCTCCTTAGATAACAAACACGCAACATTCTTGTGCAAACTACAGAAAAACGGTCTCCCCTCACCCCTTATCCCAGCCCACCACCATCCCTCCTTCCCACTTCTGCCTGCGCTCTACGCCCAGAACCCTTCGTCTGTCCCAAGCCGCCGCGGTGGCTCAGTGGTTATGGTGCTCGGCTGCTCACCCGAAAGCCGCTGGTTGGATCCCGGCCGCGGTGGTCGAATTTCTTTGGACGTGAAATTCTAGTGGTCTGTGTACTGTGCTATTGTCAGTACACGGTAAAGAACCCCGTTCACTACTGCGTCTCATAACCTGAGCAGCTTTGGGACGTTAAACCCCATAAAGCAAATCAAACCTTCGCCTCTTCCCTCCACATCATATCCCTCTGTCCGGCGGACGCTCCCCTGCGGGGCCTAGAGAAGCTCAAGACATCGGAGGACTGGAATACCTAGCTGCGCTCGGGGGACACGTCCGAGCAGGCCATCGCAACCGGCCGGATTGCAAATGTTATGAACCTTGGGAACATAAACACTTATGTACAGTGCCGCCGTGCGGGGCCCCAGGGGCGTGCCTCGAATGCCTTTGTAATAATAAAGTTTTGTCTCTTTAGAAGAAAGGAAATGGCCCAGTAACTGTCTCACATCACGGTGGTGAGCCGAACCGCGCCGTAAGGGAAAGGATAAAGGAGGTGGTAAAAGTGCCGTAGTGGAGTTTTTTTTTTTGCTTCCGAATAATTTCAACCGAATGAGAATCTTTAACGTGCACTGACATCGCTCGGCAGATGGGCGGCTTAGCATTTCACGTCCATTGAAACGCGGACTCCGAGGCCTGGTTCGAACATGAGAACTCTGGCTCAGCAGTCGAGCGCTTAAAATACTAAGCCCCTGCGGCGGGTGCCTATTCCTGCACTGCCGCGTTTCTGGAAAAATTCGCAGAGGTTCAACTCTTCTAAGTCTAGTTGCACAGAACGAAAGCTCTGTTCGGCTGCTTCGCAAGACTAGCGTCTCGTTGCTCCCTGTTTCAGCTGCTCGTTTAGCTCGTGCCCTCTGCAGTACACCTTCTCGGCGAGCTGTATCGGCTGGATGGTAGGACGCGTCTTGACAGCGACGCCGAAAGAGTTGACACACTCGATCCGGCGAGCGCCTTAATCATGGCTAAACAAGTGGAGAGACTACCGGCGTAGCAACTACTATGCCCTCTCGTAGTCGCGTGGTATCACAACGACGAAGCCGGCTGGCACGCGCGTTTGCGCCTCTCCCATCCTGCCCTCTCCTAATCACGTGCGCCTCTGCTCGTCGAGTCACGTGGCTTGGCTAAGATGCGGGGCCTCAAGGTCAAACGCGCACCAAGACTGACCGAGGGGGACATGCCCTAATAGAGCTCTCGCTCTGAAACCATCAACACACACAAAAAAAGATGCCCAGGCTTAGCTTGGTTAAGCCAAGAATGCGTTGCATATTGCGCGGTTTGCGCGAGGTATTGCTTGGCGGCACTCGATTTTCTCAGCACCTTTTCCTCCGCGACGTATGGATGGATGGATTGATGGATAGGAGCGCCCCCTTTGAAACGGGGCGGTTCCAACCGCCACCATGCTCACTCGTTCTTTTTTTTTTCTTTTTTCTTTTTTTGTGTTCTTTTTCTTTTTTTTCTTTTTACTGTGTTTGCAATTCTCACCAAGAATCGCCATCATCTTTACCTACGGTTTTTCCTGCGGCTGTCGTAAAGTCACGTCACGTGGTTTGGTGGCTGCCCGGCCGCGTCCAAGGGCTGTACTGAGTGATTGCAATATGCTACGCAAAAAAAGCAGTGGACATCGCTCTATCACTACCGCCGCCAAGCTCAAACCGCGATTGAGGAGTTCGCATACTCAGGGAACCAGTTATGCGTGTTTATTTTCATTTTGTGACTTTTGCGCACAGATGGAAGTTGGTGAAAACGACGACGTGCAATGCACTGCGCGAGAGTGGGCAGTTTAACACGCGGCGTGATCGGCTACGGGGATAGCATAGTGCTCTCGTGCAGTGGCCAGAGAAGCTGATTGTTCGTGCCACCGCGGGGTCTACGCCCAGTCATGGCAATATTTTATTTAAGCTTCAGACAAACCTGGCCATTTTCAAGGTATATAGCGAAATAGTGCTTTGCCACTAAAAATTTCATACACAGCTTCGCTTTCACATTCGCTTCGCAATTCAATCCTATTCTCATAGTAGTATAGCATGGGGCTCGTTATTGTCAGCACTGCAGGCAGTGGACATTGCTGAAGTGAATTCTGTAGGCTTCATATCGAAGAGCAAGACTGAGGGGATTTTGAATATCTAGAGCGGAAGGACTAAAACCGCCCACATCAGGAGTGAAGGAGAAAAGAGGATTTCTAAGGACAAAGCGGTCGTCGGGAGATGTGAACACCTAGCAACATCCCCTAGCAGGCTTTTCTTCGTATTGTGTCTTATCCCCATTCGGCTCTTCGGATTTCGTTTCATAAAAGGGTACCGGACGGTACGCGCAGCTGGGAATGTTTCTGCTTGGGAACGCGACAAATGGAGCATGTTCTCACAGTTGGTCCTTTGTCCTTCTCTAAACTACGCCCCACAACCCAAACTAAACAAGACAAAAAACTAAACAAAATGGAAGCGCTAGTAACAACGCCCCTCAGAAATTTCACGGTCTTCGACTTCCATATTCTCTTTATCCTCAGTATTCTAGGACATCATCAGGTCGTGCCACCCGGGGACGGTCAGCAGTGCTGTCGGTAAGCAGTCTATCCTGGAAACCCCACAGTGTAACGGCAAGGCTAACTTAAAAAGCAAAAGCAACAAAGAACTTTGTTTTGCGTGTGATTCGGCAAAAACGATCTCCGAAATGGAAAGGTCTTATCGATGTTTTCCGTACTACGACGAAGCTCCTCGCCTATAAGGGAACGAAAAAATGCCGACTCCACATTCGCAAGTTTTCTTTTCATGTTTCTCTCTAACCTTCCTACTTTCGTGGGACATCTTATTTACTACTTCCTTTTTCTGGGTAACTGGGACTTTGTTCATATCAATACAAGTTCAATCCCTTTCCAACTGTTTCCCTGCTTTTCCGACTAACATGTTTTTACTCTAGAAAAAAAAAACGTTCTTAGCTCTTTTATATTGTAGACAAATCAAGACAAGAACTATGGTTTCAATTTTCGTCCCTGTATGAGCTAAGATAGCAACACCATCACCCTGCCTCATTGAACTCACCGAAGCGAACGAGATTAGAACTCCCGAAAAAAAAATTGTCTGCATTGAATTCGTGAATCTGAATAGCTGAAGATATCGTGGTGATCAGAGTAGAAAGAATGCAGTTTTGTTCTTTTGCTTGTAGGGTTTTTGGTTCGTATTGTATCTTTGTATCTCTCAATCAGATAGATTGTTCTGCATCATATCAAGCTCTTTTCCGAGCAATACACTAGAGAAAAGGTCTGTCAAATATTTCTGGTGTGTGTGTTTTTCTCGTAATAACCTGACCAGCGCGGTTTTCTACAAAATGAACATCCAACTAGCCCTGCGTACTTGCCTCTTTGGCTGCGTCAGCGAGGTTGCGTAGACTCAGGAACTGCCCCTCATAATGCAATCCCCTCCTCTCCGTATACTACGTAACTGCTGCGAAGCATTCAGTATTCACTGCTAGCAGGCAAGCGAACTGTGAAGGTGAACGCTGGTTTATTGAACAGCTCATACACAAGCAGAGAGAACGATGGCAGAACTAATCACACGCCTTGGTTGAATACAGTGGAGTGTTCTCGCCTAAAAATGCAGCAGGCTAAGCGCGAATGCGAGTTACGGATAGACAAGCGATAGCAGCGAACTGGAGTCGCCGCTACTATAGAGTGGATGCTGGAAGAGACATGCGCTCCCGGCTTTCCTTTCATAACACTTTTTATTGCACGTGAGACAGCATAGCAACAGTCTAAAACTGCCCCAACAAACGGCTCCCAACAAAGCCGCGGCCCGTGTTTCCAAGAGCGACGGCGCGGCGGCTATCCTGGGTGATTGTGCGCTGCCTGGCCCCGAAAGGGTGTACTAGCGCCGACGGCCGGCGTGCTTTGTTCCCCTCACCTTCTCTGGACACTGAAATCATAGAAGAAGCACTGACAGAACCACCAAGGCGTTACTTTCTGGCCAGTACCTTACACTGAAACATAATACGGAGGACAAATACGAATACATTCGTTAACAAATTCTCTTAACTCTTGAAGTGTCTTTTATTATGATCACAGTGTAAAATTTGCTTGCTTCTTTTGGGCTTGCCTCTATTGTCCTTGGTGAAGAGATCGTTATTTCTGCTCTGCCACGTAGCGGGACGCAGGACTTGTCTGCAGAAGAATTTTTGCCTGTGACCCTCACAATGTAGATGTAGGTTATTTATGTTGGAAATATATACATTTTCTTGCTTTTCGTTCTGAAGTGCGTGGCTTCTTTAAGTACAAGTAAAATAATGCCTGAAAGAGGGTTACCTCACGAAGCGTTGTACCTATGTGTGAAGAAAATGCTTGCATGTCTCATATCCCACGCGAGCTAACGTCCCATGTACCGTGTTTTTGTTGCGGGAGGAGCCTGTTACGAAGGCCCCAATTAATTTTCCGAGGTTTATTCTGTTCATGGAATGCAGTATAAAGAAATCCTACCCTGGGCCTTGGCTGGCGAACTGCACTGCAATGATTTGGTTATAACAAGTGAGCACCACCCTTTCCGTAGCTTTTGGAACTGAATATCCGTAGCAGCTGTACAGTTAGATATGTATTAAAGCCAGATGCCGCAATATAACCGGGAACACGGCTTATTTGCAGTTATCTAGAACACTATACGAGGCATAAGAATCGACTGCTTGAATGCATTTTACGGCTATATTTCGGGAGCAGTTACCGCGTTTCAGCGTAAATAAAGGAAGCCAAAATCCCTGCCAAGGCCTGGGGATTTAATGCGACAGCATTGGAGCTGTCGTCACACGAAACGATGCCAGATATCAGGAAATAATCCGATTGGTCGAAATGGTGATGACGCCGCAGGTGTCACGTGACCTACCAGGCCAGTGACAGCGTGGCGCCAAATCTGAAAATCAATCATGACCGCAGGAGCTGAGAGGATGCGATAGTGATCACATCGTTACACGAAAAATCCTTCGCCGGGTGTCAGGAAAGTCCCTGATCGGCCGAGAGAGTGATGACGGCTCCGGTGTCACGTGACATTCAGGGAACAATCAAACCACAAGACGAAAGATGAAAAGCCATCACCACGGGGTCGGAGGTGGGAAGCTGCGGCATTATCGGAATCGCTACCGAAGGCAGCAAGCGTAGCAGGGGCCGTCAGAGTGTCAGTTGGCTTGATTAGATTATAAATTAGTATATAATGCACTTGACTGCCGCAAGCCGGATTCAAACATGCGGCGGCACTATTAGATGAGCTTCACTGGCCACTGCATTCGGCCAAATATACCTGGTGTTTCAAATTATTCAATACGCTTTTTTTCTGAAAACCCGTGAGGGATACGGCATGGCGGACATTATTTACCTGGTAGAGCTCTGTAATTAAACCGTAAATAATTGAATTTAACCAATTACTTTTTTTATTTCTGGTTTTAGGGGCAAGATGTTATTGCGACGTTCAAGGCATGCAAAATCGCAGGTCAGCCCAGTTTTTCAAATTCCTTAATCGGCAGTGAGGTTTGAAATATCGAACATCAAATATACGCATTTCAAAGCTGGCTTTTGCGCATTGCACATTTATAAAATTGTGTTGCTGCACGTAGTATTGCGGTGAAAATCGGTTTAGCTGTTTTTACTTCGTGAAATACAGAAACGGCGTAAGTGGTTGCTACATTAGAAATTTTATAAACGTGGAACGCAGGAAAGCCCACTCAACGAGCTGTAAAATACTTGAATACGTTCTTCGGCGTTCGATATTTCGAATCATATTGCCGATTAAGGTAACTTAACAATTGGGCTTACCTTCGATGTTGGCGGCCTTCAGTTTTGCAGTAGAATGCTGCACCTAAAATAAAAACTAAAAAGTTGATTAGTTAAATTTAGTTAATTGATCATTTATTTAAAGAGCTTTATTGCCTACATACTATTCGTCACTCTGCAGAATCCACTGCAAGAATCGCACTGTCGATCTCTCATGGCGTTTCTAAGAAAAATCTGTATTGAATGATTTGAAACACACGGTATATGCCATCACAGGAGCCGAACATCTCGCTTGCTTAATTTCCAGTCTGTCGAGTTGCATTTAACTTTTATTTGTTTATCACAGTATCCACAGTGCCATAAAGGGCACTACAGTGCGAGGGGGTACTACAATGAGATAGATAGAGAGAGAGAAATGGACGGAGAGGCAGGGAGGTTAACCAGGCGATGCCCAGTTGGCTACCCTACACTTGGGGAGGGGAACAAAGGGGAAAAAGGGAAAAGAGTGGCAGTGAAATGAGTTTTTTCAGTTGTCCATCGAAATGAAATGAGAGGGGAAGAAAAAAGTGCAGGTGAATTGACATGCGCACGAAAAAAAAAAAACATGTGGTAGATAAAGCGCCGCGACCGCGAACTAGAAAAAGAGACAGTGAAAATTGCACCATAATAAGAAATTACAGGAGGATATACTTTCATCTCGAAGAAAAATTCATTTTTTTCAGAATTAAATTGCACACAAACACTAGAGTAGCAGCGAAAAAAAGTGATCGTTTCCACCAGTGGTGGGGACCTCTTTGGGTAGCTGGTTCCAATTCGAAATAGGGCTGGGAAAAAATTACATGTTAAATCTCACCGCCTTGCACCTAATTTCTCCAATTCTGTTGACATGGTCGCGTTGTGAAGAAACATAATCAGGACGATGAAAGTACTTGTCAAGCCGTATACCTGCTCGGCAATGAAAGTTATTACGAAGAAATTTCAGCCTTATTATCTCCCTACGTTTCTTTAATGAAATCCACCCAAGGCTCTCCGTAGCACTTGTAACAAAGAACGGTCTTGTGTCATTTCCAAAAACGTATAGAACTCCTCAATTTTGCACTCGGTCTACTCGCTGAACGTAATTTTTGAGCCAGGGATCCCACACAGTACAAGCATAATCAAGTATAGACCTGATATATGCGGTCTACAATAACTGCGTAGTTTCTGAAGGAAGCCGCTTAGCATGCCGTCGCAAGAAGAGAAATGTCCTGCACGCTTTGGCTGTAATTATTTCAATATGGCGATGCCATGGTAAGTCGGGGGTAAAGACTACGCCACGATATGTGTATTCGCGCAGGGGAATTAGCTCAGTAGTGTTTCTGGAATACTTGTTACATGGGCGGAACGCTATTTTGTAAATGACATGTAATGTAAACTGATTTTTGTAAATTCAGATCCATACCTCAAGCGCGACATCACTCAACTACATTGTTCAACTCATGTTGTAAAACAGCACAGGTACGCTAGACACGACATAAAAGACGCAAGCGCCTAGCGCCGAGCTCGGAGGGGATTCCAAAGAGACAGTTGACAGCAATGAGGTGCTAAAATATGGCACGTTACGAAAGGAGGCGCATGAAGGTGCGAAGAAAGAAGTGGGTATCCATTCACTCTCGACGCGAATCGTGCCGGAGAAACTGCTTTACTAAAAGAATGTTTGCTCGATATATGCGGATCGGCGAGGTCTTCTAAAATCATTTATTATTTGTGTGTTATTACTGCCGGGGAACGTGCCGTAGCTTGGAAGACTAAAATCCTTATCACGCAAGAAACATTTGTTTCTTTCCAAGACAAATAATCAGCAAGGTTCTAACAACGCAAGGAACGCTGAATCCGCTTTTTGCCGCTCGCCTGTATAACATAAGATTCCAACAACTCTAACCGATGAGTTGTCTAACATGGTTACAGTGCCATTACATGGTGACTGCAAGAAGTTAGGCGCCGTGCCCTATACACAAAGTAATCATCTAAAATCATCTCAAAGTCCGTGTCCACTGCGAGTAATCGATCGTCAATATCTGAACACTGCTGGTTTAGTTAAAGCAACTACACCAGGCACAATCTCGGCTATTGGTCAATGCTTTAGTGCTCCATCCATTTCGAACAAGGTAGCCGTACGTATCACCAGGGGGAGCCAATGGCAGTTGAGGCGCACGACTGAATATTGCACGCTCTTGGAGTAAAGAACTACAGAGATAGCAAAAACACTCCTGCGCAGTTCGCCTGTATAATTGACGAGCAGCTTTGGTAGGAATGTTCCCTTACGAATACACGAATAGCTTCGAGGCCTCTCACTGCAGATACACCAAGAACGCTGCCTTGTTAGTTGCCGATGACAGGAACTAACTATTAGTGGCACCTACCTTCAGCAGATAACCTAACGGTGCAAAATAAAACCAACAATGGAGCGGGAAGCCTCAGGGAGCTTAGCGAACTTCTCGACAACGGACTTGTCTTTCTCTGGGCAAAGCATTCATTATTGGCGTTTGTTAAATAAAGAATTTACTCCGAGGGGATAGCCACGGTGAGCGGAAGGAGAGTGGCATTCGCGAAGTGTAGAATGCAGAATGGGAAATGTAGAAGGGGGCGGAGGGAGGGGGGGTGAACTTCAAAAATTTATCCAGGCTGGATGTTGCGAAAGACGATTAAGCCGGTTCACCAATACAACTGTGATAAAGCAAAACGCCAGCTTAGCAGAACAGAATACTGGAGGAGGAATTATAGCAACCGTACACTTGAAAGCTAGAGCATCCAAGGCAGGGCACCTGCGACCAGATGCGCTAGGTACGAATTTGTTTGACCTGGAAGAGTTCAGGGAAGCATTTGAGCCGCACGCAGCGAGAAACATGGCAAAGTATCTATCAAGACGCCCATTTTCCTGACGCCCATTTGACCACCCCAGCTGGCAGCTAGGCGCAGTAATTTTTGTCTGAGCCCTAATGAAGAGAATTGCACACACGATCTTGCGGCCTTATGCGACAAACCTGCTTTGCTAGTAATTCTTCAACGCTTCGCTTCTACGTTAATCGCCTTCCCATTGCATCTTCAAATTTCATTTCACTGCCACTCTTTCGTACCGCTTCTGGGTGGAGCTTCTCTCGAGTGGAGCTTCTGAAGAGCTTGGAGTGGTTGAGTCGGGATGTAAAGGGCTCGCGCACGCACGCACGCACGCACGCACGCACGCACGCACGCACGCACGCACGCACGCACGCACGCACGCACACACACACACACACACACACACACACACACACACACACGCACGCACGCACGCACGCACGCACGCACGCACACACGTGCACACACATACACAACACAGCCACACGTGCACACACACACACACACTCGCGCGCACACCTAGACACACGTGCACACACTCGCGCGCGCACATAGACACACGTGAACACATGCACACACTCGCGCGCACACATAGACACACAAGGGCGCGCGCGCGCACGCACGCACATACACGGTCACACACGCGCACGCACACACAAACGCGTATACGCACACACACGCGCACGTGCACACACGCACACACTCGCGTGCACACATACGCCCACACACACTCCCACACACACGCACGCACACACGTGCACACGCACACACGCGCGCGCGCACAGACACACACACGCACATAGACACGCAACACGCGCACACAGACACCACGGTCTTTCGTCACTTTTACGCCATCGCAGGTCATCTGGCTGCGGCGGCTGCTGACGCGCTGGCACCCTCGTCCGAGGCGCTGCTCCGCTCTCGCTACAAATCACGACCTGCTGAAGGACGCATAAACTTGCTGTCAATGCGCATGGTATGTGTTCATGCTGCAAAATATTTGATTCTAGCATCGAATTTACTCATCTCCTTCTGATTGTCCGCATCGGTTCGAATGCGTTGAGAAATCGGTAAGCCATGAACGAATTTTTATTTTTTAAATTGTCTAACGCTGTTTTTTTTATAAACAGCTTAATTCGTCATAAAGCTGCGCATATTAATAGCGCAGTACTGTCTAATGGCTGCTTTCCTGTCGGTGTTTTTGTTTAAGGCAGGGCACGAAGGCACATAGACTTATTAAGAAGGATGATTGCTTAGCAATATATAGAGGATTTACAACTCTACCTGTGATCGCCAGGTTACTACCTACACATTATTTAAGCTTAGAAATTCAAACTATGTCATACTAGGCTCATTCAAGCTCTCAGCAGCATTTGGCTGGGTATACTCAGCACTTCTGGACACAAGCAATTTTCAACGCGAAAGAGGTTATGAACGCCTTTTTGTTACATATATTGATATACTTCACTATAATAATGAATATGTATGCAATTGCCCCCTTGGCAGGCTGCCATTTTTTTGCGATTGATGTTTCTACTATTATGAAAAATCAAAAACTTTCCCCATTAGTTTTTTGTGTAAGTGTTAACTACTCGATGCGAGCTATGAAAAAAAACTTTAAAAGTCAGATAGCGTCACGTATAGGAAGAATGAGCCATTACCTTCTGTTGTTCTTTAACAGAATTTTACAATATTCCGAATGTAAAGAAGAAGACGGGCATACGTGCGAGCAACATGGCCACCGCATAGTGCACGCTCCTTCCTGGATTGGCTATCTCGGACAGCTTCTCGGACTGCTGTGGGCCCTGCCACCATCGCGAACCTTCTCCAAGTAAACACCACTTTACACATATTGAAAATGTTTGTCCAGGTATGCTGGACCCGCTCCCGCGGAAGTCACACTGCACCGTATTTCAGGACCCACATATGTAGTCAGTTGGAATCCGCTGAAATATACAAAATTCGCCATTATCCAGTCAATTTGCGTAGTTCTGAAAGCGTCGAATATTCGATGTGTGAGATGAGTGCCGTCAAAAGAGAGCAAGGTGAGAGGCGTTCACACACTGTCCTTCCTTCTCCGCACGATCACCCTAATATATGAAGGCGTTGATTGTTGATTGTTTATTGGTTTCTTTCCAATGCAAGAAAAAAGTCAAAGGAAAACTAAAGGTTACTAGCCAGACTAGGCCCTCCCTCCGCATGCAGTTTCGACAGCATTACAGAAAAATAAAAAAAAAACAGACACACGTTTGTAGTTGCACTCTACACAGTTCTATGTCATGCAGGATCCAGTATATATCACTGTACAGAAATGTATACAACAGATTCTTTGCCGTAGATGTGACAGGAAGAAAAGGAAAAAAAATATGAACACAGATACAAAGCTGACCCATCCTGGCGAACATATGTACAGTCTCTGCCAAAAGTAACCCGGCACAGGTGGTTTGTTTCTTAGCCGCGTAGCGAAGCACTCACGGCAGACCTTAAGCCCCGATTCTGTGTAAAGAAAGGTGAGACCCTGTCCTTACATTATGGCAACATTGGGTCTTTAGGGCTGCTGTAAATACTCCGTTATACGTTTGAGAAGCAAGAACCTGTTGCTCGGTTACCTTTGGCAAAGGGGGTTCATATGAAAAGGAGGAAAGAAAAGAAAAGAAAGGTGACACCCAGAACACATAGTAAAAGATCACTGTTTTACAGGCGATACATACGGCTTTAAGAGAAAAGTCACTGGTAGCGAATCTCTCGATAACCATTTTTTGACAGTTTTTTTCTTAATTGATTTGTTAAGCTCAGCATCATCTGGCAGTATATTTAGAAGCACCGGAATTTGGTCGCGTTGACCCTTCAATTATTTCGACAAAATAGTGTTGAAATAAAAATATGCCCAGCAAAAAGTTGTAAGAATTTTTGCTGAATATGGCTCTTCAAAATTGTGCGTGCCGCCTTCTTCCAGCGGTGTGTTTTGGTTTCTAGTTTTTTACAGGAGGTTGGTTGCTTGAAACTGTAAAAGGCATCAATATAACAATGAACAAAATCGAACTGCACCGCTCAGTACCTTACCTAAGCAATGGGCGCTGCGGTGGAAAAGACTTGCTTTATAGCTATGACGTATACTGAAGGCGGCTTTGTAGTGTCACAAAAGTGCCTTCTCTTGGAGGGTTTACAAAAGAGGTACGTTTATAGCTTTGCAATGCTGTCCTAACTGCGACGCTACTCTCCGATGTTATTTAAAAACAGGAAACCAAGCAAACGATTTCCTGGTCCAAAGAAACAGAACAAGTTCAGTTACAATACGGCTTTGTTGAAGGCCGCATTCCAGGAAGCAAGTCGGTATTGTTTAGCCCGAATAGGTGGTGTGGTGTCTAAGTGGCAAACGATTCCACTCGATGTACTATTGTGGAACTTCCAGTTGATTTTCATATTGATTCTAACTTTTATTTTTGTGTGACTAGAGTGACAAAATACTGAAAAGAAAAAGTTTAAAATAAGCACAGTAGCATATTCTAGTAGATGACACGCGAAGGGAAGAGTTCAAAATTCCGGCGCTCAATACCTACACAGGCGGCAGCTTGACGCTTGCTTCTGGCTATAATTTACTTTTCCATTTTATCTGTGTCATTGAGCCGCCGTGAAGGCTCAGTGGTTATAGTGCTCGGCTGCTGACCGGGAGGACTCGGGTTTGATTCCGGTCACGGCTGTTCAATTTCGAAGGAAGAAAAATGTATTGTGCGATGTCAGTGCACGTTAAAGAATACCCAGGTGGTCGATATTTTCCGGGTCCTTCCAATACGGCGTGTCTCGTAGCCTGAGACAGTTTGGAACGTTCAACATCAAAAACCAAACCATATCAGTCGCTTTGTACATCTCACAGTTGGAAAATATAAAAAAAAGCGGGCTTCGCGATCGCACTGTCAGGATGTTGCTTAAGGCTGTTCTGGTGACATCGGTGCCCCTAGATCCTCCCTGGAGAAGAACGCACAAAAGAATGCCCGAAATCCGAAAAGAGCAGTGTGATCTGCGCATCAGAGCTTGAAGAAATTTTTGTTCTAGACTTTTTTCTTTTGCTTCTATGAAGATATCATTCCTCAAGGATTCATCGAACAGGTATGCTCGTTCCGCTTTTGATGAGATTTTGGAAAAGTTGTCAGAAAAACGTTAAAGAAATTTTTTTCACCATCGTACTAATTATACCCACTCGTTTGCGTATGGACATTCTAGCGACAGATATGATACAGTCGCTAGAAAAAGGTCGGTCCTTATGCTGAAATGACGGCGTGACAGCCTTGAAATAATATAATTTATAATGCAACCCAAATGTTTATAAGTTGGGGAAAAAATATGTTACCCGAAAACAACTTTGGTGTAGCGCTTCTTCATTAAGGCGTGCGGAAGGGAGCACATTTCACGTTCTTCCGGAGGTGGTTTTGTTTCATGCGTAGCAAAAACCGCGCCGCGACAATTTCTGAAAGCCAGAGCAGTATGCAGAAAAACACATAGGAAATCAATTTACAACGCATATTTCCCATTTTGTTAGCCTCGTGAAAACTCACATAGAGCCGGAATTTTTTTGCCGATCAACCTTTTTCCATCGCGCCAGAAGTGTCGCGAGCTGTCCGTGAGCTAGCAATGAAATTTGTTAATTTTATAGGCAACGGGAAAGAATATGAAAAAATAAACAAAATTATTACTCTGACATGAAACTGTACTGGCGGCATCCTAGCTGTAATATTATATGACGCTAACATAGAAAATCAAGATCAGTGTAAATTTTCGAATCTGTATGGTTGCAATGACTCAAGCTTTCGATTTCTGCTCTGCAGCTAACTTGAAAACAAGGTCATTAGAGACAGAGAGAGGGGGGGGGGGGCAAGAAAACGGAATTACTGGCAGCACAAAACATAGTGAACAAGGATATTTGAGGGTAGTGCCTCCATGCGCTTAGCCAACGTTTCAACAATAGCACTTGTCTTCGTCCGGTAAAAACATTCCTTTTTACAGGGGGACGAATTTGGACAAAACTATGAGGAATGTCCGGTTAGATGAGATGAGTGTGATATGGCAAGTGTGTTAGGAAGGGGAGCGTGAACTTGAAAATCTTCAGTCCAGGCAGGACTGAAGGAAAAGAAAAGAATAGAGAAAAAGCAAAAGAATAGAAAAAAATTTGCTCTGGGAACTACTGTAAGCGACGGAGTAGTCCTTTTCTCAAAAGGATTTTCAGCGTAACGCCCTTTCATACTTTGTGACGGCCCTGTAATCTCTTTCCCAGACATGAAAGGACGAAATATGAAATGCACTGCCAAAGTTCTCGTTCTGTTCTTGGAAAACCTGTTCTCCGGTTCTTAGCAATGTGAAATACACACGGCTGGCTGGGTTGTATCCGTCACCAAAAAGTTGTTAACCGCGTCTATATGGGCCTTTTATTTCATGTGGACTCTTGTATTAATCATATTTCCGCAGTTAGCTTACCTGATTCCGCAGCCGGCGAAGAGGTGAAGTCTGGGAGAAAACAAAGTTGCTTATGCGCTCATGCAAGTGCGAACGTGAGGTTGTAGGGAAAGCTTTGAATTCTCGTGAGGTTTTATGAAAACTTGCACCACACGACTATATAGGTCCTAGCTCTGCCTCCACCTACGCCTTTTGCCTATTTTGTATGAAAATTCTATAGCCCAAGCAGACAACTTTATTTTAGGCACGAACGGAGCAAAACGCTGAGTACACAAAGAAAGTTGCTGTTGGACGCGCCCGTATAATATCGGCTTTCGGCTCCCGCATAGCGAGCCAGGCCCACCATTGACCGTGCGGCTTTAGTCATTGAGAGGCCCTTGAACTTTACACAGGTGCCTTACTGCGTGAGCGGAGAGCGGGACATGGGTCTTTGATCCGCTGTTTGGAAGCCAAACAGAGTGCTGGTGCCGTTTCAGGCAATGGTAGCTCCGCTGCGTCTGAAAGCAGCCTTTTAGGCCTACTCCAAGTTTTGTCCAGCCTAGAAATTTCGAATAGGGGCCTGTGGGGTCTAGCTCAAAAATTTTACCGATACCTTTTATTTTATTTAGCCGCCGTCATCGTAATAAATGCATCGAGCTGCTTGGCAGAAAGTGGACTATTCAGCTGTCTACATGCCGAGCAAAAAACCAACGTTGACGTGCGGGTTCACAGCAGTACTTATCCGGATCAGAACGCCGATTATGTGTCTGTGTTTCGTGCTCTCGAGGTGCTCGAAAGCCATATTTGGCTTCGTGGACTGAGAACGCGCATGCCACCATTGTACCACCCGGTGACCAGCGCCTCGGGACTGAATTCGCTTCTTTGAACATCATCGCTTTATTTCATACTATTCTGTTACTGTTACTATTCCTTTTGTCCGCCTTTGTTTTTTAGCTTTTATTATTTTCTTCTTTCTTCTTTGAAACCGTGTTATGTATATGTATATATGACGCTAATCAGAGCGGTGCAGTGTTCAACCTGAATATGGCACACTGCTCTGAATGAAGCTCAGCAACATATATAGGACTCTAATCAGAGCAGTGCAGTTTTCAGCCTCAATATTACACTTTGTCCTGAAGACGCCCCACACGTCTAATATCACGAAGAACATCTGGCGTTGATTTTTAGAGCTACCTAGCCATTTAGCTAACATTACACTAAGCCCGCACTATCGATCTGCTAGATGCATGCTGAGAAGAATCTCTTAAGAATGCTTGTTCCAGGTTTAATGCCATAGCTTTCCACCGTACACTTGCTCACCTAACTACCGTAAGGTGACAAATATCGTTAGCTGAGGTGTCTATATGTGCCGCTCTTTCTATTCATGTTCTCTAGGTGTTTGCCTTCGCTCTCACCAATTCACGCAGTTTCACGCGGGTACGAGCCCCGCCCGCATAGGCCGCTTTTGTGATGGGAACGAAACATAAAACATCGATGTGCTATGGAGACACACGCTAAAAAACAGCAAGTGGTGTCAATGAATCAGCAGCACTCCGCAACAGTGTTCTTTATACCGCACGCCGGGTTTCAAATTCATAAACCCTGCGTAAAATACTGCATCGCACCACATTCTACCTTTTCGCACCTTACCTTAACGCAATGCAGTGTGTCGCACCGTACCCTACCGTACCACAGCAAACCGTATCATACCAAGTCATACAGTACCGTATCGAAATTATCAATTTTTTATATGCGTCTTTTCACCTGTGCATTGGTCGAGCCTTTTTAACACTGAACAGGCTTACTGATGCATTTTTTATGCAAGTAAGCTTCATGAAATAATTTTAATGTAAGTTTCATGAAATCAGCGGCATAATGAGGAGAAGTTTTTTGGGCTAGCCTGAGTCTTTAGATTATTATAAAATCGACTTCAGTATGTAATATGCAAGCATCGACTCTGCAGTCCTTTTTATTTTCATTTGGAGCTAAAAGCGCATGATCAGTATCTAGACAAATATTTTTTTAAACTTACTCCTATAGGGCCAGCGAAGCATGCAATAAGCTAAACGTCTCGTTCTCGGCTGCTAGAACCTAATACTATTTGAGTAGCACGGTGCCACAAAACTCTCAAAATCCGTGATGCGGGTGCTTATGAGAATGCCGCCACTTCTGTGTTTATGTAACTAACCTTATAAGATCAAGTGTAGGCGCTGTAGTCGGAGTGTAGCATCACTGTTTTTGCTCGCTTTTCACACTGAACGGAGGAGGAATGACGGAGAGCGTGTGTACAATTTTTTCATAGTTTTTTAAAGAGAAATATTACGTTCAAATTACGGCACAAATATAATGCGCGGAAGTCCTGTCCACAGTGTGGCGTGAGGACTCCAAAATAGAAGTAAATAAATAAATAAGACGATACTTACACAAGTTTTTGGTCTGGCGGTGCCAATTGTTCGCATTTAGTTCATTTTCATATTCTCAAAATGCTGTGCTAAAGGATGCGGCATATTGCTTCAGAAACGCCCACATAGGTACGGTGGTAAAGTCAGCAGCAATAAGCATTGGACTTAGCGGCAATTCTTGTCTGCTTCAGTATTTCAGCCGTTGAATGTTTTTGCTCTAGCAGATTAGAACAAAATTGGTGAAAACTTATGCTTGCTTGAACATTAACAGTTTGCACTTACTGATAGCACAGACATGCATCCTCTCCAACTTGCCCAGTTCAGCGTCCTTGCACAGACGCTATTCATTTGCTCGTGCATGCCTCATGCTATCCTCGACATCAGTATTATGAAACAACTAATCCTATAATGCCTACTGATTCACAACGGACACGTATGTTCGGGAACAGGTGGCTTTTTCCAAACATTTAGTGATTCAGGCAAAGGACGCTTCGTGTTTTGGTACGTTCAGTGTACAGTAGTTTCCAGGAGCGATGCAGGTAAACGGGTGTCAAAAGTGCTTCTCAAGGAAACCGCAAGGTTCAAATTCAGTCTCGAACGAGACGGCCACTGCGGACGCAGGCAGCATAAAAATGCAAAAGCAGCCATGGTCGGTTTTTATTTCCACCGTTCGTTCCGATCGCAATAAACAATCACTAAGCGGTTCGTTACAAATAAAAAGCTGACGCTTAGCGCAAAGAAGAGACGGTTTCGTTTTATGCAGAACACTAAAACTGCACAGGTCTTTTTGTTTGTCCCGATGAACTGTGTAAATCAAGCCCAAAAGCACCACCTAGCGGAAGATATCACAAAAACAGTTTTTTATGGCTGTTGGCTTTTGTTACGAACCTTTATCTTTTCTGCGACACAGCGCCAGGGTTGAATTTATTACAGTTTGTCGAGTTATGAAAAAAAGTTCAATGGCGCTTTTCCATCGTTTCAGTTTGCATGCTTTGCCGGCATATTATCTTTTTTTTCCTACCCATACTCTGGTGCACTGTGTTACGAAGGAGCGATGTTGGGACAAGAGACCCGCATGGGCTCTTTCGATGCCACGCTATTTTCATCGTACGCGTTGTATCAGGCTCAATTTTACGGGCTCTATTTTATCATATCGATGTCAGAGCGTGATGCCAAATTTCGGCACTCTTCATTCATTAGCAGAGACTGTGTACGGAGTAATGAGTGACTGGCGGGATATGATGTAACTGAGTACATTTACGGAGAGAAGAGAATATTTCACAGAAATGCATCTTTGTTAACTTTTGCCAGCTACAGAATGTAGTCTTAAGAGGAAGGAGTTTTTTTCTTTGTCTTTTGTTCCCGCTCCAATAAAGCACCTTATTATCAGAGGCTGCAAATTTGCAAAAGAGGGCATAGAACTCCGAACTCCGGGCATAGAACTTTTCCCTGTGTGCTCACTTGCCGTGGACTGTACAACATTCTGGTGCTGCTGTCAAGTTATTGTAGGGTGCGTCGACCTCTGTCAAGCCTTCTCTCTGGCTTTTTGTCGGCGCACCCAACATCCTCAAGATGTTGAATAAAATTGAATTGAATTGAATTGAAAAACGACCCTGGCTATCAAAGATAAAATGGGCTGGGTTCGTTCACAGAATAGTTCAAATGAACTTGAACAGTTCACAAGAATTGAATAAACAAATCATTCACGGAATTGTGTAGCAAATAAAATCAGGGTGTACTGACCTTGTAATTTATGCTGTAAAAAAACGATACAAATTGGTGAGCGAAATAAGACCTTACATTATACAGGAGGCTTGCTTTTTTGACACTTCAGTGAAAATACTCGAAGGAAATTAAGCCCATGCAGGTAACTTATATATCGTCATGGAAGTTACCTTGTAGCCAGATTTTAAATATTTTCCGCTGATTAGAATGCAGAGTTAGATACAAAAAGTAGTGGTGTTAAGGAATATATACAAGCGTAGTTAAGGCTCCTGGGTAGCAACAATGTACCAACGGTGCAGCCGTATCGATCGTATTGTTGACGCAGCGCAAAGAGTCATATACTGAAGCACCTGCGGCGACAGTGAATGGTGATTTCCATTCTCGGCTGCGAGACAAAAATATTTGCTGTTTTAAAACACTTGGATAAGACGCAGGGATTTAGGATCGGTGTTGATGTATTTCTGCAACATGAGGAAACTAAAACCTTCTCAAAACGCTAACGCTTGCAAGCAAACCACATGCTCTCCATGATAAACGTGGCTTCCGTAATAAAAGCAGGGCTAGTGGAGTGAACCTTCTGGCACTCAGTGCATTTTCCCAATGTGTAAATAGAAAATCGAGTGGCTGTCTGACCAACCAGTCAGTAGAAAGTGACTGGCTGAATTCATTATCCGCTCTTACGCTTTAGAGTGTCCGAGCTCGAGCTCCAGATTTTACGAATGCTTCGGTCCTCAGGACATAAGCTGTCTCCATCTTCTCAGTATGCCATATGTGACAGAGAAAACAGGCAGGCAAGAAACCTGAAGAGGAGCGGTTCGTCACTGACCTGCACATTGCCTTGCTAGTGAGTCGTCGTGCGATTTTATGCCTTTATCCAAAATAATTAATTTTGCTGAAGTGAGAGCTTCCACACAACTCGGAGTTGCAAAAAAAAAACAAGGCAATGAACTCCATTCTTACCACGGCCAAATGTTGTTCCATGCATTCAGCAGAATGACAAAGGAGAGCGGGCCCGCGGAAAACATTTTTTATTGGAGAGCTGCGTTTGCTTTCTTAAAGCTAAATACGCAACAACAAAAATAAAGAAATGCCGAATACGCGGCATTGCAACGGGACTACTCCATGTGAATCTTTAATTGACATTAGATGGCTAACGATTAAATGTTTGAAGAGGGACGCTTTATCCTGCGCTCCACAGGGTGCGGATGATTTCGGCCACATGGCATAAATTGTGAAGAATGTATGCGGTTGCACATTGTGCGGGGTTTTTTGTAAGGATTTTATTCGGATGCAATGCTGTGAAGCTGACTCCATTAACATTTCAGCGGAGCATATTGTAATGACAGGTTTTGTTTCACTGTATTCATTTTAGAAAAACCAATGTTGTGAACAAAGGTGCATGTCTCAGCGTGAGAGACACTAGTGGGAAGCGAATGCCTGCTTATATTCGCCGCATCAACTAATCCTGATGTGATAAAATCTGATAAATATTTAGTTCTCATCCAAGCTTTACTAAGATACATTACCGTAGACATGGCGATGATGCCAGTCTGTTCAATCTAGTAAGAGGAAAAAATTTTATTCGTTTCTCATGTTTTGAATTTCTACTAATGGTGCGGTGCTCATGATGGTGTACGCGACTACGGAAATCCTATTCTGATGAAAGCGTTATTCTGCACAATTTCTGAAAGTTTCTTGAAGTTTATTGTTATTACATCTTCAAGCAACGGTAATAAAAGCTAAAAAACTGTCATCTTAATTCCTATGTGCCTGAAGATATCGACCGGATATTCTTATTGCTCTAATATATAATATCCGCGTTTAGCAGAGATTATTTCAGCTCACTGAGACAATAGGACAGCCATAAACGTGCTCACAAGCTTTTTAAGAAAAATATTTTCAATAAAAGAATCGTATAAAATGTTATAATTTTTTGTGCCATATCTTTTCCGCTGTTTACGCGCGAATTAAGACTGAAATAACGGGAGCGCAAAAAATCATAGCCAAATGAAGCGTCCAATAGCCGGATATTGTCGCCATGAACGGGAGCAGACATTCCTCAAATGCAGCTCGAGGCCAGTGCCATATAGGCAGAGCGCAAGTTGTTAAACTGCAGGCTTTGCTTCCTGTCTTTACCCGACGGAGCGAGCTCGCAATCGAACTTTACAACCAGCGCGCCCGCCTAACCTTGAAACTGTGGCTTTCTTTTACTGTTTATTTACCCAGTTTGTGCACGCTGAATTTGCACCAGCCACACTGACCCGTACCGCCCTAGCGGAGTTCGCCATTTGTGAAGTCCGCAATAAAGAAAAGGTTCCGTCACCATGGCATACCAAAGCGTCGATTAAGGTGAAGCTCAAGCGTTTACGGTCGTGCACATTTCACGTTCCTTGCCATCAAAGAGAGCGGTAAACGTAATCCGTTTCCCAGCACCTAAAATGCTCTGAATGAGCGCCCGTAAATAAGCGGATGGGACAGATCGGGTAGTGGCGGAAAAGGTTCGGGCTGATTCCTCATATATATAGTGGAGGGCTCAGCTGTAGCTCCCTAGTGACAATATGCTAAGCAAATGCATTTGCGGATTTGTTTACAGAGAAATAAAACAAATTTTTGGGATGTTTGAATCTATGTGAGATTATTCAGGAGCCCTCCTCTACGCTACCTCTTTCATCCTTCCTTCTTTCACTCTGCCCTTTATCCCTTCCTTTACGGCGCGGGTCAGGTGTCCACCAAGATGTGAGA
The DNA here is from genome assembly GCF_055824585.1 of Amblyomma mixtum. NCBI lineage: Eukaryota > Metazoa > Arthropoda > Arachnida > Ixodida > Ixodidae > Amblyomma > Amblyomma mixtum. Next base: position 136,385,136 of record NC_143016.1, read on the forward strand.
GGGATACTGCGCCATTTCCTCTCCTCAAAAACCAATTTCAGTTTCATTTCAAAGTGGGCGCACTTATAAAACCTGCTGCCAAGATAACTTTTCAAACATTATGCTATAAACGGAGATAAGGATCAGAAGTTTCTCCCCAGTACAAGAAGCCAGGGAAAGCAGCCCGCCTAGCGTGCGATCAAATAGCCGGTAATGAACGTCACATACCATTGTAGGCACCTGTCTCATTCCGCCCAGCTTTGCACGGGCTGCATATCTGCCTTTTTAGGCCGAAGGAAATGGGAGTGAGTGACAGTGGTGGTGAAAACATTTATTTAGAAGGGACAGGAGGTATGTATGGATAGCCCGCAAGGGATCGATCCTTACAGACACTAGGTGGAGGTCCCTAGTATGGGACCCCAGTGGCGGTGGCCGCCGCCCGGGCGCGCCCGACTAAGGCTTCTTGGGCCTCTAAGTCGTCGCAGCCGAGCGGGGTCACCTCCCAGTCCTCCCGGGTTGGGTTGGCGATAGGGGGAATGGCAGGGTTGGAGGGGCAGGCCCACACCATGGGATAGGTATCCGAGGACCGCACTAAGTGTGGGAAGCTGCCGCTAAAGGAGAGGGAAAAATGTTTTAATGCTGCCGGGCACAGCAATGTATTGGTGAGAAGGCGGAGAAGGAGCCGCTCATCCGCCTTGAAGCCTTTACATGGACTGAGGTAAAGGCGATGACAATCTTGATGATAGGTTGTAATATCTTTCAACGTATAGACGAGATTAAAATCAGGTTCCTGATCGGGTGGGGAGGAGAGAACAGCCCGGTGAGAGAGCGCGCGGGCGGCTGCGTCTGCTGCCTCGTTTCCTGCCAACCCCTGATGAGCAGGGGCCCATATAAGGTAACGGTGTGCGGGGGTCCCTATCCCGTATGCAATTTTGATAGATTCGATAGGCTAGGAAGGGAGTGCAGCCTAGTTCCACGTTCCGACAGGCCCCTCGCGAGTAGGTGATTATGTATTTTAAATCGGAATATAAGGCCGCGAGGGCAATCGCGGTCTCTTCTGCTTGGGCTGCACTGCGGGCTCTGAAGGTGACGCCGTTAACTGTGTTGCTCTTGTGAACTACCGCGGCCCTGTACCATCCCCCGTGGTGAGGGCCAGAGGCGTCCACATAGTATACACCTGTTTTGTTGCCATAATGTCGGGCTAGGGCTTGCGCTCGTGCCAAGCGCCGACCATTATGGCCTTCGTGTGAAATGTTGGCTGGAAGAGGCCGCACGTGGAGGGCGCGTCTCCACAGTTCTGGGATGTGAAACCTGTCTTCCATGGGAGTGGTCTGTTTTATATGGAGTCGAGCAATAAGGCGGCGACCCAACTCCGTTAGCGACAAGCGCGCGAAACACGGTACAGAATACGAGAGGTGTCTGCACGAAGGAGTGTGAACATTGAGGCATTTAATTCAGGAACACATTTAAAGCCGCAATCTTTGCCTCGCGTCTCTACCTTGAAACCTTCGAGTCCCTACCAGTCATGGTTGCCCCCAGGAGCCAGGCCTGGGCTCCACATTTTCAAAATACACGATGTTCCAACAGGATCCTTGATCTCGACCTCCAGCTCGAGTATTCCTATGTAATAGTTACTATCCTACCACTCCGCCGCAGGGGCCCACCGTTTCATATACTCAACGTGTTCTGGTCTCCCAAACTCAAGCGAGTGACTTTTGCGGACCTCTTTAGCCACGCGTTAAGAGTAGTGGGTCGCGATCCCCTGCTGATTGTGGGCGACTTTAATGCTCCCAGTCAGCTGGGGCGGTATCGCAAGAAGCAGTCGCGCGGACGTGAGCTGGCGGAGCTTGCGTCCACGTTGGGCCTCACCCTCCACACGGACTCCGTCCACCCAACACGGCTAGGAAACTGCGTGACACGGGATACGTGTCCGGACATAACCTTCACTCGCAACGTACGACACGCATACTGGCTCAACACCGAGGAGACCCTCGGTAGCGACCACTGCATCCTTAACACTACACTACGCACACGCCCCCTCATGCGTCCCAGAACACAAGCCCGTATCCCAGATTGGACGAAATTCAGGGAAAATTTTGACTCACTTGATAATACACCCATTTCCCAGCAAGGCTACCCAGCATGGTCCTAGCAGCTGCTGACACACCTTTCCTCGCACGGAACACACATTCAGCTCTCAGAGGTGGTCGATGACGTGGATAACCGCCTTCGACTCCTCTGGTAAGCCCGTCGCAGCCTCGACCGCCGTTGGCGACGACAGAAACACAATCGAAAGCTTAAAGCTCGAATTGCCGAGCTTACCCAGAAAGCGGTAGAGTACGTGGCTCAAGTCGCCGACTCCAACTGGGTGGATAGATGCAACACGGCCGCGCGACAAATGTCCAGCTGGAATACATGGCGTCTCTTTCCTGCCCTAATCGACCCAACCCAAACACGTACCCAAACACAAAAACATTTGCAGCGAGCCATGCACGCTTTGCCTGGAAACACGACTCAACTGGCACAGAAGCCTCGGGAGCAGTATCTGTGTACATCCCAAGATCCCCGTGGATCTGCGTAGTCTTATGACGGCAGAGAGAACACAGAGCTGGATCAACCTTTCTAGTAGCTTGATCTGCGGGCGGCTGTCACCAATGTGAAACGGGGCACTGCGCCAGGAAGGGATAAGGTCACCGTCAAGCTTTTGACGAACCTGCCCGACTTGGCATATCAGTCCCTACTCGACTACATCAATGGAATTCGGGGCGGGGATACCCCCTGCCAATCGACAGGAAAACGGCTCTGGTCACTTCGATTTCTAAAGCAGACAAACCAATTGACACAGTTAACCTCCGCCCTATCTCTGTCACCTCTTGTATGGGCAAACTAATGGAGACGATAGTGCGGGATCGCTTATTTGCATACTTGAACACAAACATGTCTTTGCGTGCACTACGTTCGGATTCAGCCCACACAGATCCGCACAGGATGTCCGCCTGCAACTCAATCGGGAGGTCCGTGACCCCCTAGAATGTCCCCGTAACGACTGGGTAGTACTCGCCTTGGATCTTAAAGGAACATTTGACAATGTAACACATGAAATCATACTCACTAAGCTAAGCCGCACCCACTGTGGCCTCAACACATTTCGATACCTATGCCAATTTCTAATGGATCGTCAATCTCACATCCGCATTCAAGATAGAGAGAACGGTCCGTATACCTACTCGGCACGCGGGGAACCCCCCAAGGCGCGGTACTTTCCCCGCTGCTTTTCAATCTGGCTACGATGCACCTGCCGGCCCTGCTGACTGGTGTCGCCGGCGTGCAGCACGCCCTGTACGCCGATGACATCACTCCGTGGGCCACGCAGAGCAGCAAAGGGGACATTCAAAAACCAGCCTGGAAACAGTGGCTACGATAGTAGACCGCTACACCCGCCGCTGCGGTCTTCAATGTTCCCCTCAAAAATTGGAATTTGTGCACGTCCGCCTCTCCCAAAAGAGCACAACTAAAACATCTCTTTCTCTTGAGAGTGGTCCCATACGCGAAAGGGATGAGTTACGGGTACTCGGACTCTACATCCACAAACACAGGCCGCCAGATACTACATTCGCCAAACTCCATAAGGTGTGGGACCAGGTGGGCCGCATGGTCCACGGGGTTTCGAACAAACGCGGGGCGTTACGAAATAAGGATGCCTTGCGGCTGGCAAACGCCTTCGTAACTAGTCGAATTCTCTATTCGACTCCTTGTCTCCACTTACGAAAACAAGAGGGGGATGCCCTTGAGGTCATCCTTCGCAAAATTTTTAAAGGCGCGCTTAACCTCCCAATCACTACTTCAAATAGCCGTCTTATGGCCCTTGGGGTGGTGATTACTTTCCGGGAGCTCCACGAGGCGCACCTTACAAACCAGTACACGGGATGTCGCTAACGCTTGTCGCCTTATTGTTAGTCTCCATATCCACACACCGCTCCCATGGATGACAGGTTTCACATCCCAGAACTGTGGAGACATGCCCTCCACGTGCGGCCTCTTCCAGCCAACATGTCACACGGAGAGCATAGTGGTCGGCGCTTGGCACGAGCGCAAGCTCCAGCCGGACAATATGGCAACAATACAGGTGTATACTACGTGGACGCCTCCGGCCCTCACTATGGGGGATGGTACACGGCCGCGGTAGTTCACCACAGCAACACATTTAACGGCCTCACATTCAGAGCACGCAGTGGAACACAAGCAGAAGATGTAGTCGAGGGTTTGACGGCATACCGTCTGGTCAGGAATCATGGTGATGAGGATTGCTGGTCACTGGCCAAAGTCAATAAAGAAAGACGTTTCGGGAGCGCTACGGCTCCCTTGTTCACAAGGGAGCCGTAGAGAACAAGGGAGCGCTACGGCTCCCTTGTTCACAAGGGAGCCGTAGCACTCCCGAAACGTCTTTCTTTATTGACTTTGGCCAGTGACCAGCAATCCTCATCACAAGCAGAAGAGGTCGCAATTGCTCTCGCGGCCTCATATTCGGATTCAAAATACATAATCACCGACTCGCGAGGGGCCTGTCGGAACGTCCTAGCCTATCGAATCTACCAAACTTTCATGCGCGATACGGACCCCGCACACCGTTACCTTATATGGGCCCCTGCTTATGAGGGGTTGCTAGGAAACGAGGCAGCACTGGTAGTGATGCAAAACTATCGTTAGTACTATCGATACTATCGATAGTTCATTCACTATCGAACTATCGACGGTAAAAAAGACTATCGATAGTACAATCGATAGTTAGTAGTTTGATAGTAGTATCTATAGTACTATCGATAGTACTTTCGATAGTTCTATTGATAGTAGAATCGATGGGCGTTACTTGCTGTATATAGTTCTATCGATTCTATAAAGTCAACCACGCGCACCCACTGCATCCTAAACTTAGTGTCCCGAGTGTTGGGTATGGAGATTACGGTATGAGTATCTGACAGGACTCGCCGGTTTTCGCGACCTACGCGTCAATGAGCTCCGCAGACGTTCCCAACGTAAAGTTGCTGGATAAAATGTTAGCATGTGAATGTCCTAGTTGCGAAGCATGTGTGCGAAATGCATTTCTGCAAGTGTTCCGTCAGCAAGACGACGTCTGCTGTACGCGCTGGTGTCGAGTAAGCCGGCACAACTTGTTCTGTTTGTTCTTTCATCGGATGCAGTTCCAGGCATTTTTCCCAACTGTCCCAGTGCACGACAAAGAACCACGACTGGTCGAAATTTAACCGGAGACCTCCACTACGGCATCCCTCATAGATTGAGTCTCTTAGGAACGTTAATTCTCATGAGACAGTGAAAAAAATCAGGTATCGCAAATCTCTTGGTTATATCGCTCGCCAACAAATGGCGAGTATCAATATTGTTACTAGCGATAGGGTTACTAGCGATAGTACCGCTATCAACAGCAAGACTATCGATAGCGGCACTATCACAAGTAATACTATTGATAGCAACATTATCGACAGTAGTACTATCGACTCCAGTATCGATAATAGAATCGATAGTATTACTATCGATAGTAGACTAGCGATAATACTATTGATAGTCTATCGATAGTAGCACTATCGATAGTTTTTTTACACTATCAGTAGTTTAAAAAAAAAAACTATCGATACTACCGATAGTCAATTTACCGATAGTTTTGCATCATTAGGCAGCATTCACAGCCGCCCGCGCGCTCTCTCACGGGGCTGTTTTCGCCTCCCCATACGATCAGGAATCCGATTTTAATCCGGTCTATACGTTCAAAGATGTCACAACCCATTATCAAGATAGTCATCCCCTTTACCCTAGCCCATATAAAGGCTTCAAGAAGCGGATGAGCGGCTCTTTCAGAGCCTTCTCACCAATACATTGATGTGCACGGCAGCACTAAAACATTTTGACCCCTCCTTTAGCGGCAGCTACCCGCACTGTAGTGCGGTGTCTTGGGACACCTACCACATGGACTGGGCCTGCCCCTGTAACCCGGCCATTCCCCCCATCCCGAACCTAACCCGGGAGGACTGGGAGGCGACCCTCCTCGGCTGCCACGACTTACAGGCCCAACAAGGGCGCGCCCGGGCGGCGGCCACCGCCACTGGGGTCCGAAGCTAGAGACCTCCACCTAGTGCTTGTAAGGATGGGTCCCTTACGGACTGATCCAAACATACCTCCTGTCCCTTTTAAATAAATGTTTTCATCACACCCCCCCCCCCCATCCCCACCGCCTCGCGTTGTCAGCGAATTTTAGTCCGTTCGTCCGCCCCTTTATGTCAAGTATTTCAGGATTCATTTAGCATCGAATCTATCAGAAGCTTGTGTGACGTTTTATACTCCTCGGCTATTTCCTCAGCCCACCTGTTCTTCGACAGGTAGGCCGTAAGAGCAGTTCTAAATGAGGAGCACGCACCGTATTATTATGACCACAACTCTACCTGAATTTCGTCACTTTTTCCGTATTGTGAACCCTGGACCATGGTAGTACTGTTTAGCCAAACTTGGACATCCTGTGCTGGGGCAAGCTTTCCTTCTGTCCAAACTGGTGTCATGATTGACCTAAGGTTCAAGCTGGTGGTGCGCCCTAGTCGTATGTCCAAATACACAGTGGGAAAAGGCAGAGCAGAATACAACCCAGAGCCCTTTCATTCTTAGCTGCGTAGGGGAACTTACGTGGCAAGTCTCAAATTTAAATACTCTGCAGCGCTAAGGAGAATAGTTCTTCTCTATAGAGCTTTGAAACTGTGATGAAGGGAAATGCGCATGTTATAGAGCTCTGAACAGTGTCGAGCAAGATATCAATTTAAAAATTGGAAGTCGCTTAAGCTTCGCCTTTAAGAGTGGAACGCGCCAGCGAGTTGCAGTGCTGCCAGGGAGTCCACGAACGCCATCGCCCGTTCAGCGCGACGCCTTGCCCGTTGGAAACAGTTTTGAACGCAAGGCATTGTTGAGAAGAGAGAGAGAGAAAACTTTATTTCAACAGGAATTCGGGGCACGCCCCAGGGTCCCAGCACGACCCCACTGCACTCAAGTGTTTATGTTCCTGAGGTCCATAACACTGGCAGCACGGCCGGTGGCGATGGTCTGCACGGCCGGGTCCTCCGAGCGCAGCAGGGTCTCCCAGTCCTCCCAGGTCTTGAGGTTCTCTAGGTCCCGTGGGGGAGGGTCCGCCGGGCGGAGGGAAAGGATGTGGAGGGAAGAAGCGAAGGGTTCTGGGCATAGGGCACATGCGGGAGTGGGAAAGGATGGATGATAGTGGGCTAGGTTACGGGGTGAGGGGAGAGTGTGTGTCTGTAGTCTGCGCCAGAGTGTTGCGTGTTTGTTATCTAGGGGAAACAATAATCGTCTCACATTGGACACCCGAACCGCGCCGTAAGTAAAGGGAGGTAGGTGAAAGTGAAAGAAGAGAGAGAGGTGCCGTAATGAAGGAAACGAAAATTAGGTTTAAGGAAAGGAAGTTTCAGTAACTGTCACACACATCTCGGTGGACACCCCCAGGCCCGATTATAGGTCGCAGGTTCTAATTCCTGCCGCAAGCTAACTTAACAAGTAAGTTTATACTGCTCGAAACGCTGAATAATATTAAGGCGAAAGCCTTTCATGCCTCATATTGTCGTGATCAAGGAATGTTAGCAAATGTGTCCGCATTTCGATGTTACTACTTAAGAAAAAACTGTGTGGAGGCTGGGTATCGAACCAGGGCCTCCGGCATTTGAAGTGAAGACGCTACCAGTCCGCCACGAAGGCTCAGAGTTTGAGCATGAATAAAGGCGCATTTAGTGAATGCATGGGTTTCATAAATAAAATAAAAGAAATGAAAAATTAAATAAGATAAGAAACGGAAATAAAAAGTAAAAATAAGAGAAGAAACAAAGATAAAAATAAAATATGAAAAATAAAAAAAAATCAAGAAAGAAAACAGTTCGCCAGAGAACGCTTTCGCCTTGCAGCACTTTAGAGAGCCAAGGTGCCCCTGCATTTTTACACCATCTGGAACATTCTGCGGCAAACGGTTGGCATGATATACGTTTTTCCGACGCGCGGTGCCGGCAACAACAACTACGAAGACGACGGCTCTTCGAACGAACGAGCTGTATAGATCTTTTTTAGTTTTAGCCTCGCTCCCAGCGCGGCCAACACCGCCATGTTGCTTTCCTACTCTCTGGCTGGTACGGAAAGGCGGTGTCCGTGCGTCCCGTGCGTTCTCTAAGGTTATCCGTGTTTACCGTATGCGGTTGGTTAGTTGCAGTGGCACGATTTATGTATGTGCGACGAAAGTTGCGACGAGGTCTTCAGGAAACCACTGCGCAGTCGTCGGCTATTCAAACAACTACAGGAAGCGAAGGTGGCTGGAAGCGGAGCAGTGTGAAGAACCCAGAGAGCCACGGCGGCAGTGCGGTTGCGGGTTGTTTCAGCTACACAGGTTTTCGCAAGAAGAAGAACAGCGGCGACTTTGGCTCGCAAGTGTAAATAGGAAGGATTTCTGTCCTTCCCCATCTTCCCGAGTATGTTCTGAGCATTTCGTTCGTGGAAAAAGAAGTGATGAAAACTCTACTCCAATGCTTAACTTGGATATCAGCGAAAGTTTCGTATCTGTATAGATCAATTGCGCTTTCGTTTTATGTAGGTAGTGTAATAAGTTTGATACCAAACTTTTACTCAGGTTAAAGTGGGCCGCCGCCGCATCGTGAAGACAGACTACGTACTGACGAAGAAAAAAAAGGTGTGTGTCCGATAAATCGATAAACCAGCAGGACTTAAAAAACTGAATGTGTCCACCTTGCATCGCGACACCTCATGCTTCGAACAAATAGTATTTTCAACTGATGCCATAATGCAAACTGCCGATTGCTTTAAAAAAAATTGCTGAGGCTTAGCTAAGGTTAAGCCTAGTCAGATGCGAAGCATATTGATGGCTAGGCTTGGTAAAGTTCCTCGCTTTGTTCTTCAGTTGTTGCAGAACGTTGTCGCCGAGCCGCATATTGAGCACGCTGCTTAGCCAGACGTTCATTCCGCTCTTCATCGGTCTCTGTGGCACACTGAAGCTTTCGCTTCCCGTTCAAATCAGCCCTGCTTCTAGGCGGCATCCCAACACCTAGCCGCCTCGTAAGTGCCCGGAGAGCTGTTGTTGTTGCTGTGACTGAGAGAAGGATGAAAAGGAAATTGCACGGGCCTGCCTACTGGCTCCAGCCGAGCCACCACCGCTGCCACGTGCAGATGGAGGAGAGTTAAAAGATTAGAAGAAAGAGAAAAAGGAAAGAAAAGACGCGCGTCGCAGCAACAACTGCGTCCGCCGGAGCGGACGCTGCTCAAAAAACAGATAAGCGGCCGGAACCACGCTCGCCGAAGCGAGAACAGATACTCTGCCCGGAGTTGTTGTTGTTGTGACTGAGAGAAGGATGAAAAGGAAATTGCACGGGCCTGCTACTGGCTCGAGCCAAGCCACCACCGCTGCCATGTGCAGATAGAGGAGAGTTAAGAGAGCAGACGAAAGAGAAAAGGGAAAGAAAAGACGCGCGTCGCAGCAACAACTGCGTCCGCCGGAGCGGACGCTGCTGAAAAAATCAGATAAGCGGCATCAGAGGCGCGGCGGCTGACCACGTGACAACATGACGTCGCAGCAGAGGAGAGATGGTCTGCCAGCTCGCGCGGTCGGCCGCGGCGGTGGAGGCTCCACATCAGAGGCGCTGCAGCTGACCACGTGACGCTACAGCAGCGGTATAAAGCTGAGCTTGCCTGCCCGGAGAGCGAGGCAAGCTCAGCTTTATACCGCTGCTGTAGCGTCACGTGGTCAGCTGCAGCGCCTCTGATGTGGAGCCTCCACCGCCGCGGCCGACCGCGTGAGCTGGCAGACCATCTCTCCTCTGCTGTGACGTCATGTTGTCACGTGGTGTCACATGGTCACGCTAAAGGTCAATGGTAGCTCCACGGCTGCGCTCGACGGGCTGTAGTGTAGCTCTAGTAGTATGCTTCGCATAAAAAATGTGCCTATTAAGGCCGGAATACCTGGAGCGTTTTTACCGCGGCGAGTCGTCGATTTTCGCCCGACAGCGCAGATTTGACGCCCGGCGTCGAGAAAAACGCCCGCCGCCGCCGATCAGGACCGGCTAGATTTTGACGCGCGGCGTCCGGTGAGACCGGAAGCGGCGGCTGAAGCGAGCCAATAGCAGCGCAGAAAACCCGCTCTTCCGGTCCTCTGCCTGCCGCCGCCAACATGGCCGCCATGGCCGTCGAGCTGCCGTGTTTTTGGCACGCAAATGTTTTTGTCGTGAAAATAAACGCTTCGTCAGACTTGAAATGTCACTTTTTTTAGAGAACACAGCCGAATCTTGGATCGATATGCCTGCGCTCCCTCGCTGAAGCGAATGTGTCGAAGAAAACCGCAGCCGCTGGTGTCCGCGGCTGAGCGGGCTTCGAAAGGTACGCGACGGCATGCATTCGAGCACGCAAATCTTTATAGATACTTAAGACCGCGTGCTAAATTTTGTACAGTGGTTTCGAAGTGAAACTTTCCTGATTTTAACAGAATGGTCAGCGTCGCTGTTCTCACAGACCTCCTTGCACAGTTGGTGTTTGCCACTTGTTGATCACATTTGCTTTCGCGTCGAGGGATGTGCGGCGGCGCGCCGCCGCTTCAACGCTTCATGTATCTCCAGCCGGGCGTCGCGCCGCCGCGACGTTTTCTGCCGCGCGAATGTCGTCGAAAAAAATGTCGCATGTATCCCGGCCTTTAGGGACGTGCAATCAGCAGGCACGCAGTGCCCACCGGACCACAGGCGCGCGCTTTCTCGCTCTTTCGGCATTCAGCAGCGGCCGCACCCGAGGCGGACAGAGCAGATATGCCCCTCAGCAACTGTCACAGCAGGTGCACCAGTTTCGAGTGTATAAATTTCATCGCGTTCGAAGGCCAGATGTCTCTCTACTACATCTTTTTCCGAGTTTAGCGAAATGTCAGACGACGCGAAGCTCCGCATCCAGTTTCCTCTGTTCCTGCGACAGTTTGCTTCGACGCGGGGCGCCGACGGATGCACTGGCGCTCCGAAGAGCGCGGCCACGCACTGGCATGTTCACCCCAAGAGTGGACCACCCTACATCTGCACGCTTCACCACTTATTTTACCGTTATTACGAAGTAATGAAGGAATTTATGCAAAGTGAAAAGGCGCAACAGAATTATGTGCGCTTATGCTCTCCAGCGGTGCCTTCTCCATGCAGCACTACAGAAAGTGCCGTTTTGTAGGACAGCGCAGAGGGAGAATGTTGTGACGTTCCGAGCGTGCGCTACGAGGGCCCATATCTTCGGCGGAATCTTCCCTGTGCTGAACACCGGAGGCACCCCGGCAAAGGACGCAGCTCGTTCCGTCCTACTCCCTTGTCTCCCCTTAAACGGTACGCGTTCGACGGCGCCGCGTTGACGGAGCCCCCAGCGGCGGCAAAGCCACTGAAGGGGGTACAATGGTACAAAGACGCCGGCGGGAGGGAAAGCCAGCCCAATTAGGCTGCCTGGCCGTACAAGGACACAGGAGAGGCTGACAACCCGACAAGAGAAGAAAGCTGCCGACTGGAGACAAACGACATCCCAACGAGGGAGGTCGGGGGTGCCGCAGGCGCCGCCGTGGAAAGGAGGAAGAAGGAAACAATCCAGCCTGGAAGACAGGAGATCGGGCGTGGCCGGCGGAGCAGATATAGCTGGCCAGGGCGGACGAAAAGGACGCTCAGGACGAGATCGGACAGAAAGGGTCCTTGAGCGCCGAAGCCGGACGGCGCGCGGTTTCTGCGAGCCACCGACGGATCGCAACTCCGGAGCCCCTCCATCGCCCCCATGAAGGCGTCGCCACGTAAGCTCGGACGCCCCAGCCTCTGATGTACAATGTGTAATTATTGAATATATCACTTTGTTTAAACTGAGCCATACGGTGTCTTCTTGCCTCTCCGTCCCGTGTGGACCTGCGCATTATGTGGGGTCGTCACACTGGTGTCAGAAGTGGGGTATAAAAAGCAAATGTCCTCTGAATGCTGCGACATTCATGACTTCAAAATTGTAATGAAAGGGGAATCACGGGACTGATTGTGGGACTTTGACCTCCATTTGAGAGGCTTGAGGCACCGGAGGGCTGGAGCGGAAAAAATGTCTGTAACTGACGGAGCTCCCACTCCACAGCCGTCGCTCGGAGCAAGCATGCTGGCATTAGGAAGGATCATTCCGACGTTTACGGGGGATAAGACAGGGGTTCCAATCTGCGATTTCTTTTCCATGCTAGAAGAGATTGGGAAAATGGGGGGATGGTCCGATGCTGAAATGCTGGGAATGGCGAGGTGTAAGATGGCAGGAGCTGCTCATGATTTTGCTTGGCGAGACGAAAAAGTAAAATCCACAAAATCATTTGCGGAATTTAAGAAGCTCGCGTTCGAGCATTTCGACACTGAACCACGTCATGTGCGGGTACAGAGGTTCCGTGACGCCGGACAGATGGTAGGGGAGGACGTGCGAACGTTTGCGTCGCGGCTTCAGCGCCTGGCGCGCGATACGCTGAGTAGGGAGGAGGAAGGAGACTAGCTAAAGAAGAAATACGCGGAGGATCTACTTAAAGAGGAAATGACCGCTTTGTTTGTGGCTGGTCTGCAAGCCCCCGTGCGCCGGTTCGTGCTCTCGCGCAGGCAGAGCAATTTCGACCAAGCCGTGGCGGCCGCATTGGATGAGGAACGAAATGAGGCGCTAACGGCGGCCGCAGCGAGAGTACGCGTCATAGAGAGAGCGGTGCCCAACCCTGAGGTTGCTCTCTTGACAGAGCGGTTAGATCGCTTAGAGCAGCTGCTATCTCAGCAGGTGGAACGCCAGGTTGAAGCGGGCGCTCAACGGCGCCCATTCGCTGGAAACCGGACACCGCCACACAGCTACAGGCGCGGTATGCGAGATTTTGAAGAAATCGTGTGCTTCGCGTGCCAGGGTCGCGGACACATCGCAAGATTCTGCCCAAACGTGCGCCGTGGGGAGCCACAAAGAGAAGCAGGCGAGACACGCCCTAAGCAAGCCTACAGCGAGGCTCCAGATACAGGGACAAAAAACTAGGTTGTCCTCCCCATCCTGATGAGTGTGGGGAGGGAGCAGTGGGTAATGAGGTGGTGGTGGTTTGTGTGTCCGACGAGGCATGCCCTGTTGTGCGTTGCAAGTTAAACGGTTGTTGCATGGAATTGTTGATAGACACGGGGTCAAAGGTGACCTTGCTTAAGGAAAACAGCTTTAACACGCTTCGAAGGAAAGGGAACCGCGAGGTGTTGGAAGCGTCTGGTGGTATGGCAACCAAATTTGTAGGCATAACGGGGGATCCTCTTGGCATAAGTGGGCTCTACCGGTTACACTTCACTCTCGGCGGAATTGCATTGGAACACCCCTGCTACGTATGCCCGGACACGGTGTCTCTGCCAAACGGAGTGTCAGGTATATTAGGGCAGGATTTTTTGAGAAAAGGGAAGGTAGTAGTCTCATTCTCTGAGGAAGAAGTTAATGCGGGGGGTCAAAAGTTCCGTTTTTGAACAGGAGCAGGGCTGAGATTCGCAGTACCGATATTGACACCCGTCAAACAGTGGGATCATTAGAGAAGGTATATTCGCGGGTTGCCGTGAAGCTGGTCGATGAGGCGGTCGTCCTTCCGTGGTCGGAGCACATTTTGTACGCTTATGTGCCTGCAGATGTAGAGAGCGGCGCCGTGGGAGTGCTTGAACCGGTCGACTCTCTCAGTAATGGCCTGAAGGCGGCCGCGTGTCTCGTGACTGTTAATGACGCCCACAGAGTGCCCCTACGGGTGGTTAACTGTAGCCAGCAGCCACTGAGCCTTCCCAAGAACAAAACATTGGCTTTCTTCACATCTGCGATAGAGAAACGTGAGCCCACCGATACGGTACTCGCAATTGTGGAGCATTCTAGTCCTTCGGCTCCTCTAAATGCGTTGTTCGATCTTTCCCACGTAAAATCCAGGGAGAGGGAGGCTCTGGCTGGTTTGCTGAACGACTACTCAGAGGTATTCGCCGCGTCCAACCTGTATTTGGGCTGCTGTGGCGTTATAAAGCACAGAATAGAAACCGGCACTTCATCGCCCGTTTACCAACGTGCGTACAGGATTCCTTACTCCCAACGTGAGGAGATGGAGCGGCAGGTGCAGGACCTTATTGATCGCGGCATTGTCGAACACTCAAAGTCACCATGGGGAGCACCGGCACTATTGGTGGAAAAGCCAGATGGCTCGTAACGACTGGTGGTGGACTACCGCAAACTAAATGCCGTAACTCGCATCGATCCATACCCCATTCCCAATATACAGGAGACGCTTTCTCAGGTGGGCTCTGCCAGGTACTTCACGGTAGTGTACATGGCGGCGGGATTCTGGCAGATAGCAATGGATCCGGCAGATGCTGAGAAAACGGCATTCAACACGCCCTCAGGGCACTATGAATGGAAAAGAATGCCGATGGGTCTGGTCAACAGCCCTGCTGTCTGGCAGAGAACCGCTGATGTTATCCTGGCGGGTCTTCTGGGGAAGCTGTGCTTCGTGTATATGGATGACATAATCATATACAGTGACAGTTTTGAGAACCACTTGCGCGATATTGAGCAGGTTTTGGTGCGACTAAGAGGAGCTGGTCTCAAGCTGAAGCCTTCTAAGCGCCAATTCCTCAAAAACGAGGTGAAATACCTCGGGCACGTTGTTTCAGCTGACGGCGTGCGACCGGACCCTCAGAAACTAAGGTGTGTCTCGGATTTTCCATCCCCGACTAGTTTCCGCTAGGTCCGGCAGTTTCTCGGCCTGATTGGGTACTACCGAAGGCACATAGAGGAGTTCGCCAAGCTCGCTAAGCCGCTCACTGCCTTAACAGCCAAAAATGTCGCCTTTCGCTGGTGCAAAAACGAGGAGGATGCTTTTGGGGCCCTGAAGAGGAAGCTAATGAGTGCACCGCTGTTGCGCCACCCGGATTTTAATTTGCCCTTCGTTTTGGCCACAGATGCGTCAAAGTTCGCAGTTGGTGCTGTGTTATCTCAGGTTATCGAGGGCAAAGAACATCCCGTGGCTTTTGCTAGCCGACAGCTGAGCCCCACAGAGCAGAAGTACGGAGCTACAGAAAGGGAGTGCCTCGCCGTTGTCTGGGCAGTAAAGCACTTCAGATGCTACCTTTACGGCCGCCAATTCAAGCTAGTCACAGACTGCCATCCTCTGAAATGGGTGATGAGTGTCAGGGACCCTAGCTCGCGACTCGCTAGATGGAATCTACAGCTGCACGAATACTGCTTTGAGGTGGAGCACAAGTCAGGAAAGACACATCTGAATGCTGATGCGCTCAGCCGTACAGCTGCCGTGTCAGCTATAGATGAGTTTGTCCCCGTAGTCGACCCCGCCGAATTACGCACAGAGCAGTGCAAAGATCCTGACCTGAAGCGAATAATCGAAAGCTTAGAGGGCGCACCATCTCACCCCGAACAGCTAGGTTATTTCATTGGCAAAGACGGCAGCCTGTGTCGGCGCACGAGGCCAACCAGGAAATGGAGACCAGAGAAAACCGCTTGGGAGAGAGTCGTCATACCTCGATCGTGGACACAAAGGGTTCTTCGCGCGTTCCACGATGCGCCGTGCGCCGGTCATTTTGGCGTAGCGAAGACACGCAGGCGCGTCGAGCGTTTGTACTTTTGGAGTGGCATGCGACAGGATGTTAGAGACTACTGTGCGAAGTGTCAGTCCTGTCTGGAAAGAAAAACACCCAAGGGACGCAGGCCAGCACCAATTCAGCCGTTCCCTGAGGTTTCGGCTCCTTTCGAGCGTACAGGTATGGATATAATGGGCCCATTGCCCACGACCACTTCGGGAAACAGGTACATTTTAGTATTTGTCGATCACCTTTCAAAATACGCGGAAGCGGTAGCACTCCCAGATCAGAAAGCAGACACGGTTGCAAGAGCATTTGTCGAACAGATCGTGCTCCGACATGGATCTCCCAGGCAACTCTTGACAGATCGAGGAACGAACTTCGTGTCGCAGCTAATGAGGAGAGTTTGCGAGCTGCTTAAGATCACTAAGAAGCAGACAACACCGTACCATCCGGCTTGCAACGGCGCGGTGGAGCGACTGAACCAAACCGTGGCCGGGTTCCTGTCGCATTTTGTTTCGCGCGACCAGCGGGACTGGGACTTGTGGCTCCCGTATGCAAAGTTTGCCTACAATTCCGCAGCACACGAGAGCACGGGCGAATCGCCATTCTTTCTTCTCTACGGCCGAGACCCGGACCAGCCTAGTGAAGTGCCAGAGGGCCCCCGTCGTGTCACATACGCTTCACTGGACGACTATAAGGTTGAGCTAGAATCGCGCTTGGAAGTGTCGAGGGACATCGCAAAGGAGGCCTTAAAGAAAGCGGCGAAACGCAGGAAGGAGGTGCACGATCGCGGTGCTAGAGACGCGCCGTTTGATGTGGGGGACAGCGTGTACATCGAAAACTGCCAAAGACAGATTGGGTTAGCTCGTAAGTTCCAGACGAGGTGGAGAGGACCGTGCGAGGTTGTCGAGAAGCTTTCTCCGGTAAACTTCAGGGTCCGAGACGTGAACCGCCGCTTGATAAGGATACACGCAAATCGCCTCAAGTCGGCACCGGTTCAGTATTCACGAAACGAGGAGGGGGAAAGCGCGGATTTTGATGGGGACCGAAGTGAAGCGGAGCGCGCAGATAGTTCGCAAGAAACGCCCTCTCCTGCATTTGTTCGGCAAGCGCCAGAGGTTACGGCAGGAATGCCACCGGATTTACTTCATGCATTGCTGGAGGAAGAAGCGCGCGAGGTTGCCGCGCAGATAACGCCAAGAGAGGCTCCTGCCACGAGCCCTCGCGAGTCTCAAAGCAGACAAGGGGTCACAGAATTACTTGGTACGACTCATGAACGCCGATATCCGCTTCGAAATCGGAAAGCTAAGGCGGACTAATGGCGTAAACAGAGCGGAGTTGGGAACTGGTTAAGACTGTGTAATGCTGCAGCTCATAACATTGCTATGTGCTTATGTGTTAAGATATCGGAGTTGCTAGTTAAGCCTTTCTGTCATTAAGTAACACTTTTACACAGGATGCAGAACATGCCCGACTTCCTTTCGTTATCTATATATATTTTTTGTCTGTGCCGTGATTGTGCTGGAAGTGGGAGCTCCTTTGTAACTGTGGTAAATTTATTTCGTCCAGTTTGGACTAGCAAGGAGAGGCTTGGGTGCTGAGTTTCATGTTTGTCTGTGAAAGAAGATCAGTGCTGCCCCTGGAGACGCCAGTTATGACAGCTGCGGCATATGGTGCTGTGCAGTGGTGTTGTGTGCAGCGAAAAATGTTTTGTCGGACGGAATGTGCGAGGCGATTCAGAAAAAGAAGGGGAGCTGCCTGGACTCAAATGTTCGGAGAACATTCTTCTGGACGGTGAGCGAGTGTGACGTTCCGAGCGTGCGCTACGAGGGCCCATATCTTCGGCGGAATCTTCCCTGTGCTGAACCCCGGAGGCACCCCGGCAAAGGACGCAGCTCGTTCCGTCCTGCTCCCTTGTCTCCCCTTAAACGGTCCGCGTTCGACGGCGCCGCGTTGACGGAGCCCCCAGCGGCGGCAAAGCCACTGAAGGGGTTACAATGGTACAAAGACGCCGGCGGGAGGGAAAGCCAGCCCAATTAGGCTGCCTGGCCGTACAAGGACACAGGAGAGGCTGACAACCCGACAAGAGAAGAAAGCTGCCGACGGGAGACAAACTACATCCCAACGAGGGAGGTCGGGGGTGCCGCAGGCGCCGCCGTGGAAAGGAGGAAGAAGGAAACAATCCAGCCTGGAAGACAGGAGATCGGGCGTGGCCGGCGGAGCAGATATAGCTGGCCAGGGCGGACGAAAAGGACGCTCAGGACGAGATCGGACAAAAAGGGTCCTTGAGCGCCGAAGCCGGACGGCGCGCGGTTTCTGCCAGCCACCGACGGATCGCAACTCCGGAGCTCCTCCATCTCCTCATGAAGGCGTCGCCACGTAAGCTCGGACGCCCCAGCCTCTGATGTACAATGTGCAATTATTGAATACATCACTTTGTTTAAACTGAGCCATACGGTGTCTTCTTGCCTCTCCGTCCCGTGTGGACCTGCGCATTATGTGGGGTCGTCACAATGTCGTGAAAGGCGCGGTCGAACGCAGTTGCAATCTGTTCGTGTCCCCGGTGCAACGCAGAGCAGACCGCTTGAGGGCTTGACAGCAATACTGCTGTTAGCTCGGACCGGAACGGATTTTCTTTTATAATTGCAACTACAACATAGAAGCGCTCAGCAAGTTTCGTGCTCGCATTGATAAATGTCTCCATTGTGGACACCAGAAAGCCGTTAAATGAATTGCAAACACTTGCCTAGAAGCGCACGCAGGATCGGAACACTTACCTCCAATGTCGATTTTTGGCACAACTTGCAGGGAAACATGCGCGTCGCCGCTCGCCGAAGGACGGGCCATTTTGTTCACAGTTGGTTAGTGCATACAATGCAACACTTTGCAGGTCAAAATAATGCAGAAATCAACACTCGGATAAGGCTGAACAGCGCGGCAGTATTGCAGCGGCGACCACCTAAGCCAACATGGCGGAGAAATCAGCCAGACGCAAGAGGGCGCTGCTGTCGAAAGATGGCCGCGCGCACCTGAAAAAGGTCTATACGCTGGTGCGTAAACGACTGTGTTGTATACTGAAAAGATCGCCATTGAACTACACGGGTAAGAAGTCGCGCTCATATTCTCAACCACAACATATCGGATTAACAGCTGTCGCTGACTATCGCGTTGACACGTGGTGACCGTCATGCCATTTTTTTTTAACCTTAGCCCCCGAGTAAGAGATGTGCGGGTTGTGAGAAATCACTGCTTGCCTTCCGTCGCAAGGATGCAGATGACCAGTGGAAGTAGAAGTTAAAACATGGTCGGGGCACTCACGCGTGCTTTACATCATGGCACAGGGGCACGACTGCGCGAAAGCAACCGGTTGAAGCAGCAGTGTGTCCAGTTCGTACGGCTGCGTGCTTGCATCGCTTCCCCCTCACGCCCCCGCCTCTCCATGTGTATGCTGAGAAACTTGCAGAGGCACCCGGCGAACGCGGTAACCGCTTTTCCGTACCGACGAAAGCCTGCATGACAAGTTTGTGTACGACAGGGTGTCCTGGTAGTCAATACACTAGATCAGGTAAAATCTTGTAGTCTCACCCCATCTGCGGCCCCAAAGACTTTTATTTATTAATGCTTCTGGGATTTTTCGCTCATGGCCAACGCCGCCGACGACGACACCGGCTTTTCTGCGACACGGGGCCCTTAACGCTGTCGCGGTAAATTTCAAGCAATTTTATGCTCACTTGAAAAAAAGTTTCAATGCGGCTGAATTCCACCTAGAACGTGCATATGGCTGCATTCTCTGGAACTCTGTCTTGCTGTTTTTTTACCGCTGTTGGCGTCCAGAGAGAGAGTGAGTCCTTCGCATGCATGGGAAAAAAACTATGTCAATAACAATAATTATGAAACTTTGTTTTCTGTTGCCTATACAAGGCGCTTCCTGCCGCTCTTAAAGACCTGAGGGCTTGCGGGCGGGCCGGAAGTAGTAGAGCTTTCCAGGGACCAGAGAACACCACTCACAATATGAAGCTATGTTTGGTTCGCAAAGTCATACGTCTCATTGTGCTTGTTTTCGCTATCGCACCCTTACCATGCCAAGCTCTAAAAAACTCTCATCAGACTATATCTGAACCCACACATATCTGCCGCTAAATGCAACAAGAAAGTGCTAAACGTGAAATGAGCACTCATTTTTATCTTCACTTGACTTTTTCTGTGAGACTTTTCGTGTTTGAAGCGGCGAAAGGCTGTATATCGGTATTGATCACTGCAGCCAACTCTGACTTTGCTGAAAAGCGTAGAAGACAGCCCTGGATCTTCACATCTCCACACCTACCCATAAGCTCATGGCCCTCGGAATCTCCAAAACCGGGAGCGAACTTATCGAAGCAACCCTCACTGCCCAATACGAGTGGCTCTCACTAACACACGCTGGCCGAGCGGTACTGCAGCAAGTTGAGATCACCCCGCTGAGAGTGAATCCAAGTTATGCTGAACTTACCCCGTAATATCGCCTAAATCTCCGCATCCCTCCCATTCCCAAACGAATGCACCCGGAACACCATGCCGAGAGACGGGCCGACCGTTCACGTCAGTACGAGAAACGCTTCAGCGGACGTCCGGACGTCACGTATGCGGGCGCCTCTTACCATCCCTCGAAGCCAGCGATGGTGAAAATGGTCGTGAAAACATTTATTAAGAAGCGGCAGGAGGTATGTTTGGATCAGCCCGTAAAGGACCGATCCTTACAATCACAAGGTGGAGGTACCTAGTTTGGGACCCCAGTGGGGGTGGCCACCGCCGGGGCGCGCCCCACTAAGGCTTGTTGGGCCTGTAAGTCGTGGCAGCCGAGCAGGGTCGCCTCTTAGTCCTCCCGGGTTGGAGGGGCAGGCCCACACCATATGATAGGTGTCCGAAGAAACCGCACTACAGTGCGGGCAGCTGCCGCTAAAGGAGGGGTCAAAATGTTTTTGTGCTGTCCGGCATAGCACGGTGGCGGTAGCTCTCGCCCCTCACCGCAGCTGGTACACAGCCTGCAGAATTCGCAATGCAGAACCAGTCACCGCAGCAGAGGAGGTTGCCACTGCGCTAGGCGACCCTAATACCAAAATCGTCATCAGTGATTCTCAACAGGCTATCCACAATTACGATGCTGGCCGTATCTCTTGCCAGGCGTTACACATTATAATTTCTACTGCACACTCTTCCACCTCTCGCTTACTCCTTTGGGCTCCAGCCCACGAGTCTCTCCGCGGAAACGCCCAGGCGCACACTCCCGCCCGAGATCTCAGCTGTTGAGCTGAGTGTATGATCAGCCTCCCTGCTTCCTCTGACACTAATATCTCACGCGTTTCTCTACTCACCCCTTACACGGGCATACTCCAGCAATACTGGCTCGAAAAATGTTTCTATCCTTCCGCACACCGTGATCTAACAACACGCGAGGCCGTCCAATGGCGCAAACTACAAACTGCCAGTTTCCCACAACACTTTATACAGCAGGATCTTTCCGCAACAGATAGACCCCATGTGCATACACTGCTAAACTCCGGCCACTCTCATACACAAGGCGTGGACTCGTACACACTACAAGACAAACAACTCAAACACCCCAGAGACGTGGGAGTCTCTCCTTCGTATTTCCGAGCCGGCAGACAAACATCGACTTGTCCAGCACGCCGTGGAGGCTGCGACATCCCCGACGTAATTGGTCAACTACGGGACACTTATATACCCACACCCCTTCAGTCAGCAGATCCACCCAATCTACCTCCACCTAACCCAGAACTTGATGGCGACATCACCTTAAACGAAGTCCGCCGAGCACTCTTCAGTATTCGCCGCTCTACGGCGCCGGGGCCGGATGGCATAACGTAAAAGACACTACTCAATCTGGACGAAGTCTCCCTCCAGGAAACCACGGAGCTCTTTAATAACCACTGGCAAGCTGGGACGCTCCCATCAGCCTGGACCCATGCCAGCATGCGATTTATAACCAAACCGGGCAAACCCCTCACCCTTCAAAATTTGCACCCCATCTCCTTAACGAGCTGCGTCGGCAAGCTCTCCAAGCATGTCATTCTCAATCGCCTGCAACCGTTTCTTTCCAACGTTCAATTCGGCTTCCGCCCAAACATCTCGACGCAAGACGTACTTCTTGCCCTTAAAGAGTGCCTCTTTTGCACCAAGTGCCGTACAGCCAGTACGCGGGCCATACTGGCCCTGGATATTCATAAGTCGTTCGACACAATAAGCCATGACCATATCCTCACGAAATTAGCCACCACGGGAGGCGGCACCCGCATATGGCAATATATTCTGGCCTCCCTTCAGGGACGCACGGCAGAACTCCACCTTGGGGATATTGCCTCCCAGCCTTTCCCCCTGCCTAACCGGGGCACCCCACAAGGGGCGGTTCTGTCACCTTTACTTTTTAACATTGCCCTAGCGCCACTGGCAAAGGCCCTTGCTGCTATCCCAAGGCTCCACATAGCCATATACGAAGATGATATAGCCCTCTGGACAACGCCAGGATCCCGTGGAACAGCCCAGGATATCCTGCAATCTGCCATAGACATCACCACCACTCATTTAGCAAACACAGGCCTCCGTTGCTCTCCAAATAAATCGGAACTCCTGCAGCTGAAGCCCCTGACCAGTGACCCCCAGATTGAACTGCACATGTACGGGAATCAAGTGCCCATTGTGCCTCAGGTGAAGATTCTCGGCCTTCTCATTAATAACGCACTCGATGCAACCGCCACCTTTCAGCTCTTGCAAAGACAGACCAAACAGGTCGCTTGCACTTATCAGGCGGGTGGCAGCACGCAATCATGGGCTGTCTGAACGCGAGACCCTCAATATGAAAAATGCACTAATCATTAGCCGCATTACATACCACCTCCCATACGACATACTCACTCAGCGGCAAACACAACAGGCAGATATCGTAATACGCACGGCTGTCACCTCCGCCCTACGTCTTCCACGGACGGTTAGCACGAAACGTCTCCTGGCCACTGGTACTCACAATACAGTGATCGAATTAATAGAGGCTCAACGCACCAACCAATTAGTCCGCCTGAATCGCACTGAAACAGGACAACGCCTACTGCGACAGCTACGTCTCAATTCACCCATTCCCACCCCAACAAGTCCTACACTTTACATGATTTCTCTGCGCACTCAGGATCACATATATCAGAAGCCCCTACCGCGCAATATGAGCGCTCCATCAGGGTAGGCGGCAGGAACGAGCGAGCTATTACACGAAAACATACAGCAACAGCTCCGATACCCTTTCTGTTGACGCGGCAGAAAATTCTCAAGCAGGATATTTCACGGTAGTCGCAGCCTATGTAGGCGGCAAAGTAGGGGCCGCGGCCACTATCCGGTCTAATTCGCCAGTAGAAGCGGAAGGAGCCGCCATCGCACTTGCTCTGGCCCACTCCACCATTGACAAAAACGTAACCGAAATTTGCACAGATTCCCAGGCCGCGTACCACCACTACCTAAAGGGCGTGGCGACGCCGGCAACACATCGTATTCTTGCCACAGTCACCTCTCTCGACCGAACGGTTGCTGTGTCGTGGGTCCCTGGGCATGCCTCGATCCACGATAATGAGCGCGTTGGTACGCTGGCCCGAGAACTCTCCTCCCGGACACCTGATGTTCAGGCACGCAACCCTGCTAAAGAGGCCCCATCGGTCCTCTCTACATATCATCAAATCACAACATTCTACAAACACAGCCACATGGCGACAATTACAGACAGGCTGTTTCATTTCCCCCCACCGTCTCTCATGCTTTCACCCCACCTTTCTTCCTGATTGTACCACCTGTGGCGTGCCCAGGTCCACACTTTTCAACTACCTTTGGGAATGTCCTTCCCCAAAGGGAGTACCCCTCATCCCCAATCCCACTCATTCTTCCTGGGAGGCTGCTTTGCGGACCGCTCAGCCCGCCGGCCAGAAATGGCTGGTGGATCGGGCTTTACGTGAAGCACAAGCCCGTGGACTCCTGGACCAGTAGGGGACCACCCTGGAAGATTTTTTGTTCTTTTTGTGTCTAATAAAGTTGTTTCCATCCATCCATCCCCAGGGATCCCCGCCGACCTCCTCTAAGCTAGCTCAACAGTTCCTTGGACTGGTCCCTTGGTTTTGGGCGTAAAAAAGAGTTCTCCATCTCCACCACAAGCAAAGAACTTTCCTAACAGTCATCCTGGAGACACCACTCATGCGTCTTTCCATTATTTCTCAAAGCTAATTTTCAATAATTTTCACCTTTTGTCCATCTTAGAGCCATTAAGTGTAATGTATGCGCTTTGTAATAATGTAAGAGGGTGTCCTCTACAGCAACAAAAAAAAGTTGGTTGGTTGGTTTATGGGGTTTAACGTCCCAAAGCGACTAAGGCTATGAGAGACGCCGTAGTGGAGGGCTCCGGAAATTTCCACCACCTGGGGTTGGCTGGCGGTTTAGCATTGCTAAGCACAAAATATTGTGCGAAAGGAGTTTTTTGCTGGTGGACACCATCGCCACGTACCTGAAAGCGCGATTGAGTTGTCCACTGACCCTGGGAGCCAGATATGCGACTTTCCTTTCTTCGAAATAAACGGAGTTCGCAAGGTTGTCAACGCCGACGCCAATGAACCCAGTGAACACCGGTGGCCTATTACTAATAATAAATTGCATCTTTTTTCAGGAAAGGAAATGCAGTATCTGTCTCACATACATATTGCTCCAGTGCCGCGTTTCTGCAAAAACGATATCAACAAAAACGCAAGCAGCACATATTACCGCCGCGTTGCTCAAAGCGCGATAGAGGTGCGCACTGACCCAGAGAGCCAGTTACGCGTGTTTCCTTTGCTTTCGTGGCTTTTGCGCACAGATGTAAGGCACACTGACGAGAAGTTTATTAAGGCGGTAGCCTTTATGCCTCATCGTTGTAAGCAGCAGTTGTCGACAGAAATGTCACGCTTTTCAATTAGTCGAAACGGTCGTGACGTCAAAGTGCGCGAATTTCAAACGGGGCCAATTGTACTTTGGCTACTAATTGTGCGACCAATTAAGGGGACCGTATAGTGGTGCTCCAAGTGAGTGGGACTGAGTTTAGTTAATTGCTTACTTAACCAATTAGCCTAATTAACCTTTCTGGTCAGACCAGATAAATAAATAAAACCGAGAAAGAAATTGGCCGAGCTCAGGAATCGAGCCCCGGTCTCTGGAATGCGAGACGAGCACGCTACCACTCCGCCATGCCAGCCCGATGGTTTTCAATGAACAAAGACGCTTCTAGCGAATACGGTGTCTTCGTTCACTCCCATCTTCCTCCCTTGCCGTTACGGCGAGCTTTAGGTGTCGACCGAGATATGCGAGACGCATTTCCTTTCCTCAAAAACCAAATTACCGATGAGCAAGGTGTAGAACCGAACGGGCGATGGCGTTCTATGGACTCCCTGGCAGCGTTGCAAGACGCTGTCACGTTCCGCTCTTAGAGGCGGGTCGGTCGGTCGGTCGGTTGCGAGTGAGAGAAGGAGAGAGAGAGAGAGAAAACTTTATTTACACAGGAATTCGGGGCACGCCCCAGGGTCCCCGCACGACCCCACTGCACTGAAGTGTCTATGTTCCGAAGGTCCATAACACTGGCAGCACGGCCGGTGGCGATGGTCTGCACGGCCGGGTCCTCCGAGCGCAGCAGGGTCTTCCAGTCCTCCCAGGTCTTGATGTTCTCTAGGTCCGGCGGGGGAGGGTCCGCCGGGCAGAGGGAAACGATGTGGAGGGAAGAGGCGAAGGGTTCTGGGCATAGAGTGCATGCCGGAGTGGGGAAGGAGGGATGATAGTGGGCTAGGTTAAGGGGTGAAGGGAGAGTGTGTGTCTGTAGTCTGCGCCAGAGTGTTCCGTGTTTGTTATCTAGGGAGGGGTGGGGCGGGGGGTAGAGCTGGCGTAAGGCTCTGTACGCCTGGGCAGGTCACTGAATGAGTGCATGCGCTCCTTCGTGAATCCCCGATCAGAGGCCACCTGAGCCCGGTTTAAAGAACCTCGGGCTAGAAGGTTGGCGGCCTTGTTTCCGGGATTCCCGGAGTGCGCGAGCACCCATATCAGCTCCACTTGGCGGGGCGAGGGTGCATCCAGTATCCAGTTGTCCAGTATGCCAAAAGCAGGGACATGGACTCGGCCTCGAGCAAAATTTAGAATCGCAGTTTTAGAATCACTTAAAATGTACCGGGCTTCTGTGCGGGTGATAGCAAGTGCAATGGCGGCTTCCTCTGCAGCTTCTGGGGAGGTGTCTGGAGGGAGAGGTAGTGTGAGGAGGGCGGAAAAAGAGGAGTCCACCACAGCTGCTGTCGCTTCATCACCCGTGCAGGCAGCATCCACCCATACGGCGTCCGGCTCGGGGCCGTACGCTCGATGGAGTGCCTTCGCACGGGCTCTGCGGCGCTGCTCATGGTGGGACGGGTGCATATTCCTCGGGAGTGGCCTGATGAGGAGCTCTTGGTGAAGGGATCGTGGGATGGCGAGGAGGGTTGGGTCGTTGGCCGGTATTTTGATTCGCAGGGTGTCCAGGATATACCGACCTGTGGAGGTTTGTGTGAGCCTGATGTATTGGGCCTGTCGGTGGGCCTCCACCTGTCCCCGATCGTATTGTGGAGGCCCAGGCCTAGTAATCTGTCTGTGGGTGTGTTGAGGGGAAGGTGAAGTGCTACCTTGAATGCCTTGCGAATCAAAGCATCCAAAGTGTTTATGTCATGTTTGGATAGTGGTAAGTATGGGGTATGTACAGCACACGGCTGAGGACAAACGCATGAATGAGGCGACATAGGTCGCGCTCCTTCATGCCTCTATGACTTCCTGAAACCCTGCGAATGAGGTGCGATATCGCGCCTACAACCTGCTTGAGTTTCTTGAGGGTGGTGGTGTGTTTGCCATCGTTCAGGATGTGCAGGCCCAATACACGGAGGGTGCCAACCTCATGTACCGGGTCACTATTCAGGTCAATGGCAATGGGGTGAGAGAAGGACGAAAAGGAAAATGCACGGGGCCTGCCTGCCGACTGGCTCAAGCCGAGCAACCACCGCTGCCACGTGCAGAAAGAAGAGAGTTGAAAGATAAGAAGAAAGAGAAAAACTGAGACAGTAAAGACGCGCGTCGCAACAACCGCGTCCGCCGAAGCGGAGGAGGAAGAGGAAAACTTTTATTGCTATTTACAGTGAGAGGTCGATGGTGGTGGTGGTGAAAACATTTATTACGAATGAGCAGGAGGTATGTTTGGATCAGCCCGTAAGGGACCGATCTTTACAAACACTAGGTGGAGGTCCCTAGTATGGAACCCCAGTGGCGGTTGCCGCCGCCCGGGCGCGCCCGACTAAGGCTTGTTGGGCCTGTAAGTCGTGACAGCCGACCAGGGTCGCCTCCCAGTCCTCCCGGGTTGGGTTGGGGATGGGGGGAATAGCGGGGTTGGAGGGGCAGGCCCACACCATGTGATAAGTGTCAGAAGACACTGCACTACAGTGGGGGCAGCTGCCGCTAAAGGAGGGGTCAAAATGTTTTAGCGCTGCCGGGCACAGCAATGTATTGGTGAGAAGGCGGAGAAGGAGCCGCTCATCCGCCTTCTTAAGGCCTTTACATGGGCTAGGGTAAAGGCGATGACAATTTTGATAATATGTTGTAATATCTTTGAATGTATAGACCGGATTAAAATCGGGTTCCTGATCGGACGGGGAGGAGAAAACAGCCCGGTGAGAGAGGGCGCAGGGCGGCTGCATCTGCTGCCTCGTTTCCTGCCAACCCCTGATGAGCAGGGGCCCATATGAGGTAACGGTGTGCGGGGTCCGTATCCCGTATGCAATTTTGGTATATTCGATAGGCTAGGAAGGGAGTGCAGCCTTGTTCGACGTTCCGACAGGCCCCTCGCGAGTCGGTGATTATGTATTTTGAATTGGAATGTGAGGTCGATGGGGCGAGCCGGAAGGACCCGCCCCTTACAAAGACTAGGAGGGATCCCTAGTCCGGGATCCCTGTAGCTTCCGCAGCGGCCCGGGCTCTAGCTACCAATGCCTGTTGGGAATGGAGTTCGGAGCAGCCGCGCAGGGCAGCTTCCCAGTCCTCTCGAGTGGGGTGGAGGTGGGGTGGGTAGGCAGGATTGGAAGGGCATGCCCACACCATGTGGTAGGTGTCCGAAAACTCCTCCTCACAGTGTGGGCACGCGCCTGAGAAAGAAGAATTGAAGTGCTTAAGTACTGACGGGCACAGTACAGTATTGGTATAGAGGCGGAGAAGCCAGTGCTCCTCCACCCTGGTGAGGCCTTTACAGGGAGGGGGATAGAGACCATGAAAGTTTTGATAAAGAGAGGTGATCTCTTTAAAGGTGATGACCGGATTGAAATTAAATTCCGG
Organism: Amblyomma mixtum; assembly: GCF_055824585.1. Taxonomy (NCBI): domain Eukaryota; kingdom Metazoa; phylum Arthropoda; class Arachnida; order Ixodida; family Ixodidae; genus Amblyomma; species Amblyomma mixtum. Next base: position 136,413,146 of record NC_143016.1, read on the forward strand.
ATCAGGCTGCGGATGAGGCGACGCCCGGTGAGTAAGCGCGCGGGCGGCAGCGTCGGCTGCCTCGTTCCCCTCAAGACCCGCATCAGGCGGAGCCCACACGATGGTACGATGGGTCGGAAACCCTGTGTATTCGCATGCGTGGAGAATTTTGAAAGCACGGTCTGGAATATACTCTTGCTCAATATTGCGGCAGGCGCCCCTGGAGTCCGTAATAATGACTCGGGACTCTGGATCTGCGGCGGCCAGTGCAATGGCGATCTATTCCGCAAATGTAATGTTTGGGGCACGGAAAGTAAGGCCCTGAACTGTAGTGTTTTGGTGGATGACGGCCGCCGTGTACCAACCCCCATGGTGTGGGCCGGCCGCATCCACATAGAAGACACCTGGCTTGTGGCCATATTGTTGAGAAATAGCCTCCGCCCGCGCGAGACGGCGACGATCATGGGTGTCTGCAGTCATGTTCTTCGGAAGTGGTCGCACCGGGAGTGCAAAGCGCCAGGCTTCAGGGATGCGGACCCGTTCTTCTGTATGCGTTGCGTAGGATATGTGTAAGCGGGTCAGAAGGCGGCTCCCCGCAGGTGTTTTGCTTAGGCGCACGTATTGATTGTTAAGAGGAGCTTCTCGTAACTCCCCAAAGGTGTTGGTCATCCCCAGACCGAGGAGACGCTTGTTGGACGTCGTTATGGGGAGGTCGAGAGCTCTCTTATAAATCTTGCGGAGAAGTACTTCTAAGGCATTCTCATCGCATTTGCGTAGGTGGCGGTTGGCTGAGAAAACAGATAAGCGGAAGTAGCCCGAAGGCTGCAACCCCCTCTTAGAGGCGAAGCTTAACACCTTAACCACACATCATTGACATAAGCAGCAACACTGCGCTTAAGGACCATAGCTTAAGGCTTTCGCCTCACCGCACTTTAGGTCAACAAAAAATTCAGGGGGCACTTTGACTGTCTAAAGTGGGTAGAGGCGGAAGCGTTTTCGGCACCACCTTCGCTGTTTCTGTGGCACCGGTGGCGTCACATATAATTGAGTACTAGTTACTAAGCGATGACAAATCACTAATTAATGGTTAATTACTGATTAATGCCTGAATGCTAATTAACTGCTAATTAATGACACTTAAGCTTCGCCTTTAGGAGTGGAACGCGACAGCGCGTTGTAGCGCTGCAGGGAGTCCACGGAACACCACCCGTTCAGCGCGACGCTTTTTGAGGAAACGAAATGGCGCAGTAATTCTCTGTCATCTCGGTGGACACGTGAACCGCACCATAGAGGAAGGGAGGAAGTGGGAGTGAAAGAAGATAGATAAAGAGGAGCCGGAATGAAGAAAATGAAAATTGTATTTGAGGAAAGGAAATTACGCAGTAACTGTCTCACAAAATTCAGGGGGGCACTTTTTTGACCTAAAGTGTGGCCACTGATGCCCCTAAGAGTGGAACGCGACAGCGTCTTGCAACGCTGCCAAAGAGTCCATAGAACGCCATCGCTCATTCGGTTCTACGCCTCGCTCGTCAGTAAATTGGTTTTTGAGGAAAGGAAATGTATCTGTCTCATTTGTCGGTGGACACCTAAACCTCGCGGGAAGGGAATGGAGGAGGATGAGAGTTAGTGAAGACACCGTATTCACTAGATGCGCCTTTGTTCATTCCAAACCATCGAGCTGGCGTGGCGGAGTGGATAGCATGCTCGTCTCCCACGCCGAAGACCGGGGTTCGATTTCTGACCTCGACTAATTTCTTAATCGGTTTTATTTATTTACATGGCCTGACTAGCGAAGCTAGTTAGGCTAATTGGGTAATTAAGCAATTAACTAAGCTCAGTCCCACTTAATTGGATCATCACTATACGATCCCTTCAATTGGTTGCATGGTTACTAGCCAAAGTACAATTGGCCCCGTTTGAAATTCGCGCACTGTGACGTCACCACCGTTTCCACCAATTGAAAAGCGTGACATTTTCTGTCGACAACTGCTGCTTACAATGATGAGACATTAAAGGCTTCCGCCTTAAAATGCCCCCCTGAATTTTTGAACCCAGAAACATAAAAGCACAGCCGTCCCTCAACAAAAAAAGACGCGACGACGAGACGTTGACAGCTGGGGGTGTGGCAGTTTAACACGAGACATAATTGGTCAAGAGGGAAAGCTGGGCTAGTTGTTGTGTCAACATTATTTAAACCACTAGCGCAAAAAATACTAAAAGTCGATGTTTAGCGCTTGTCCTCTTTCCTTCTATGACTGTGTCCTAGGTTTATGCGCTAGTCTTTTAATTAATGAAGCTTAATCGATTTCGGCGACAGCATAGTACTCTCGTAAAGTGGCCAGCGAAGCTGATCCGTTAGCGCCGCCGCGGGTTCGAAACCGAGCCGCGGTTGGTTGGGTGGTTTTTTGACGAAAGGAAATGGCGCAGTATGTGCCTCACATATCTCAGTGGACACCTGACCGCGCCATAAGGGAAGGAAGGAAAGTGGGAGTGGAAGATGAAAGTGAGAGAGAAGTGTTTGGTTTGGTTTATGGGGTTTAACGTCCCAAAGCGACTAAGGCTATGAGAGACGCCGTAGTGGAGGGCTCCGGAAATTTCGACCACCTGGGGTTCTTTAACGTGCACTGACATCGCACAGTACACGGGCCTCTAGAATTTCTCCTCCAAAGAAATTCGACCGCCGCGGCCGGGATCGAACCCGCGTCTTTCGGGTCAGCAGCCGAGCACCATAACCACTGAGCCACCGCGGCGGCCGAGAGAGAAGTGTGGTAGTGGAGGTCTCCGGGATAATTTCGACCACCTGGGGATCTTTAACGTGCACTGACATCGCACAGCACAAGGCCTTTTGCGTTTCGCCTTCATCGAAACGGGGGTGCCGCGGTCGGGTTCGAACCCTGGTACTCTGACTCGGTAGACGAGTGCCTTAACTACTGTGCCACCGCGGTGGGTAAAAAACCGAGCCGCGGCAATCTTCATTTTAAGGCGGAAGCCTTTAATGCCTCATACTGACGTGGCCAAGGGATGTTAGCAAATGTGTCCGCGTTTTGGCGTCACTACTTAAAAAAAAAACTCTTCGGGCTGGGAATCGAACCAGAGCCTTAGGGATTTGAAGTGGAGACGCTGCCACTCCGCCACGAAGGCTAGGGTTTGAGCACCTAGTGAATGCATGGTTTCATAAAAGAAATAAAAAAATGAAAAGAGAAACGAAAATAAAAATAAAGAAAGAAACCAAAATAAAAAAAGAAAAGGAACAGAAGTAAAAAATAAAATAAAGAATAACATAAAAAATAAAAATAAAAGCTTAAAAAAAACAGTGCGCCAAGAAACACTTTCTCGTTGAAGCGGTTTAGAGAGCCAAAGTGCCCCCTAAATTTTTTTCTGTAGGTATCTGAGAGGCTTCAGATAAACATGGGCTTTCTCAGGATTGGTAGTGAAGTAGTGGTTTCGCACTAAAGGAGAGTAATCTGAAAGCATGTGCAAATTTATCGGATATTCTACTTTTTGAAGCGAAAACCTTCACTACGCGGGTCAGAGCCGAGCTTCGCGTGAGCCGAAGTGGTGAGGTATGCGCATGCGCGATACCGAGTGTGTCACGCGCCACGCAGGTGGTCGCTCTTCGCCGCAGCTGCGCGCTACTGCGCCTGTGCGTCGACTCCTCACTGCCGCTACAACTTTAGTCGTTTTGCCGTTGGTGTTCGCGCCTCGGTAGACGCGGTTCTGCTTAGTCGTTTTGCCGAGCAACGAGATCGCCCAGGTACACGCGGTCGTTCCAAATTCGCAAAAAAGAAAGTCACATTGTTCCCTCTCGGTACGAGGGCGTACCACCCAGCCGCGGGCGCGTTGGTTTCCGATTACGAAGAGCTCGGTGCCTCGCGGGGGCATGCGGCTGGGCGAACCAAGCTTTGGTTTTGGGAAACCGCCTTTAGGCCCGAAAGCATGAAAAGTGATGGAGTAAGCAGCACGTTCTGGAGGCCAGTAAGCTCCGAAACGCGGGAAAGTCCGACGGTTACCTGAGTAACGGTTAGTAGACCTGGCGAAATCGCAGGGAGCCATCAAGTTCCTAAATACCTCGACGGGCTCAGTAAAGCCTGCTTCGCATTGGGTTGATGGGGCCCGTGTAGATATAACTTGTGGTAGCACGTGATGATAACTGGGGACATCAACCGAGACTCCAAGACGTTGGAGCATGGAGTGGAGTTTCACATACTATGCCAGGGGCGATCGTTGGTGGGACGAACGCCGAGAAAATCGTGAAAGGACAACTGTTGTGTGTGCGAGTACCAGTGGAGTAAGAGCCGAAGCACCGAACAAGCGGTGTGAAAAATCTGTCATCTTAGTACTGTGGGACGGTCGGGGTGGCGGAACCTGGCTTGGGGGAGGGGATCCTAGTCGAGCCCCTGTAGGTTTTCCCTGCCTCAGACGGTAGGAGATTGCCCACAAAACATTCTCTGTGGTGTGGGAGTACGCTCGACGCCGAGGGCCCACTATTGGTGGACTGAGTGCTCGCCCTTCAAGGAGGCCTGAAAAGGAACTCAGGATCAAATCAAATCTGGTCAAAATCCCTGCTGTCCCCAATCCCACCTAATTCCCACAACCCAAACCAATTTCCAATTTCCCATCCATTTGCCCATCCCTTCCGCTAATTCCCACGGGAGATCAGGGGAGTCTCCCCGGGCCCGCTCCCCCAGCTGTGGGTCGCTATAGTAGCTTTTTTCCTTTTATTTTATTTTTTCACCCACGGGTGGTGAAATTACATTTTGCCTATGGGCCTATTCTTTTATTTTTAAATTGGGTTAAGCCCTTTGTACGTACGTAGTGCAGGCAGGGACTTATTATTTTTATTTCCTTTTGGTTGCCCCAACCTATACTTTGTCGCTACAACTGCGTGCTTCGCCTCCTCGCCCATCGTTTGACCTTTCGCCCCGCTATGTGGAGCTGATATGATTGCCTGCCCACCCCGGGAATCCCGGAAACGAGGCCGCCAACGCTTTAGCCCGAGCTTCTCTCAATCGAGCACCGGCGGCCTTCGATCTGGGGTTGTCGCGGGAGCGCATGCACTCATTCAATGAAATGACGCAAGCCTGCAAAGCCGAGCGTCGGCTCTACCACCCAACCCATCCATCCCTCGACAATTACCATTAGACACTTTGGAGGCGGCTCCAAACACGCATTTTGCCCTTCCCTTATATACCCTCGCGATATCACCAAGCCTACACAAACCCCTCCTGCACCCTCTGCAACCACCCCAAAGCCACTCTCGACCATATCCTTTTCTTCTGCCCAGCGAATCCTCCCCCGCGGGGCCTGGAGCACCTTACAACTTGGGAGGCTTTGGAGACCCTACTGCACTCCGAGGACCCGGCCAAGCAAGCCATCGCAGCAGCCCGGGCTGCCAGCGTCATGAGCCTCCGGGACATGAACGTTTGAGTGCAGTGGGGCCGTGCGGGGGCCCAAGGACCTACGTGTCCAAAACTCCCTGGTGTGTCATTCAAGATAGCACGCGACGCAGACAACCGCCGCGCTCGTGGTGCAGAGTAACAGTTATCTTTATGGGGCGCTTGCGCTCTTATATCAGCAACCAGACTGGCTGGCTGGCTTGAACAGCATGGTTGCCAATCTTGAGGACCACGGTTGCCAGATCTGATACATGTTTGATACATGTCTGATGCAGATCTGATACATGTACTGCGGTTCCGCAACCACGAGGCCGACATTCCCACCTGGGCCGTTCTAAAGAGCACACTTGCGGAGGTTTTCGGCCGTCCCGCCGTGCGGAAACTGCGCGCTGAGCACAGCCTGCGTGTCCGAGCTCAGTACACGGATGAGACTTTCACCAGCTACATTGAAGATATAGTGGACCTTTGCAAGCGTTTTGAGCCGGCTATGACCGAGGTTGACAAGATCAAGCACATCCTGAAAGGCATCGACGACGACGCTTTTCAGATGTTGTTGGCGAAGAGCCCCACCACCGTTGCCTCGGTGTATACCCTGTGCCAAAGTTTCGACGAGTAGCGCAAACAACGCCTTTGCGCTCGTCGCCCTCCGCCACCTGCCGACTCCATCTCCCGCCTGGGTATCAACCATGACTTACTCGCTACCATCAAAGACTTCGTGCGGGACGAGGTCGCCAGGCAACTCTCGCTCCTATCTCGCCAACACCCGTCACCGCCCGTCCTCTGTCCTGAGATCCGGCATGCCATCACGCAGGAGGTCGCCGATGCCCTTCCTTGTCTTCGGCAACCGGCTACTTTGGCTCCCCAGGCCGGTCTTTCCTCGATCCAGCCCACCCCTGTTGTCACCCCATTGAGCTACGATCCTCCAGTAACCGTGTAGCCTGCGCCCGCACTCGTGCCTCTCACCTATGCCGACGCTGTCAGAAGACCACCGCGGCCGCAGGCCTATGCATACGCTCCTCCTGCGGTGCCTGCGCCTGCTGCTCCCCGACACCGTTTCGCCCCCGCTGCCTACAATCCTTGGCGCACGGCTAACAGCAAACCTAGCTGCTACGCCTGCGTTATTCCAGGCCACGTCGCGCGCCTTTGTTCACGTACTCTGCCTGCACCTCTGCACCCCCTGCCGCACTACCCCTGTACGGATCGCAACTTTCGCCCACCTTTCGAACCACCCCACCGGGGCACCTCACCTGACCGCTCGCTTGGTCGCCAGCCCTACGTTTCCCACCGGTCGCCCTCCGCTCGCCGCCGCTCCTTGTCGCCAGTGAGGGGTACCGTACCCGCCGACTCGGAAAACTAGCAGCCGCAGTTCCTGGGGCACGAACTGCGCTCTCATCGAACTGCTTAAGTCCTCGCCTTTCACCGCCGAATCTTCTTGACATGTTTGTAGACGGCGTCCCGACACTTGCGCTTGTGGACAGTGGGACCACCATTTCTGTAATTAAAGAAAACTACCGTTCGCTTCGAAAAGTTACCACCCCATCTTCTGGACTCTCTCCATACAGCTAGCGCCTAGCCCGTTCATCCTTCTGCCGCTTTCACAGCACGCGTCGTCATCGCTGATGTTTTATATGCTGTCGAATTTTTAGACTTCCGTGCAAGCTCCCATGACGTCATCCTTGGCTGGAATTTTCTATGCCGCCACAGCGTCGTCATTGACTGCGCCCGTGCGCATGTCGTCTTTTCTCCGCTCTGTGATGCACCCTTCGACGAACCCCCGATTCGCTGTGATGATAAGCTTTTTGTTGCCTAGGACAGCGATATTCCCCCTGGGAGTGATGTGCTCGTCCCCGTGTGCGCCGCCTCTGTTTCTGACGTTCTCTTTAAGCCTTCGCCCCTCCTTGCCTCTCACCGACGACTCTATTTTCCCTTCGCCGTCATCGACATTCACCACGGTGTTGCCGCAATCCTCGCCTCTAACACCTCATTCTCTGCGTTCCCCCTGCTCCGTGGCGAGTGCCTTGGTCATTTTGATACCGCAGACTTGTTCTGTTCCTTGGACACCGATGTGACCTCCTCCAGTCCCGACATCGCTTCCCTCACCCCAAGTGGCGCTACTCCCGATCACCAACTGCCTTCGGACATTTACGACCGCTCTATTGACCCCGCCCTCGACACAGCTCAACACGCGCAGCGTCTTGCCCTGTTCAACCAGTTTCGCTCATAGTTTGACCACCAGTCCTCTTCTTTGGGCCGTGCGACCACTGTCGAGCACCAGTATGAAACCGGTACCCATACTACTCTTCGCTAGCGCCCCTACCGTGTGTCACTTCCCGAGCGCCGCGTCATCGCTGAGCAAGTGGACGACATTCTACAAAGCGGGATTGTTCAGCCATCTGCCAGTCCTTGGTCATCCCCAGTTGTCCTGGTAAAAAAGAAGGATGGCACGATACGATTTTGCGTGGACTATCGCCGGCTCAACAAAATTACGCGCAAAGACGTCTACCCGCTACCCGTATTGACGACGTCCTTGACTGCTTGCAAGGCGCCAAGTTCTTCTCTTCTCTGGATCTCCGTTCCGGCTATTGGCAAGTCCCGATGTCGGAGTCCGACCGTCCTAAAATGGCATTCGTTACCCCTGACGGCCTATATGAATTCACCGTAATGCCATTCGGTCTCTGTAACGCTCCCGCCACGTTCGAACGAATGATGGACAACATATTGCGCGACCTCAAGTGGAACACTTGCCTCTGCTATTTAGATGATGTTCTTGTGTTTTCGCCCGATTTTGCGACGCATCTCCAGCGCTTGCGCCAGATATTGGGCTGCCTCACCCGTGCAGGCCTTCAACTTAACCTCAAGAAATGTCACTATGGCGCCAGGCAACTGACAATACTCGGCCAGCTCGTATCCAAAGATGGCGTCCTACCTGATCCTGACAAACTCCGTGCTGTGGCTGACTTCCCTAAACCGACCTCTACGAAACAGGTGCTCCGATTTGGGGGCCTCTGCTCCTATTTTCGGCGCTTTGTCCGTAATTTCGCGTCTATCGTAGCGCCCCTTACGAAACTCTTCAATGGTCCCGCCGACCTGTCTACGTGGGACTCTGCCTGTGATGAAGCTTTTGCTGCGCTCCGTCGTCTTCTTACTTCACCCCTATTCTTCGGCACTATGACCCCAGTGCTCCTACTGAGGTGCACACCGACGCAAGCCGAATCGGCCTCGGTGCTGTCCTGCCCCAGCGCAACCCTGAATTTTCTTAATACGTTGTTGCGTACACCAGCCGTGCTCTCACCAAAGCAGAGTAGAACTACACAGTGACTGAAAAGGAGTGTCTCGCTGTAGTGTGGGCTCTCACGAAATTCCGCCCATACTTATATGGCCGCCTGTTCACCGTCGTTACTGTTCACCACGCCTTGTGCTGGTTGGCCTCCCTCAAAGATCCCTCAGGACGCCTTGGCCGCTGGGCGCTCCGTCTTTAGGAATTCAATATTACCGTAATCTACCGGTCGGGCCGCAAGCACTCCGACGCCGAAGCTTTGGCACGCTAGCCACTGTCTTCTCCTGCGCCCTCTTCCCCCATATCTGTTTCCCTACTCGCAGCGCTCAATACTTTGGACATGCCCAATCAACAACGCCAGGATCCATGGATTTCATCCTTGCTCGATGTCCTTCGTGCACACTCTACGTCCTCCTTCCCTCGGGCCCTTCGTCGCCAAGCTTCCCATTTAGCCATGCGCGACGATGCCCTGCACCGCCGCAACTATCTTCTGGGCGGGCGAAAGTGGCTCCTCGTGATTCCCCGACATCTTCGGTCTGAGATCTGTGCACACTACCATGCCGACCCTCATATCGCTCACGCTGGATCGCTAAAAACCTACGAGCGACTACGCCAGAGGTACTACTGGTGGGGCATGTACAACTTTGTTTGTCGCTACCTTCGCTCCTGCACAGCCTGTCAGCAGCGGAAGTCGCCACCTCGACCCTCGACTGCCCCGTTACAGCCAATGCCGTGCCCAGCTCGCCCTTTCGATCGTGTGGGCATCGACCTATATGGGCCTCTCCCCTTCATGACCGCCGGGAATCGATGGATTACAGTCACCGTGACCACCTCACTCGGTATGCTGAGACCGCTGCCTACCTGCGGCTACTGATCGCGACGTCGCCTTCTTCCTTCTTCATCACGTCGTCCTGCGTCCCGGCGCTCCGCGAGAACGACCGCAGCCGTGTTTTCTTGTCTGAAGTTGTTCACGACCTTCTCGATGCGTGCCACTCAGTCCACCGTACCACTACTGCTCACCACCCCCAAACCAAGGGCCTCACCGAACAATTCAACGGGACTCTTGGGGACATGGTCGCCATGTACTTTAGCTCCGACAGCTATAACTGGGATCAAGTTCTTCCGTTCGTGACCTATGCATATAACACCGCATCCCAGGCAACCACCGGCTTTTCCCCATTCTTTCTTTCATTCGGGCGCGAGCCTTCCTGTCTGCTGGACGCAATCCTTCCCTACAACCCCGACAGCTCAGAATGTACTTCCATTTCTGACATTACCCGCCATGCTGAGCAGTGCCGCCAGTTGGCTGGCTCCTTCACCGCCGAACGCCGAGGACTCCGCTAACATCAGTCCGATCTAGAAACGCCCGCTACACACTTCTCCACTGGAACATTGATCTCGCTCTCTGTTCCGGGTGCGTCCAAATTTTCGGCCAAGCACATTGGTCCTTACCGCATCTTAGAGCGTACGTCACCAGTAAACTATATCATCGGACTGGTGACACCGTCTTTGGACCATCGCCGCCGTGGTCGCGACGTCGTTCATGTCAGCCGCTTGAAGCCTTATTACAGCCCTCTCGTCGTCTCCTCGCCTTGAGTGGCCAGGATGGCTCCCTCTTTCCGCCGGGGCAGTTGGAATGAAGAAGATGATTCAGCACCACCACCAACGACGACGAAGCGCTAGCGCCGCCCGTCGAAGGCTCGTGCTAGAGAACTGCCGCTTGTGTGCCGGTCTCTCGCCTCGCTGGTTCCTAGACTTCTTGCGCCAGGGTCTTCGTCGCCGGCGCTTCAACGTGCCAATAAACCGCTCTACAGGAGGAATATTCAAGAACTACGTGCAGTGTGAACTTTACTTTGCATGGAGTGGCCTCTCAAACCGCACGTCTAGTGAGATCCAATGAGTATTCACGGTCAAACCCTGAGCTTTCGTGGCGGAAATCGCCTGCAATTCGTAATGTCCGGCACGAAAGCTAACGGTTTGGCCATTAATAAAGGCGCATCTAGGGAATGCATAGGTTTCATAAATAAAATAAAAGAAATGAAAAAAAATTATGAAAAAAGAATAAAATAAAATAAATATAAGGAAAGGGACAAAAATATATAAAAACTTAAAAAAGCAAAATGTGAGAACTAAAAAAACAAACAGTGCGCCAGGAAACGCTTTCGCTTTGCAGCACTCTAAATTTTATGGTAGTATATCGCCGAGCAGGGCACTCGGAGTCTGTGGCTACGTGGTGAGCTTTGAAATTACAGCATAGTGGTTCTGTCGAAGAAATCTTGAGGTTGCCATGTGCGGGGCGACCTCAGAACAAGCATCGACGTTTCTCGATTAGTGGACACGAATTTATCTGTGTCAGATCTTGTGGCAGGTCTCACAAATGACAAATTTTGGGTGATAAGGTGTTACCGGCACGAGTATGTTGTACAGATGAATTTTGCTCGAAAGTCTGGCACCCTCAAACTTGATGATCGCTGCTCCATTCTTGCCCATGGGCCAGGCGTTCATTATCTTGCGCAAGTATCACGTGAGGTTGGCCAAGAGCTATTTCCTTGTTAACCCGTTGGCACGATATATGACACCGCGGATCTGGCTGGGGCGTATGGGTTCATAAGCTTGTATAGGTGTCGCCTTTCCAGAAATTGAAAGTCTGTAGTCCTAGGAGATGATCGCTGGCACGCGTCTGCGATATGTCGGCTGCTAACTGATTGCTTTTTTCAAGAGGCCGTATTTGAAAGCGCGAGTCAAAATGAATTTTTAAGCTCATCGGTAATGGCTCCGTGCAGACAGTGTTCGGGGAGTGGGCCTAGTTGTCCAGGTGAAGTTAGCTTAATTATCACCGTGTGTTTCACACTGATTGGATCGGCAGTGTAGCTTCGTTCCTTTTGCTAACACGCTGCTAATCATGCCCTTCAGAATTGTCTTTATCAGTAATGAGATCGATTCTTCCCAATGTGGGACCATGGGCGTCGAGGCAGAGCCCTGCAATCAAAAATGCGCATCCGCGGAGCGAGCATTTAGAGCTGCTTGCGAGCGGCCAAGTTTTACGCCGTGTCGTTTGCTGATAAAGCTAGCATTTTCTTGAGCGATCTGCGAAGTGACTAAACCAGGTTTCTTGGCAAATTTCGAAAATGGAAAAGTGCAAGACCCTACCTTAGAATGGTTAGTTCCAGGCACGTTTTCCGTGGAAAGAACTGAGAAAGGTATCGCCGCAAACACTTGGCTGGAATTGTCATCCGCCTTGCTTGCGTCGGCGTTAAGCAAAGCGATAGACTGCACCGCCTTATCTGTGCCGCTGCGAAGCGATGTTGCCACGCCGTCTTGCCTAGGCTGCCCGGGAGCCATGCTGGCGGCATCGGCGGTAGGCGTATGCGATGTATCGGGATGGTTTCCTGGGGTAGTCTTCTACGCTGTAGCGTTAAAACCGTTGTTCACAGGTGAGGAGGAACACGAAGGTGGTAGCCCATTCATTTTTAGGAGCCTAGCCCAAAAACGTCCGGGCCAAAAGCTTCAAATAATAGTAGCGATGCGAACGTGTGCTTGTTTGAGACGGCTACTTGCAGCCTCTACGTGTCCTTTTTGAGACTAGAGTTTTTTGAACATCCTGAAGGTAGAAAAAGTAAAATGAAATGAAGCATTTGTGCCTATCTTCTGGGCCGTGAACCCATAAAGGCATAAAACGCGGCGCAGTGCAACGCATTGCTACTAGCAGCACGTCGGCAAAAGCGAAAAAGAAATACTAGCAGCATCGAAATGAATGCGGCCAGCCCGAATCTGAAGGCTGCTGCCGGGACAGGCACTCTATCCTGCGCACATGTGCCAGAACAGCAAATTTTTCGAAGCTGCCGTCTTGGGTTCGCACCTTCCTCTCCAGTGCGGTCATATTGGGCACTGATTATGTTGTTTTCGATCACACCATGCCACCGCCTCAAGAACCCTTGATGTGGACGACAAGGCTCTGTGAAGGCGTCAGCTAGTTGTGTTATGAGATTTAAAAAGGCATCAGCCCTTACAAAACTTTCCAGTAATGTTTATTGCAATTTCAAACGATAAATAATAAAGGCATCTGATTACAACCATTTCGTGATCTCTTATCTCGACAGTAAATTGTAAATTGGTTTTTGAGGCAAGAAAATGGCGCAGTATCTGTCTTACATATCTCGGTGGACACTTGAACCGCGCCGTAAGGGGAGGGAGGAAGGTGGGAGTGAAAGAAGGAAGTGAGAAAGAGGTGCCCTAGTGGAGGTCTCCTTCCTCCCAGCAATTGCTCGCCGTCCTTTAAACGAATCATGTTTATAGAAAGGCCATGTGCTTCCTGCGTTGACTTCCAGACATTTTGTATAACGACAGCCTATCGGCAACCTTCTTAAATTTTGTTGCCTTCATTCAAAAAAACCATGTTTATAGAAAGCCCTTACACATCTTCCCTTAGACTGTGAGACACTTTGCTTAAGGGAAACCTATCCAGTATCTTCAAGCAATTGGTCATCGTCATTCACAAGACGTACGTTCATTGAAAGTCTGTAGTTCCTACGGTCACCTTAACGACAGGTGGTCTAGCGACAACTATCAACTGTCATCCTACAACTGGCCGTAGTCGCAGAGTAGAATCATGTTCATGCATTCTTCTACCTCATACAGCTGGCATAACGACAATTGCAAAGGGCAACAACTCTGTATGAATGTTGTTTAAGTATCCTTATAACGATGTAAAAACAGTTCATTGTACCTTTGGTTTAGAATGTTTAAAACGTTCGGCAGACGTCAACGGCCCCATATGTAGTTAGGGAATGACTACATTACAACATTGTAACTGCAGTTGATGCAAACCGTACCGTAAAATATTGAAAAACAATGACAGAAGTGAAGTACTCAGACATGCGCTGATGAACATTTGTTGTCCACTAGAAAATCAGGTGTATTATTTAATGTCCTCGAATTAGAAAATTTTAGTGGACTGTCGTGTGCATTTCCAGATCATATAATACTGTTATTCACTCTTGTGTGCCATGACAAAAGCATCCTTAAACATAAGCAGGACTATTACCGTAATAAAGCATAGAAGACGTCGTAAGAGCTGAAGACAATTGGCGCATTCAAAAACTAAGTGTACATTATTTCACCTTACAACGTTTTGAGGAGGCTAGGGTTGCGGTTGCCTTTACTTTTAGGAGTGCCTCAAAAAGAATTCGCGAGAAATGACAGGATAATGGAAGGACAGAGGATATAGCACACAGGAACTAGCGACTAGAACAATGTATTTAGGAACATACCATAAAATCTCACATTCCATTAGTTAGCTATGTTATATGTGAAAGCAAGATTAAATCTCGACATCTCGAAGGGAGCACTTATTTCTCTTTATTACCTTGAAGCCCCACAGAATTGTGCATATGCCATACGTGATGGGCAAAAAAGTAAAAGTAAACACACAAGTAGAATACACTAAGTAAATGTATGTTCCTTTTTAACTGTGGTTGGTATAAAGTTCAAAAATGTTAATGGGCAGGTGGTGGTGGTGGCGAAAACAATTATTAGGAAGGGACAGGAGGTACGCTTCCATCAGCCCGTAAGGGAGCCATCCATACAAGCATTAGGTGGAGGTCCAGGTGAGTACGAACCACGTGCTCTGTGATTTCATAGCACGTTAAAGATCCCCAGCTGGATGAAATTACTCTGAAGCCCTTCGCTACGGCATCTCGCTCTGTCTTTCTTTCACTCCCACCTTCCTCCCTTCACTTACTGCGCGGTTCGGTTGTACACCATAATGTGAGACAATTACTGCTCCATTTCCTTTCATCAAAAACCAGTTTTGTCTGTCTGTCTGTTTGTCTTTCGCAGTCTTCGCCTATTTATGGCCTCGTTTTTCCCTCTATTTTCAATTTTTGAGGTGATTACGGCGACTTCGCGTGGAAGGCCGTTCCAATCCCACGATGTTCGAGAGAGAATGATGTAGCAATCATCATAGTGCGCGCGCGTGGCCGGTCAACTTGAAGGGAATGACAAACGGAGAGTGAAATGCGTTCCCGATGACTTATGTAGTGCGGATGATGAAGTGACCTGTAAAAAAATCAAGAAATAAGCAGATACTGGTGATTCATTGGCGAAAAGTCAGGTTTGGTCGGCCATTGTTTGGCTACAAACACCGCTCCCCAATGAGGGACGAAGAAGAAAGATCTAGCGCTCCTCCTTGCGGTGATTTGCCTGTAGGCAAACTATGTACCAACTGGCTCAATACTCCATTTAACAGCAATTTGGTAGGATAAACACTGCTTTTAAGAATGGTATGCCGGCATTGCATCAATAGCGTGAATACAGGAATCTGGCGGCTCTATTTTGTCGTGATTGAATAGAATCTGTTCGCCTATTTGGCGAGGGCTGAGGATGAAAGAGGCATATTTCAGGTTAGATTGGACTATGCATGTGTAGGAAAGCAATCTGATGTTCAGTGTCACAAGGCGTGGATGACGAGAGCAATATTTGATAAATAGCTCTCAAAGTACAGTTTCAGCGCAGTTTTTATCCTTATTATTTCTTGTAATGGCTAATGAAGACAGTTCAACTGAAGTTAAGGACGCCTCAGTGAGATATGGAAGGAAAATTGATACGTGTAACGTTAGGAGGCAGGAAGAGGACAGAGTGGGTGATTGCTTGTAGTGGGTTTTTACTAGAAACAGCATTGCACATCCTGATGCATTATAATAAATTGCAAGCTAGCCTTCCCGAACAGCTATCTTTACTAAAAAGGGGTCCCATATCTCTTATATGCCTTAATAACGCGCAGAGTGATTCGTACAGTGTGGCTTCATGCACATAGGAGTGCCTGCTAAACAGCTTGATTGGACACACGAAAACCACTTCTGTGTCTTTAGTTCTAACTATTGTTCTTCTGTATCATTTTGACGTATGCAGCTTGGTTAATCTTAGTGCTTGTTGAATAAAACGTCTAAACGATCGTTTACAGTTCGGTCTTTCATTATATTGGGTAGATGGTGAGACAAGTACTGATCGAAATACTTCTGCACCACGCTTCTTTGCTTAGGGAGCAGCTGCTGGCCGGGAACATACCCTATGATTATTTGCGTACTCTCTTGCATATAGCTCCTGTTGATGATGCCTGTCTGCCTCAGCAGCTTGCTTACTGTATACTCCGTGATTACTAGGAAGCAGGCTGCCTACCAAACAGTATCAGGAGCTTGTTATGAAGGACAAGGTCAATACAGAGCCACCGCATCGCGGTGGCTCAAAATGAACTCAAGATATTGTTGGTGAATGAAATAAAAGCGTTATGCGTATTCTTCACATTTTTTGCTATACAGTAGTCAGGCCAAATGAAATGGAATTTATCATATCTAAAATTCATCATATCATCATCTCATCAATATAAAATTCATCATATCTGCGCTGATGGTTCACTGAACACGCAAGCAAGAAATGGTGTGGAGTATATTTCGTGGCAAGATACATAGAGGGTAGAAGAGGAATGACGTGCCATTCATGTCCGCTTTTTCCGATGTCAGCGAATATCATCCTATTGTAATCTTTGCCACTTATAACAATATTAAACTAAAAGTAATGGGTAAATACATTTACTTTGTTTTATTATGAGACGTGCTGGTTGAACCATTGTTGTTGACCTGGTTGGTGCATTATTTGTTGCACTATCCATTAAACTGTCGGCAAATTCAGCAGGCCAGGTTTTCATTACCTGTATGCATCATCAGCAACAACATTAAGTCTTCTACATGTAATGGTGGTATGAAGCAGCAATATAAATGCATATACATGAAAGAGAAATGTTTAGGTTATAGAGACATAGCAAACAATTACCTTCACATTGAAACAAACAGGAAACTCAGTTAGTTATTTGTGAAAGGAACACAGATCTCCGGATGAGTTTGACAAGGTTACTGAATAACAATGCAAGAAGCACAATTATGGGATCAGAAGTAAATGCTATGCTCCTTTTGAGAAAAAAAAAGATCTCGGTAATGTGTTGTTCCGCTCAATATTGACGAGGAATTCGGTGCGACTCCCACGGCTTTCTGTTTTAGTAGCCATCCAGGCTAGAAAATGATTATATATACGTGCGTGATCCAGACAGTCGCTTTCAAGCAGTAGCGCAGTTGAGGCGATACACTTACTTGGGCCTGGTTTTCATTATTTGTTTGCATCATCAGCAACAATAGTGAGTCCTA
This sequence comes from Amblyomma mixtum, assembly GCF_055824585.1. Classification (NCBI taxonomy): domain Eukaryota; kingdom Metazoa; phylum Arthropoda; class Arachnida; order Ixodida; family Ixodidae; genus Amblyomma; species Amblyomma mixtum. The sequence goes on from NC_143016.1 coordinate 136,429,993, forward strand.
TCCATGTGGTGGTGCCATGAAGCAGCAATATAAATCCATATACATACAAGAGAGCTATTTAAGTTATAGAGACATAGCAAACAATTGGAAGTTTTGTGACGATATTAAACATCTGCAACACATGTGATGTAGCTTGCAGTTCGCTTGACTTGATGGATGGCGACAGTGAGCAGCTGTGCGAGTTTGGGGTGCCGTTGTTGCTGAATCTGTAGTCAGATAGGTTTATATCTAGATGGGATTCTTGTCCGGTGGCGCACTGTGAAAGGCAGAGTGACGCTACTGTCGTGAATCCATCATCCTCAAACGGACGGACTATTCGTGCACTAGAGGGAAAGATTGTGTTCTGTGTTTGACACACGCATTCGGCTCGAAGGCTTTAAGTTTTATTTTAAACATTTCTGAAAAAAGAATTTCAAGATTGCAAGCGTTGCACGAAGCGCGTTCTTCAAACCGCTCGCCTATTTTCAGTTCCACGCCTGAACTGCGTACCGCCTAACTCTGCTCGTATCGCCCCTGAATCAAAAGAAACTAGGCGAAAGACAGGTGCAAGCGTTGCATAGGCCTTTCATGCCTATGTCCGAATAAGATGAAAGCGTGTCGCACAGTTAAAGCAAGTCGTTTTTCTACCGTACGCCCTATATACGATACCAATTTTTCTTCCTGCTTATATATCTGTCTATCATTGTCTATTTAACACTGCACAGGACACTGCGTCGTGGCTATCTAGTATGCAACCGATTGATGCAGAAACATGGATGCAGTCGATGAGGAGCGCGGTGCCATGACGCCAGAGCCAAAGCGTGCTATGGGTCGCACCTAGGAAGAACTCTTCGCGAACACTGCGCGCTAATGAGCTCAGAGGATACTCATAAGTCCATAGCAGAAGATTTCTCAGGAAATGAAGCGCTAGTAGTAACCCTGCCAATAACAGAAACACATTTTCACAGACCCATGCGTTGCAGCAGCATTCATAGGAAATGCAAAGTTTTCAAAGGCACCACTGAAACTACTCAGCGCTGCTGATCCGAATTACCACATTTATTATTCCTGCCTCGCGGCTCTTACTTACATACACGATTCGCTACACATCTGAACGGTCGTGTATACTCCCATACTGGTCGCCCTGTTTTTTTCAGAATCGCACTCTTCAACCTTAGGTGCCCACAATACACGAATCACAGCCAGGCAGATGCTCTAGCAAGGAAAACTCTGAAAAGGAAGCGAGAAAGGCAAACTATGCTACAACTTCAGATTTTGCGCTTTGGTTGGCTTAAAGCCTTCACAAACTACGGCAGTAGCTGCAGCTGTTTCGGCTGAAGGATTTCAAGATACACACAAATGATTACCCTATAAGCCCGTTTCGGAGTTAAGAGCTGTGCCACACCGCGCGATCATCGTGTCGACGGCACTGTCTAAAAGCACCCTCGTACAATGAAGAATTCTCTTAGTCTATCCGCTGCACGGCGACGCCTGACTGCGAAACGACCATTCTTAATACACCTTGCACAAGGTGGCGTTAAAAAAAATTGGCAGCTGAATGCCGATTTCAACGAGACTGAAAAGTGCGTCAGAACCTGGGAAAATCAGCTGAAGCACACCTCAGGTCTTGAGTTCTCACGGCGCAGCCGAAGCTTTGGTACGTACTGCGCTTTTCTGGTGGCCTGTATTACACGAAGGCGATTCTCAGCTTGCGACGTTCCACCTAGTACATTTTCAAACTTAATGCGGTAGTAAAATCTGGTTTAGGTGCACGTTTGCTACAGTCACTCGCACTACACAATTATAATTATATCTATAATCTAAGCGATTTAAACTTCAAGAACAGCTCGTCCAGCCACAGTGGGGCCGCTTCTTTGCGACCATTCGCCTAAGATATATCTTCGAACTTTTGCAGAGCGCCTACATCATGGAATCTGGCTGTCGCCATCATAATTTTTCTAGAACTTGCCACTGCTATTACCTGGGTTTTCCCTCGACTCACACCCTGCTGATGCCATAATACTAAAGAAGCAATGGACGGCTTTTGTTTCAGTCTACGTGCAGCAGCACTGACGGTGGCTTGTTTGTCACCATTCATCTAAGGTTCACCCTCGAACCTATGCATCTTTGGTGATCGCAGATTACTCGGAGATCTTCTGTTGTTTATGTTTCACTCGCCGAGCTTGGTGATATCTAGAAATCGCTTCTGCGGAAAAGTGAACGTGTTCGTCGAGCGGCGAGCAGTTTACCAGACGGAGGCGGCTTCATGGCATGGGCTGAGTGCAACTTGTAATTTGGCATAGGAAAATTCAGCGGCGCAACGCAACTATCTATTGAAAGAAGAGGGTACTAAAATCACTGAATTGCAGGTACTATAAACTGGCTACTGTTCCCTTGAATGCTTCAAGAGTGCTGCCGGAATATGCAACGTTCACGCTGAATTGGTACAGATCAACCGGAAATTTTAAAACTAGGGAAGCTGGTGCGCTTACACGAAATCGTGGTCAGCACTGAAAAATCTTTTGGAAATTCACTTAACGAGTACGACAACCTCGTTCGACGACCCTCTACAGGGCGACTTGCACCACCCTGTTGAAGCTATCGGGCAGTCCTGTGAAAAGGCAAATGTCCAAATCGTGAAATCGATCTAAAGGTGCGAGAGTAGTAAAGCTGTCGACGAAATTTTAAAATTCAAGCGCTTTCTGCTCGTGAAAATGAAAACTTATTCACTGGCTTAAATAAGACTGCAAAACATCTGAACCTGCCACTGTTATTCCTTGAATCATTTTAACAAGTACGCCGCTTGCCTAAAAAGGATGACTAAGTGACTTTTATGTTTGTACGATTTGCTACAGGAAACGTGAAGATGAATTGGTTGGATGCACGACAGCTACTTCACAATAAAAAATTGAGAATTCTATTTTTGGACAGTTTGACAGCGGTGAACAGAAGGTTGCAGCGTCTTGTGGAGGAAAAGGCCAATAATAACGATTAGGAGTTCCTGTGGAGCCTCGAATGAAGATCTTTGACGTCAGCAGCCACAAGCACGCGTTGTTCAAATTTCAGCACGATGTGATTTGAACGAGATTTTATAATTTTTAATAGTTGTTATTGCGTGCACGGAAGTGTTCCACAAGCCAAATTGTGTTACCATACCATGCAGTTGTTCATGTGTTTCGTTCACACTGCTTTATTGCAAAAGGATTTCCTATGGGTCGCATGAACGTCAGAGTCTTGAGAAATAAGCTGCAACAGGTTGAAAGCTACCTCTCTGAATTCAGTTATCTTTATGATTTCCGAGCCTTATTAGAAACCTGGTGCACCAACAGTGCAGATGACCTCTATTTAACCGAATACAAGCAAAATTGTGAGCTCAAAGCGCGGTGGAGGTGAGACTATAAAATATGAAATGGATGATAGAGAGAGGGCAGGAAGGTTGGTTTGGTTTATGGGGTTTAACGTCCCAAAGCGACTAAGGCTATGAGACACGCCGTAGTGGAGGGCTCCGGAAATTTAGACCACCTGGGGTTCTTTAAAGTGCACTGACATCGCACAGTACACGGGCCTCTGGAATTTCTCCTCCAAAGAAATTCCAACCGCCGCGACAGGGATCGAACCCGCGTCTTTCGGGTCAGCAGCCGAGCACCATAACCACTAAGCCACCACGGCGGCCGGCAGGAAGGTTGGTATTGGTTGGTATATAGGTGGGTATATAGAAACATTGGTTCCATAAGCAGTTCCTGCGAGCAAGAGACATTAACACAACACAAGAATTAAAAACCTACAAACACGAAGCGCATATACCTAAAGAAATCAAAGCCCGAATATTACCAACGCGGACTTAAAATTGTTTGCATATTCCTCTAAAAGCTTTGCAAACATTTCGTGATTTAGTAGAAAGTGACGCCGAAGTTATACCACGAGAGTTTGAAATAAATGCGGCAGATTACTCAGGTAAATCATTAGCACATACGTTCAACCCTCACTTTGTGGAAACACGCGCTCGACACTTAAGACCTAGTCATATATCGAAAATAATTTAGTACAGAATACCAGCCTTCATATACGCCGCGAAATGTTTCTGGCGCCTACTGGGCACGTAGAAATAAATTCCATCCTACGCTTCTTCACCAACAGATCAGCAGTTCGCTATGACGGAATAAAAGATGCACCAGTGAAAGCCGCTTCGTATATCATATCTGGGCCAAAGACAAAAAACTGTGATGGTATGCTTGAACCTGATATCTTTCCTGACAACATGAAAATTGTTCTTGTTGGGCTAATTCATAAGGCCACAATCTACAAGAAGCGAAATAATGAAAGGCTCATTTCAGTCCTCCCACATTTCCCCAAAATGGTGGAACGAATGACAAAAAAGCATCTAGATAATTTCCTTCTCTCAAATCATGTAACTTGAAAGTAACAGTGAGGTTTTCAGAAAGCCAAATCTTCGAAAAGGGTTTTATTACACACAAAAGACAAATTTTAATAAGATCGAAGAGACTGTTTATAATGTTGATATTTTCTTAGTCTTCAGGAAAACATTAGGCTCTAGTCAGACTCACATTTTGATTAAGAAGCTTCAAATATATCGTATTCGGTAGGGACGCTATATCTTCAAGTCTGCTTCAGGTCGAGATTTAAAATGATTGTATTTGCGCTGCTTTTAATCTGACGTGAACCTTACCATGCACGTCGTACCAACAAGATTAATATGGGGTTTCTTGTGGTGTATTTATTGATATTTTTTATTAAATAAACAACATAGCCAACATACCTAGAGCGAAGAGACTCTATTGCATGCCAACGACACTAATTATTTTATGTCTGGTTTTTTGTGTTAGGGAAATCGAAGCAAAGTGAAACACTTGATTACAAGAACTTTATAATTCACTCGATTTAAACGCTCCAGACAGACGCGAAGAAAACAAAATTTATTCTTTTCCAGAAAAAAATCAGCCGATATACCATGACATTACTTTGCACACTTCGACTATACTGGAAAGAGTTCAAAGGCACGCATTTGCAGGTGTTACTTTTAGAGAAATTTAGGCTGGTCGGATGAAAAAGCACCACGATTGATAGACAAGATTTCTAGGTCTCGTTATCTTACACCTTCAAGAAGAAATTGTGCTTTAGAGTACTGTTTAAAAGCTTGGAGGACGTGTTGTAAAGCTATGAATAAATGGTTAGCGCGTTAACCTAGGGCGGTTTGACACTTACACACTGTGAAACCAAATCAGCTTAAAGTCCTAAAGAAGCAGCATGCTGTGCCACTTTTTACAACCTTTACAGTCTTAAGCTATGCCTTCTTATCTTCGCAGAAATGGCATAATCCTGCAATACTTTTCTTATCATTACCTCAGGTGACGTACTAGCTATATTTTAGTGAAAATATAAATTCTAGTATAGTGTCTTTGAACCAATTACACAAAAAAGTTTGAGATAAGAAATCATTTTCGTCATTTAATGATAACCTTAAAATAAATGATATTGCAAAGAAATGTAAAACGGCGTGAAAATTTAAGCATGAACTCGCAATATCCTTATCACTGTCTGCATGACTTTATAGTGCGTGGCCTTGCGGTCTTTTAATTTTACTCTCTACTTCAAAAAAGCAAAGCGCCTCAATGCTGGTTGTTAAAATTTTTCTACCCCCCTTCGTATTTTTTTGCACAGGACTGCTACAATAATCTTCCAAAATTAAAATTGTGAAACGTGAGATGTGTTGCGATATTTCATTAAGGGCACCTATTTATAATGCTACGTTATGCCCATTTGCTGCAGTTGCTTTTCTTCAACTGCTCTTCTATGAGAGAATCTGCTGTCATGTCACTGTTGCTGCACCCTCGGTTCTCTATGGGACCAGGGCGCAGTCAGGGAACCATATCACTTTTTATGCGAAGCATACTACTTTAGCTACCACTTCAGCCCTTCACCGTGGTTATGCGCCTCCAAATCACGTGATACATGACGTCACACCACGTGACACGATGACGTCACGACAGTAGAGAAACGGGGGCCCACCTCGCGCCGTCGCTGTGGTTGTGCGCCTCCAAATCACGTGATACATGACGCCACACCACGTGACACGATGACGTCACGACTGTGGAGAAACGGGGGCCCACCTCGCGCCGTCGCTGTGGTTGTGCGCCTCCAAATCACGTGATACATGACGTCACACCACGTGACACGATGACGTCACGACAGTGGAGAAACGGGGGCCCACCTCGCGCCGTCGCTGTGGTTGTGCGCCTCCAAATTACGCGACACGATGATGCTTCGCATTCTCCAGGCTTAACCAAGTTAAGCCTCAGCCATTTTTTTGTCCTCCCTCAAGGTCAAGAATTGTGCATTATCTCAATAAGTTACAAAAAAAACAATTTGTGCTTTCGGATCTTGCTTTATTGTGAGAAATGAAGCAGGGAAAATAATCCGAGGTTGTCAAAATGGATTACAGGCCCAAGATAGCTCAAGACGTGTTTGAAATACGAGACTTCGTTTTATCCATGTACACTGGTAGCAGCCCAAGCAAGAACAAGCCCTATTCATTTGGCGTGTTAAAGGTTGACCCGTTGTTTTGAGGAAAATATTGAAGAAAGCGTTTAATAACTCCTTTAGCACTGTTACAATAAAGTGTGGAAGCACGCGGAGCATGGCCGCGCTGTAAGGAGGTCTGCAGCGCACGACGGTACAATAAACCGTTCTGATGTACTGAGGTGCCTTTCTGTTCTTAGGCGGCACGTTTTGCGTCGAGATGTGTTTTTAATCGAGAGTATAGAACTCCTGAGTACGAATGAAAATGCACACCCACCCCGCCTTGGGGTGCGAGTGGCAACAGCGACTGCGAAGCGAGAGATAAATTCACTGAATGAATGTCACCATTCATTCAGTGATTTCTTCGTGATTATTCCTTCAATAAAGAACGTAAACTTGGGGTAGGCGGTGCGAAGGCACGGGAAGTTTTGGAAAAGTTCCACATAAGAGGGGAATAAATTGTGTGAGTGATACTTCGGTCAGCCTTTTCAAGACCGAGATGTCATATCTTGAACGGTTTTGTTGATGCCTCTTCTCTTATTTTTTGCGCATATAGTCGATTTTCTGCGTACTTGCTGGCTTGGCAATGAATAAATTCATTGTAATAAAAATCAGCGCTTACGAACACAGACAGAGGACTAGAAGAGACAGACCGGAGGCGCAACGGTTTGTCTCGTGTAGTCCTTTGTATTCGTAAGCGCTGGTTTTTAATACCATGGGCCGCCCCCGACTCGTCCAGTCCTCAGTTCTTCTAGAGAATAAAGTCCGATGAAGTTCGGGCATGTCCTGCGTCGGTCTATCTTGTGCTTGTCTCCTTTTAGCGCTATTGATTTCTGTCTAAAATGGTTACTGCTTCGCTCCAAGATCTTTTCCTCATTTCATGCAGGCAAAATCCGTTGTATAAAATGGCGGTATCAGTTCGAAAAAAGTGCTTCTCTGCTCCGATTTACTGCCTACATGCATGAAACAAGCACAGAAAGTGACGAACATCCATAACCAGTTTAACACAAAATTAAGGTCTGTTTTATATTAAGTGACTACCCTACATGGTATGCGAAAGGAAAGTGATTGATTATAATCAAATGTCCAGTAGACACTGTTGGCACATCTAAAGAAAGTAGGTCGGCTACTCTGGGCAATAACGCCACTTCCTTACCGAGAATTCTGCCGTAATCACCTCGCCTAATCAGCCTTCGTTGGTATTCAGGCAATTTCCCCGAAACCTTTCCTTCAGGCTCTTTGTCGAGACTTTTTTTCGGATCGGGTCTTTGGTCGTGACTGAACAACCTTTGTCTTGCCGCATCCATATCCGGCCTTCGCTTTAAGACAGTGCATCCACTCCCGTCGCGCCCTTTCCTCACCCCATTATCAATGCTCAATTTTTCACGATGACGTTTATATGTGCAAGAAAATTTCTGTTGGGACCAGAGCCGTTATTGTTGCGTCCACGCTATGAAACATTCCCTACCTTTTTTATAAATTGGTGAGGCCAATTTTTGTCTCAGCTCTGTGCAGAAGTTCTGGAACTTTGGTATGTTTACGGTGTTAAGGCGAGGAATTATTCAGAGTTGAACAGCCTTGTCTAGAACGCGCCGCCGATGCTTGAAAGTACAAGCAGCGACATTTAACTTCGGCTTCTAGTCGGAGATACATAACGGTTTGGCACGGCTGAAATAATGAGACGGATGTCAGCTCGTATACTCCGTACTCGATACCCACTCTCTGCTTGTGTTCCCGCCTTTATGGCCGCGCCAAATGCTTATGCAATGGCAGCCTGCGCACCGCCATATTACGCGCGTCCAACGTGGCAGAGAGGTAAGTGCGAGTGATAGCAGATGACATCGCGTTAATTTTATAACCCCGCACATTGCGGCCGTATTGTATGCTCGCTTGCTTTTGCGCTGAGTGTAGAGGTAAGGCGGAGTGCTTATTTCGCGCTGGTGCGAACTAGCGAAGTTGACAACATCTATGTGTGAATGTACACGCTTATAGAGCCTTGCCTTCCCCTATCGGGTATACCAGATTGAATGTATTGTGAGCTAGCGTTTCAGTGGTGGCACTCAACGTGTAACGCTCGAAACTCTTTTCTTTCATGCAGACGTGTATGACATATCGACCAAGCAAAATATCGCAACTTAAATTGAGAATCAGTGCATGACTGAAATGCAACGAGGGCGGAACAGGGGCAAGTCATGAGCAATAACTCTCTGGTAGCGCTGCAGTACATCTAGCAGTAGCTTTTGCAACTAAATTATTCCCTAACCAATCACTTCACTTAGTATGCACTGCAGCCACACTGGACCCATTTAACATTACCGTTTCTACTTTGAGACGAGTCCTGCAATATTTGGTAAAAGCGTGGCTTGCTCACTGATGATTCATCTCGCATTAGATAGCTTTCCGCGACTCTTCTTCAGTGGCAACAATATGCCTACGCCTTTGGGGAGCAGTGCGCGCTGGCCATTACAAGGTTATAGCGCCCATCTTTTCCACCAGGGATTCCACTGCCTTAGAGATGCAAGCGGTGAAAGTGGTGCAAATGCGCAAGCGGTGACCTTGCGCTCCGTCGTATTAGAGTCGGAAAGTTATAGTGAAAAGGTTTGCCCAGAACGCAAGGCAGGGTCACTGAAACAACATTTTGTGCTCGGCCTGCCCGATGTATTCCCAGAAATCAAGTTGATGCTAAGATTAATTTCTAAGGTGCGGTGCTTGAATAAAAGAACCGAAGAGTTGAACTGCGAGTGAATTTTGAGAAAGAAATCTGGCGCGGAGCAATCTTGAGATGGAAGACAAGGTTGCGTTGTGTTGGGTTTAATGGCGCATAAGCGGCTAAGGCGCCAAGCACACAAGGGCTGGTCAGTGCCGTGCTAAAGCAAAGCTTTGCTTTCTTCTGGTGTAAAAAGGATTGTAATTTATCATTTTTGCTCGAAGGTTGCTAAGAGGTGAGACGTTTTTCAATACGATGTGTGGAACGTTACTCGGGATGACAGAAACTTCAATGTGATAACACTTGCTCGCGGCAGAGGATGTAAACTCTATTGTCAAAAGTGAGACCACTTAATAAAAACACAAATGCACATCATCAGTCCTCTGAGATACGCATAAATTTGACTCTTGCGGAACAACCCTGAGCATTCCACGATGGCACCCCGTTTGATACCAGAAGAGAGCCGAGTAAAGGGTTGGATGGAGCGGGCAATATCTAAGAGCGAAATATGAATGTTGAGGGGGCGCCGGTTGGCCAGAGTCTACTACGTGCTACAAGCTGTTTACGGCGAGAAGTGGATAGCTAACGCTCCACGTGGAACAGGTGGAAAGAAAACCACTCCAGAAGAGCACCTGCTGATTGCAGCGGCAGATGTCGTTGATTCATTCCTAAGGGCTCGAGTAATCCGGGACAGCCTGGGTCTCGACCGTGTGAGCGCCGAAGGCTGTACGGAATGTGATTGATAAAAAGTGCCTCCACGAGTCGGAGAGTGTCCTTGAAGAGAGGAGGAAATAGCAGGCAGGCGCATCCCACGCCCCGCGTTCTCGGCTCCTCCAAGGCTGACACAACAGAGTCGACCAACCTCTTCTAAAGTTAATCGCAAGGATGGATTTTGAACAAAGGATTGAAGATTGTTGTGAAACGCAGAAAAACAATATACTTTATTTCCACGGATGAAACATACCACTGCGGCGGAAGCGGTTTACGAGAACCTCCTGACGTGCGCTGAATCGCGATTTGTGCGCCGAAGCGATTTCTTGCGCCTCCCATCAAAGGCATGATCAGATTTTAAACATTCAATAATAGTCTAGCCACTAAACTTCTGAGATAAGAAACGTTAGCAGCGTTTCCACGAGTCGACGAGCTCACCACAGGAAGAGTTAATCATGCGTTACCATCAGCAAGCATAGTGCAAAACATAAAATTATGTAGGCAATGCAGAAGCCAATTACCGGATTCGGTGCTGAACGCAATAGTACGGCCATTTTACTGTCTTCCGTCTAGGTGTATAAGTTTTATGTCCATGCCAGTTTGCTTCTGTAAGAGGATGAAAGCGTAAATTACCAACCTGTCTGGTAGACTCTTATTCTCTCACTCCTCACGTCTTGCTGTGGACATAAAATATACTCTGTATTCCAGGGTTTATGGTTCGAACTTCTGGGCTTCTATTTATTGTTCGACTCCTCAGTTTGCCGATGCAGTCCGTTAGTACATGCGGAAATTCTGTTTCACCGAAACGGTGTCCTAGTGGTTCGACCATGCGCCCACGCAATTATCTCCGCTTAGTCCAACCAATTCTGGCTTTTTCAAACAGTTAGGTGTGTTGAAGCGAGTACTTTGCCGGCAAGCTTCAAGAAAACACATGTATTTAGTGCTATATAGCTAAAATTGTTGGGACACAGAGCCGAGGGTAACTTTGTTTTACAAATCATAAAAGGTGGTATGCTTATTACTTGCAGTTGGCTACAAGCCCTTTAATGAATAAGGAGACTAACAGTAATTGTTAAAATGTTAATTATTCAAAATTAGCTTCCAGCTAGCACATCTTAGTCTTATTTGTATGCGCCACACTAATTACAAAGCTAAACTGAAAAACGCGCTCTTCTGACTCTGAAAGCCCATTTTTATAAAATTGAGGAACATTTTTAGGTGAAGCACCCGGCATAAGCGCGACACAAAATCATGGCGCAATGTTTTGGGATATTTTTTCAACCGAGATGGGGAGGGCAAACGTACCTTCCAAATGTGTTAGCATGTCAACGCGCGAGAATTTTTTTTCATTCAATCTACAAGCACAAAAAAATCCGGGGGCCTTTCGCCTTGATCTTCAGGGCAGTTGTGACACGGTAGCGTTAATGGATTTCTTCAGCGTTCTGGGGTCCTGGTTGCATATCACTTTGCAGACACGGGCACTGTTATTAAGGCGAAAGCCTTTAATGGCTCATGCTCGCGGTGTCCGTCTATGCTCGCCGTGTCTATCAGTGCGCCGGAGTCGCACCAACTGTGGCCTCTCCTCCGCGCAGCGGCGAAACCTCCTCCCCTCCATAGCAACCGGTGCGCCGGTGCGGGGCGCAGCTTTGCATTGCAACCATGACGTCACACTTTTGGAGTAGAACGTGGGAGCGCGCGTCGGCGGTGGCAGCTACACTGCTGTTTCTTCGCCAGACATCTCGTGGCAGTCGAGTGAGTGAGACGCATGGCTCGAAGCGGCCCAGTGATTCCGCGCAAAGCGGTTCGGGGAAGCGGCAGTGGGCTGAGCACAAGGCTTTCGCCAAGCACACTTTAGAATTTCCAGAGTGTCATTGGTAATTTTTTAATCTATTTCTTTTTAATTTTTATTTTGTTAATTCGAAAAAATATAGGTTGTCGTCTCAAAAAATTTCCGGCTTCTCTCATGAAATTCTCTGATTGGGCTAGAAAGATGACGTAACATGGTGATGCCATCACAGCCTGGCCACCGTGGCAGGTGGCAACCTGCCCACCGGACTGTGAGCAAAGTACGCACAGTAGCAGGTGGCTATTCATTCATAATTGGGCGAAAGAAGTCGCGTGACATTGCTACGTCATCACGTGGCAACATGCCTACCATGGCTCGCGCATTTGGCTTAAGGAAGCTCGGGAAGAGCAACTTTGGTCTCAGAAGCCCCTGCGGCGGTGTGTGTTTGAAACAGCCTCCGGCCGGGGCAGTGCCGCATGCGATTGAGAGGGTCAGGTCGTTACCAATACCACGTAACCACCAGTGAAGAAATTACAGGGGGCCGCGAAATTTTAAAGTCTGAGGACCCCAAATACTCGGATTTTTACAAATCATTACTCTACTGTGATCGGCATGGGTGATAAACCTGCATGTGACATCTCTAGCCGCGATGAGACTATATTTCATGTTCTATGTGAATGCCAAGCGTACAGTTCTGTGAGACATTTCCTACGCCGTGCGCTGGAAAACATCGATTCACGCCAGGCAACGCAGCAGCTTTGGTCTCACAAGCCCCTGCGGCGGTTTGTGTTTGAAACTGCCTCCGGCCGGGGCAGTGGCGCATCGCTTAACCGTTGCAGCACTGCGCCAGTAACGGTATGAAGACTCCCCGCGATCTAGTCGCTCTGGGACGTTAAACCCCATAAACCAAACCGAACCAAACCTATAATTGCGATTGAGAGAGTCGGGACGTTAGTAACACCACGTAACCGCCAGTAGAGCAATTGTAGGGGCTGCCAAGTTTGAAAATCTGAGGACCACAAAAATTCGAAACTTCACAAACTGTAAGACGGGGGTTCTCCCAGCAGAACGATGAGGAGGTGGCTTGCGACGTTGACAGGTAAGGCATGACCGCACGTATTTGCGAATGAATGTGTACATGCCACGCCAATAATATCGTAGTCGGATGCGAGCGTAGGTCTTGAACACTCCGACATGACCACACTCCGGGTCAGCATGAAAATGGGCGCAGACTTCCGAGCGAAGGTGACGAGGAATAACTAGCAACCACTTGCGGCCGTCTGAGGTGTAGTTGCGGCGATAAAGGAGGTTATCACGTATTGAGAAATGGGAAGCATGGCGGCGAAGAGCGCGCGAAGGCGAAGCAGCCGTAGGGTTGGCGAGGAAGTCAATAAGAGAAGAGATCCATGGGTCGGCACGCTGCGAGGAAGGCATGGCGCTGATGTGAAGCATAGGTGAGGAGGCGTCGAAGGCGGAAAGGCTGGAAATATTGGCTGGAAGTGGGCAGCGGGATAGAGCATCGGCGTCTTGATGTTTGCGACCAGTACGATACACGACGCGGATATCGTACTCCTGGAGGCGAAGGGCCCACCTCGCGAGGCGACCGGATGGATCTTTCAGAGAGGAAAGCCAGCATAGCGCATGGTGGTCGGTCACGACGTCAAACGGGCGTCCGTAGAGGTAAGGGCGGAACTTGGTAAGGGCCCAAACTATCGCCAGACACTCTTTTTCAGTGACCGAGTAGTTAGATTCGGCCTTTGTTATCGTGCGGCTGGCATAGGCAACCACGTATTCGATGAAGCCAGATTTGCGTTGTGCGAGTACGGCGCCGATGCCTACCCCACTGGCGTCAGTATGGACCTCGGTAGGTGCGTTTGGGTCGAAATGGCGCAGTATCGGCGGTGCGGTGAGGATACGGCTCAAAGAATCGAAGGCGTCGTCACAAACTTGGGACCACTGAGAAAGATCGGAACTGCCGGACAGAAGTTGTGTCAAAGGTGCAGCAATTGAGGCAAAGTTGCGTATAAACCTACGGAAGTAGGAGCACAGACCCAGGAAGCTGCGCAGATCTTTGATAGAAGTAGGTCGATGAAACGCAGCCACAGCACGAAGTTCAGCCGGGTCCGGACGGACACCGTCCTTAGAGACAACATGGCCTAAAATGGTAAGTTGGCGGGCGGCAAAATGACACTTCTTTAAGTTGAGCTGAAGGCCGGCGTCAGAGAGGCAGGTCAAAACGTGCTTCAGTCGGGAGAGGTGAGTGTCAAAGTCAGGCGAAAACACGACGATGTCGTCGAGGTAACAGAGGCAGGTCTCCCACTTCAGCCCACGCAGAATGGTATCCATCATCCGCTCAAAGGTGGTAGGAGCATTACAAAGGCCGAAAGGCATCACAGTAAATTCATATAGGCCGTCAGGGGTTACAAAGGCTGTTTTGGGGCGATCGGCCTCTTCCATGGGTACCTGCCAGTACCCGGAGCGTAAATCTAAAGAAGAAAATATTTCGGCACCTTGCAAGCAGTCTAGCGCATCATCGATGCCAGGCAGGGGATATACGTCCTTGCGCGTGATCTTGTTAAGGCGGCGGTAGTCTACACAGAAACGGATGGAGCCGCCTTTCTTTTTGACAAGCACAACTGGCGAAGCCCAAGGACTGCTTGAGGGCTGAATGACGCCGCTCTTGAGCATTTGGTCAACTTGATCTTCAATGACTTGGCGCTCGGTTGTCGACACACGATAGGGGCGCTGCCGCTGAGGAGCGTGGGCACCTGTGTCGATGCGATGTGTGACAGTCGAGGTTTGGCCAAGGGAGCTGTGATGGCAGTCGAAGGAGGCGCTGAACTGGTTAAGCAAGTGGAGAAGCTGCTTGCGCTGCGGCGGAGGAAGATCTGCGTCGATGGAGCGGAGAAACAGTTTTGTAGAGGAAGGAGTGGGCGTAGAAGATGGTGGGCTGAGCGCAGTGAGATTGATGTGCGATATTTCGTCAGTCTCCTCACGGGTTATAATAGACGCGATGGGTTGGACACTGCCGACACATTCGCCACGGCGCAAAGCACTAGGGCCGGAGAACGGGTTACAGACCCACAGTACGGATAGGCCAGCAGAAATAGTCAGAACGGCGTAAGGCAGGGGAAGACACTTCCGGCGGAGAAAAGTATGAGCGGGCGTGAAAAGTACAGTGTCATCACGGAGAGGGTCACAACAGAGGCGCACAAGGACGGAAGAGCACGGAGGCAGGTCGATGTCTTCGGCGGCGACGGCTTTAATACATGGCGACGAGAGAGCAGCGTCCGGCAGCGATTGGGGCAAGGCAGAGAATCCGACTTCAGCGCGAGCGCAATCTATGACCGCAGCATGACGAGAGAGGAAATCCCAGCCCAAAATAACATCGTGGGAACAAAACGGCAGTACGACGAACTCGATTGTATATAGGACGTCCTGAATCAAAACTCGTGCTGTGCAAGCTGCTGACGGCTTGATGTACTGAGCGCTGGCCGTGCGCAGCGAGAGACCGGCAATTGGCGTCTTAACTTTCTTCAAGCGGCGACAAAGTTGTGCGTCTATCACTGAAATTGCGGCGCCAGTGTCGACAAGGGCCATGACAGAAATTCCCTCGACCGAAACGTCAATACGGTTCGCAGGTGACAGCTGAGGTCTTTGGTAGTTCGATGGGGACGCAGTTCTTACTTCAGGAACTGCGGCATCTAGTTTTCCTCTTGAGAACTATTAGGTCGACGACGCATCGGAGAGATGGAGCGGCGTCGCGGCGAAGGGGAACGGCGATCGGCAAGAGGTGAGCGGTCGGGGGAGAACGGACGAGTCGACGGACGGGGCTCAGCAGACGCAGAGTACTGATGCGCTGGAGGCCAGTACCCGGCCGGCGGTGTCGTGACTGGGAGACGGCGACGACAATAGCGGGCTACGTGCCCAGGCAATCCGCAGGTGTAGCAAATAGGCCGGTTATCCGTCGTGCGCCAGGGGTCTCGGCCTCGTGGAGAGGGTCGCATATAAGGTGCCGGCGCTGGTACGGGCACTGACACTGTAGGGTACGTAGGCGGCTGAGTTTGAGCAACGACCTCGGCGTAAGTCAGTGGACGGGCGGCAGGTCTTGGGGCGACGTTGGCATAACTCAGAGGCGTGGCGACAGGTCTGCGAGCGGCGTCAGCGTACGTCAGTGGAGCAGCGACATGTGATGGGGAATGGGCGGACGGAAGCGCCTCAGCAACCTGCTCGCGAATAGCATGTTGGAGAGCCGGGGCCAAATATGGTGGCGACCCCTGAGGGCTAGGCAAAAGAGAAAGCTGACGGGCCACCTCCTCACGCACAAAGTCTTTGACTTACTGCAGCAGAGAGGAGTTATCAGCTGCGGGTGTCAGTCCAGCAAGTGACTCTACATGAGCTGTATGCTGACGAGTCAGGACCCTTTGCTTCCGCAGCTCCTCGAAGCTCTGGCACAGCGTGATGACTTCTGAAACGGTGCGCAAGTCCCGCGCTAGCAGCATTTGAAAGGCGTCATCATCAATACCTTTCAGGATCTGCTTTATCTTTTCAGCTTCCAGCATGCTGACGTTCACTCGGTTGCAGATGGCGATTACATCTTCTATGTAGCTAGTGAAGCTTTCGCCGACCTGCTGCGACCGTTCACGCAAGCGCTGTTCGGCGCGGAGTTGTCTGACGGCTGGGCGACCAAACACTTCGGGAAACTTCGTCTTGAAGGCCGACCAAGTTCCAACGTCCCCGTCATGGTTGCGGTACCATAAATTGGCGACACCGGTAAGATAAAAAATGACATTGTTTAGCTTAGTCTCGTCGTCCCATTTGTTATAGAGACTCACACGTTCGTAAGACGCGATCCAATCTTCCACGTCCTGCTCATCTGTTCCGCTGAAGACAGCCGGGTCCCGCTGGCGAAGGGAGCCGGCACAGATGTCAGTCGGTGGGCCTGCTTGCACGGCTTGATTTTGGGTGTCCACAGGCATAGCAGGTGTTCGAAGAGTGCGGTTACGGAGCTCCAGAGCCGATATCGTTACCCAGCACCTCCACCAAATGTAAGACGGGGGTTTATTAAAGGCACTGGGACCTTATTGAAGGAGCAGGGCGGCAACAGTCTGCGGTCAGCCAAAGCGAGCCCAAAGCACGCGCAGCGATGGCACTGCCGCCGCTGCACAGAATGTTCGTCTTCGTCTTTACAAAACCATTACTCTACTGTGATCACCATGGCTGTTTACCATGCATGTGACATCTCTTTGTGACATGTGACATCTCAATATCGCCACGAGAGCCCACCGCCGCTTCGTCGTCGTCTTCGACTCAGCGCGGAGGCCGCGCGGCGCGTTGGGCGCGTGGCATTATTGTTACATTAGGCGGTGCATGCATAAGGAAGCAAGAAGAAGCTCTTGAGTTTGTGAAGAAGACGACGGTTGAGCAGTGTCGGCTGGTGCCTGCAGTAAGCGCCTGTGGTTTTAAAGCCTTGTTTTCTGTGTCCGCTCTCTGCAATCCCAAGCGGAACTACCCCGTAACATCTTGGTGGAGGTGCTTTCGATCCCCCTGGCCACAGCTCCTCGTATTTCCGCGCCAGAAACCTGGATTTGCGCAGTGGATGCCATCTCCCCGAGCTCACCCCACCGACTGCCACACTAAGCATGGCTTCCCAGGACGCATCTCCCGCTCCGGACACTCCAGCTGCCCACATGGTCTTAACCAAAATCCGCCATCCGCCTATGTTTAACGGGGAAGACAAGACGGATGTTGAAGATTCGCTCGACGAATACGAACGGTGCAGCAAGAATAACCGGTGGGATACTAGCATAATGCTTGCAAACATCATCTTTTATCTAGCGGGAACTGCGAAGACCTGGTTTACCAACCACGAACAGGAGATGCCTACTTGGGACATCTGCAAGCAAAAACTTCAGGACTTGTTCGGCAAGCCAATTGGGCGAGCTCTCGCAGCCACAAACTACCTGGCTACTCGCGCTCAATCGTGAACCGAATCATACCTCGCCTACATACATGACGTCCTCGCCCTGTGTCGAAAAGTAAACACCTCCATGACCGAAGCTGACAAAGTGGGCCATATACTTAAGGGTATCGCCGATGCTGCATTCAATATACTTATCTGCAAAGACTGCTCTACGGTGGACTCAGTCCTGCAAGTGTGTCGCCGTTTTGAACAGGCGAAGCAGCGCCGCATCGTTCATCGGTTTGCGCGCCTTCCCAACACGGCGACTACATCCTCATGCGATGATCTGCCCACTTTGCAGCAGCCTTCAAGTCAGAATAACCTCACTACCACCGTCCGCAGGGAAATCGAGGCCTTGACTCCTGTTCCAGTTACATCCCCTCCTGCAGAGGCAACAATATCTATGAAACAGGCTGTTGTCCGCCAAGAATTCGCGAATGTGGGCCTCGTTTGCAATCCTACCACGCCACCCCCTGCACCACAGCCAATACCAGTGATTGCTGCTGCTACCGCAACCCCGCCCTACACACCGCGCTACACCACCCGCAATCCTGCGGAGTGTCGCACGTCTGAGTGCCGCACGGCCGGAGTGTCGCACGGCCTATTTGCTTCGTCTGCTGTCGGATTGGCCATACGTCCCGCTATTGCCGCAGCCGCCCGGCTCCCTCCTCTCACCCCTACTACAGCCCCGTCCGCCATGACTATTATGCACCACGGCGCGTTTCTGTCACACCAGCACAGCATCGTACAGAAAACATTGAGCAAGTCCGTCGTCCTAGCCGTTCGCCATCGCCACAAGCCCACCGTTCCCGATCACCTACTCCTCGCCGCAGCTTTTCCCCAACGTACCAAGACCCCTACTAGGGAAACTAGGTGACGCAGCGCCCGAACGTGACGCTGCGTTACCCACCCGGACAGCCAACTGTGTTTCGACCATCGCACCACGCCGCAACCTAATCAATGCCCTCGTAGATAGAGTCCCTGTGCCCGCTCTCATTGACACTGGAGCCCATATTTCAGTCCTTAGTTCGTCGTTCCGCCAGCGCCTCAAAAACGTTCTTACGCCCGCTAACACCTCTACAGTTCCTGTTGCTGATGGAAACTCTGCTACCATCATCGGAATGTGCACTGCGCGCGTTAGCATCGCCGGCCACCACGTCCCTGTGCTATTCGCCGTCCTTGCTACTTGTCCTCAAGACGCCAGTTTAGGCCTAGACTTTTTAACAGCCCATTCCGCTCTCATCGACTGTTCCTCCGGACTTCTGCGCCTAGCCCCGCCCCATTGTGTTCATGACCCTAGTGCTGACCATTCCCAGCCTCGCCTCCGCTGCAGTACATTTACTCGCCTACCTCCCGAGGCGGCAGTATACGTGCCCATGTCACCTTTTTCCTCCCTTCCTGACGGCGACTACGTTGTCAACCCCATCACCGACGTCACTCTACAACACAACATCGCCCTACCTCATAAACTTGTACACGTCGAGAACAACCTCACCTACATTCCCGTACTCAACTTCAGCATGTCTTCGCAAGTTCTCCCGGAGGGCATTTACCTTGCCGAGCTGTCACCTTTGTCCACATTTACTATTTCTGAAGTGCTGTCCAACCGTCACGCCGATGTACCTGCACAACCTGCCCCGTCACATAGTCCGGAGGACCGCATCTCAGCCATGGTTGCCTCTGACCTACGTCCCGAATATGCCAGTGCCCTTGCCCGCCTTTTGCGGTCGCACAGCGACATTTTTGATTTCGGTCACGAATCCCTGGGCCAAACGTCCGTCGTCACACATCGCATCGATACTGGAGATGCTCGCCCTGTTCACCGACGGCCTTACAGAGTTGCTCTTTCAGAACGCCAGATCATTCAGGAAGAAGTTGACAAAATGTTGGCCAGCAACATTATTGAGCCGTCTAGCAGCCCCTGGGCGTCTCCGGTTGTACTTATTAAAAAAAAAGTCTCTGCCTCTCCCGTAACCGAGAGTAGAGTAAGCATGAAATGTTTACGGGCATAATGCGAAGCGCGCGCGAACACGACGAGACGCAGGCCTGACAAGAATGTATATGCAGCGCGTTCGAAACTGTCCGAAGTGCGTAGAGGCGAAAGCGTTTTCAGCACCACTTTGCGTATGTGACACTGGTGATGTTACCACTGGATTACGTCACACATAATTCATGACGAAGTAATGACAAATTACTGATTAGCGTGTAATGACTGATTAATGACTAAATACTAATAAACTGCTAATTAATGACGCTTAAGCTTCGCCTTTAGGAGTGGAACGCGACGGCGTGTTGTAGCGCTGCCAGGCAGTCCGCGGAACGCCACCACCCGTTCGGCGTGATGCTTCGTCCTTTGAACGCGATGCTTTTTGAGGAAAGGAAATTACGCAGTAATTCTCTGCCATCTTGGTCAACGTTACTAGAACCTAGTTTGTTCTAGTAACGTTGATCTCGGTGGACACCCGAGCCGCACCTTACAGGAAGGTAGGAACGCCACCACCCGTTCGGCGCGATGCCTTGTCCTTTGAACGAAACGCTTTTTGAGGAAAGGAAATGGCGCAGTAATTCTCCGTCATCTCGGTGGACACTCGAACCGCTTCATACAGGAAGGGAGGAACGCCACCACCCGTTCGGCGCGAAGATACCGGCGCTTGTATGCCGGTCCTGTAGGAGGGCTTAGAGAGTCTCGTTAAATCTCGCACGGTGCCCGGATGTGGCATGTATGTGCTTTTTGCACGCGTTATTAGAAATCGGAAATTATAGTTCCGTGCATTATCAAACGTACAGCCCGACTGATATCTTGATAAACATTGAGAAGGCACTGGCAGCAGTTTTTTGTGACTCGTTTGGAGACCAACCGGCGCTTGCATGCCGGTCGCGTAGGATGGCTTACAGAGTCTCGTTAAATCTCGTTAAGTCTCGTACGGTGGCCGGATGTTCTCGTTTCAGAGCCCGGATGAGTGGCTCTCGGTCTCGGCGTGACGTCACCACACTGCCGACAACGGGAGCTAAAAGCACTTCATGCTTAAAAGAAAGACAACAGCTGGAGGTTTTGCGTAGATTATCGACACCTCAACAAGATAACCAAGAGAGACGTGTACCCTCTTCCTAGGATCGATGACGCCCTCGACTGCCTGCATGGTGCCAACTACTTCTCCTCCATCAATCTCCGTTCTTGATATTGGCAGATCTCTGTTGACGAAAGAGATCGTGAGAAGACGGCTTTTGTCACCCCGGATGGACTCTACTAATTCAAGGTTATGCCTTTCGGCTTATGTAATGCCCCTGCGACCTTCGAGCGCATGATGGACTCCTTACTACACGGGTTCAAATGGACCACATGTCTGTGCTACCTCGATGACGTCGTCGTATTTTCATCAACCTTTGAGGGCCATCTCCATCGTCTTTCGGCTATTCTTGGCGTCTTCCGACGAGCTGGCCTTCAGTTGAACTCCAAGAAGTGTTGCTTTGGTCGCCGGGAACTCAAGATCCTAGGCCGTTTGGTCAATACCCATGGCATCCAGCCGGACACCGACAAAATTCGCGCTGTAAGTGGTTTTCCTATACCGAAATCTAGCAGCGACGTGCGTAGCTTCCTCGGACTTTGCTCATACTTCCGGCGATTTGTACCAAACTGCGCAGAAATCGCCCGTCCACTCACGCAGCTTCTGAAAAAAGAGGTCTCCTTTTCCTGGTGCCACGAACACTCGGCTGCCTTCGCCGCTCTTATTGCCCACCTCACCCGTCCGCCAGTGTTGGCTCACTTCAATCCATCAGCACCCACAGAAGTACGCACCGGCGCAAGTGGTCATGGAATTGGTGCCGTTCTCGCACAACATCAGCTCGGCTCCCCTTGCGTCATCGCCTATGCCAGCCGACTCCTTTCTGCGGCCGAACAGAATTATTCCATCACTGAACGTGAGTGCTTAGCCCTAGTCTGGGCCATTACGAAGTTCCGCCCTTACTTGTATGGGCGGCCATTCACAGTAGTCACTGACCCCCACGCCTTGTGTTGGCTTTCTACACTCTACCCTACTGGCCGCCTTGGACGTTGGGCCTTGCGCCTTCAGGAGTACAATTTTTCAGTAGTTTATAAGTCTGGCCAGTTACATCGAGACGCCGATTGCCTGTCCCGTCATCCAGTGGACCCGCCAAGCCAACCGGAATGTGACAATGACGATTGCGCGCTCTCTATTTCTGACTTTTCCAACATTCGCCGTGAGCAACGCCAGGACCCTCAGCTTCGCGAAATTATCAATCGCCTCTGCGCCAATCGCCATGACCCTGCCCTTCGTTTGTTTGTGCTCCACGACGGCACCTTATACCGGCACAATATGTGACCTGATGGCCCCGACCTTCTACTAGTCGTCCCTCAGCACCTACCGTCCTTGAACAGCTTCGCGACGTTCCGACAGCGGGTCATCTAGGCGTCTCTCGCACATACGACAGTGTGCGCCGTCGGTTCTTTTGGCCAGGCCTATACCACACAGTCCGCCGCTACGTGGCTGCTTCTGACCGCTGTTAACGCCGGAAAAAGCCATTAGTTTTGCCAGCCGGACTTCTGCAGCCGATCGACATCCCCATAGACCCATTTTCTCGAGTGGGTCTGGATCTTCTAGGGCCTTTTCCGCTCTCCGCATCGGGGAACAAATGGATTGCGGTGGCCACTGATTACACCACACGCTACGCGGTCACACGAGCAATACCAACCAGTTGTGCAACCGATGTCGCTGCTTTCTTCCTCAACGACGTTATACTCGTCCATGGAGCTCCCGCCAACTGCTCACCGACCGTGGCCGCTGCTTTCTTGCGCGCATAGTCGACGAGATCCTACGGCTGTGCAACGTTCGTCATTCTTTCACGACTGCCTACCATCCACAGACTAACGGGCTTACCGAACGCCTTAACCGGACGCTGACTGATATGCTGTCTATGTACGTTTGTGATGACCACCGCGACTGGGACATCACGCTGCCATTTGTGACATTTGCATACAATTCGTCGCGTCACAACACTTCCGGCTACTCCCACTTCTATCTTCTATATGGCCGTGACAATCTGCTTCCTTTTGACAGCCTGCTCCCTCCAGTCGCCACTGCCAGCTCATATGCCCGTGACGTCATAGCCCGAGCTGATGCTGCCCGCGTTGTTGCTCGCAACCGACTCACGGCCTCCCAGCACTCCCAGAAACGTCGCTGTGATTCCTGTCATCGCAACACCCAGTATTCTTGCGGCTCTCTCGTGCGGCTTTGGACCCCAGCTCGCCGCGTTGGCCTCTCGGAAAAACTTTTCCCCCGTTATACCGGCCCCTACCGTATTTTACGACAAGTGACTCCAGTGGCATACGAAACTGCGCCCTTTCCTCTCGCATGCCATACCTCCACACCTCGCACCGAGACGGTCCATGTTGCACGCCTCAAGCCGTACTACACGGATCCTGGTTTGGACGCTAGTACGCACCGAGACGGTGCTTTTCAGCCGGCGGGGTAGTGTTACATTAGATGGTGCATGCATAAGGAAGAAAGAAGAAGCTCTTCCGTTTGTGGAGAAGACGACGGTCGAGCAGTGTCGGCTGGTGCCTGCAGTAAACGCCTGTGGTTTTAAAGCCTTGTTTTCCGTGTCCGCTCTCTACAATCCGAAGCGGAACTACCCCGTAACAATATTTCATGTTCTTTGTTAATGTTCAGCTTACAGTTCTGTGAGGCATTCCCTACGCCGCGCGCGTTCACGCCCAGTAACAGAGTTCAAGATTCTTGGACACTGGCAGCCGCGATCATCGGCGGTAGGGGCCTTCGAGCCCCTCCTGCTGTTCTTAAGAGTGCCGGGCCTACACGACAGGCTCTCACTTTGCCGAAGCCTTTTCGCCTCCTACTTTTTCTTGTCTCTTCCTTTCCTTCCTCACCTTTGTATCCCCTCATACATTTCCCCCAGTGCAGGGCAGCAAACTTGTGTCATCTACCAATTAACGTCCTCGCCTTTCCTCCTCTTCCTCCTACCAACCTCCAGAAATTACAAACGACCCCTAATATTTTGGAAGCAGGCTCATCCCAGAAAAAAAAACGGATTAGGAGGACTACACGGTAAATTAAAGTGGAGTGGTTGGTCGGATTTGCATAAATCTACCGGATCATTCCATGGAAGGTACTAGATAATTCTAGAAGGCAATGACTGGTGCATGTCATATAACAACAATGGAGCCAGTTCTAACCGGTAGTTTTGGCGGGAAGATATCAAGAATGTCGACGCTTACTGCAGACACCATAGCAGGCAATTTACATGCTATCGCATTTTCTTACGAATGTTGTAAAGCAGGCCTCGAAGTTTCTATTTTTTTTATTTTGAACAAATGCAAATATTACACAGTCCTTCAGCGCAGATTCAATTTTGGTACACTATACCTCGCATACTACGTTCAACTCTGCCACTAACTGGCTGTAAGTGATAATCCGCTCCGGTCGTCACATGTTTGCTTCGCTCACAACGCAGGGCTTTCAAGGCCATGCTACTGGTTTACATGCTGGTAGCACTGCTTTCAAAGCCGCTTCACGGTTCTAAATCTGCGCCAGGTCGTTTCTCAATGCCACGAACAGCACGTATTCAACAATGCGTCGCCTTTAGTGAGTGGTAGAAACTGGTCTTGGTAGTGCAGCGTTGGTTTTGATCAATTACTCGGCATATGCTTGAAATCTTGCAGCGTTGTGCAGTGCAAAAAGCCCCATGCGACAACTGTAATTACCGTAAATGACTCGTGTATGAGCATCGTTTTCATACATCATCGTTACTTGTCATTTCTTTAGTTCAATTGTGAAGCTCTTCAGCACAGGGCAGGAACTAGCGAGGTATTTTAAAACGGGGCTCATTGGCGCATTTTGTAATATCCAAACTCTCTTAACTCCAAGGGAATGAACGAAACGCAAGTGTCTTAAGATAACATATAGAATAATCACCACAGACAGAAAAAAATGCTTGAACACCACTTAGCAACTATGCTATGCCACTGATCGCAATTCGCTGCGCCTTAGTTTCAATTGCGTCTAAAACGACTTTACTCCCGAAGCAGATTTAAACTTGGAACTGAAGCCTATGCTCGTAGACTTCTTCAAATGTTATCCGCACCAGCCATCAAGTAGTAAAGTTTTGCAGACATGTTTGGTTCTCGAGGCGCCAGCGATGTTTGTAATGCTTCATGCCGTCATCGTTGTCGGGCCTAGTTTTCAACAGCCATCGCAAAAGTGAAGTTGCGCCTCTAGGCTGAGAGTAAGCTCATGCAGAAGCAGCGCAAGAACGTCGAACCCTCGCACTGCGCTAAGCTAAAAAGCCAGTAGCAGCAGCGTACCCGTGTTTACGACTGAGAGCCGCAATCTGGAATTTGCTTGATTTTGGTTCGTGTCCACCGCTATTACATGGCTCGAACAGCGTCTTTTTCTATAAACTAATGAGCATGTAAGACTTTTTGCTTGCGCCGTCCCAGAGTGGCTGCGACAGGTAAACAAATGGCCCTTCTCGCGTTTAAATGCGCCATTCGCTGTGAACAGCGTGCAATTAACGGCGTTTATCACGAAGAAATGAGCGACACGCCAGACGGTGCCAAAGAACGCTGCACTGGAAAAATGTTCCTTACGCGTTATACTGCTATCGTGAACCCAATTACTATAGCTTTGTCTGTCAACAAACAAAGGTAAGAAAAGAGTGCGTGTCTGTTTTTCTTTGGAATCGTTAAAGACACTCAAACGCTGAAACTGGTTCTGGTAGCAGTTGAAATGCAGAAGGCCAAGTGCTTACAATATTAATATCGTTGCCTTTACAAGGTTCTGCGAACGCTCCTCAAAAAGTAGCGTCGACAGTGTCATTTGCTTTTTCGAAACTAAGCCAGGGGAAAACGAAAATTACGATGGTTGTTTACCGTTACACTTCCTCGACGTGTGTTGAGGACAGCGTGCAAGTTGTTTTTTTATTATTTCTTTGTGATATGCTTGTTACACTCTCGGAACAGAAAAAAAGAGGCCTATATACTTTTGTAAAAGGGAAAGCTAGACAGCAAGTCTATTATGGGAAATGTTACCATTACAAATGCAGGTGGGGAGGGAGACGAAAGTCTTAAAATTGAAGAGACTGCTGTCTGGAAAACAGCTACACATACGAGGTCTGTTAGAAAGGTATCCGACCTTTGGCTTTAGAAAAAAAACTTGCATAACTGGAGTGTTGCAAACCTAGTCACCTTCAAAGTAGTCTACTTGGGACTCCACACACTTCTCCCAGCGGTGCTGCCATTGTGGGAAGTATTCCGAAAAGGCCCCTTTCGGAATGGAGTTTAGCTCAGCTGTCGTTGCCGCCATAATGTTCTTCCTTTCAGTGGCCTCTGGATTTTGGGAACCAGCCAGAAATCGCAGGGGCCATATCAGGAGAGTAAGGAGTCTATTGAACAACAGGAGTCTGGTTTTTCGCCAAAAAAAGTCTGAATCAAGTGCGAGGAATGTGCAGGAGCATTGTCGTGATGGCTGCGCCACTTTCCTGTTGACCTCAACTTCGGTTTCTTGCGCCGCACATCATCACGTAGGCAATGGAGGACATCCCTGTAGTACTCTTTGGTCATTGTTTGACCCTGTGCAGTGCGTACTCGTGGTCTTCCACACAGGGGGAGTCAAAGAAAGCAGTCAGCATCACTCTCACATTGCTGCGCACTTGGCGGGCCTTCTTTGGTCTTGGTGACGTGAAATGCTTCCACTGTGACGACTGGGATCTGGTTTCCGGGTCGTACCCGTACGCCCAAGACTCGTCAGCATTGATTATGATGTTGATGAGGTCGGGGTCACTGTTTGTGGAATCCAGCATGTCCTGTGAGACTTCAAAACGAAGCTGCTTTTGCTCCACCGTGAGTAGCTTCGGCACGAATTTCGCCGCAACTCTCTCCATGGCCAAATATTCGGTGATAATGGAATATGCAGAAAAATTCTCATGTCCACCTCTTCCTCAATTTCTCGAATAGTCACGCGACGGTCCCGCATCACCACAACGTTCAGTTAGGCAATGACCTGGTCATTTCGGCATGTTTATGGCCGATTGGAGCGTGGCTCGCTCTCCACCGATGTGCGGCCATCTTTAAATCAATTGTACCACTGCTTAATGTGTGTGCTGCTCATAGCATCTGCACCGAAAGCCGTCTCAATATTCCGAATGGTTTCCACTTGGCTGTCGCCCAGTTTATGGCAAAATTTGAGGCAGTAGCACTGCTCCTGTGACTCCACCATTTTCCTTGCAATAAAAAACCGACGAGAGCACTGCGCACTGCCTCACTCAAATGCTGCGTCCCAGCGACTGACGCTATCAGCAGGCGGGAAAAAATTCATGAATGCGCACGAAGGTTCAAGGTCGCCTGACGCAAGCGCGCTTTTTTCATATCCATAAGGTGTTCGCAAAAAAAAAATAAAGTCGGATACTTTTCTAACAGACCTCGTATACCGCGTGTCAATAAGGCCCGCCAGTAATTTTTAATATAGGATTTAGGAGGTAAATAGAAGCTTTCTGCGGCTTTCTGATACCAGTGTTGGTGGACGCCAAAAACTGGCTAATCATATATTAAGTAGTAAACTGAACAACCGGTAGAATTGCGCACAATTTTCCCTGTAATACCATCCCGGCCTCGGTGGGCGTATTTCGGTGGAGGCCAAGCTTGTGACATCTACACCAAGAAGCACTCATGCAAAAAACATACTGTATTAAGGAGCGGTGAACTGAAGCCTAGCGTATCAGTGCCCCAAAACTGTTGATGCACCGCAGTATACTTGCGAAAGCGGTCGTTGGTGGCGAAACCTGTTTTTCATTTTTTTGCCCTTTGTACCTAGTAAAAGCTTCTACCATTATAAGTGAAAGCCTGTGTTTGTGGCTGCAACATGCTAATTTGCCGATACAGGGCGACTTCGATTTCTCTTCAGCGCCTGTTTAAGAAAGTGTGCTGGGTCTGCTTTGGAAGAATCTGTGTGGGTCTATTAAAAAGCGGCGAAACCCTCTTGTAACTTATTTTTCTGTTTTTTAGGTCGACATTTAAAAACATCCATCACGTTAAGGCGGAGAACATAGTAGTTGCGTTGGTTTTTCATATTTGCAGTTGTCTCATTCCTTCAGGCATCATCAAACAGCGGCTAACATTGTTCATCACATAAGAGCGCCGAATTTGCTCCAACGTCAACTTTACGAAAGCTGATAAAGTGCAATAACATAATTTCATTTTTCTGGCATTGATCTCTGCTGAGATGAACCTTCCGCTTATACTGACACACGAATGTTATATGCGATTCCATAAATGTGGGGTGTCATGCTTTTACCTCGAACATAGGCGCCAAGCATTATTATAGGAACGACCCAAAATGATTTCAGGAACCTGAAAAAAAAGTCGCTGTACTACAGTTAGGATTTTTATTTCATTTTGGCCGTGACATGGTGCGAAGTATCTCTGACTTTGTGTTTTATATGGGCATGCGTTTTGAACCCCGTCACTGGAACGGGAGAGGCAGCAGAAAGAGCTGTGCGAAAGCAAGTAATCAGTAATCAGTACGCAGTATCGGAAGCGCGTACACACGACCCGACAGCAGAAAGCGAACGGCATCGCCAGTAGAGTGACCATCCTTGCGATAGTTTAATAAACGCGTTTTCGGTGGCTTCGGACTATCAATATTGTCACTGCTTTATCAAGTGCCCGTTTGCATACCTATTAATTGCGTGCTGAGAATGTAAGCGAACGAAACACAATCTTAAAAGCATATAAAAGGAAGCCCGCTTAACAGCCAGCGGCGGCTACTCTATAACTGCCCTCAGGCAAAACAGTAACAAATTTACAGTTACACCATGCTTGAATATCGTCCAATGTGCGCTGCAGTATGCGGGTGTCGAGAAAAAATTTCTCCGACGATTCCTGTAGTAACGGCGTCAATTGTGCCGCCCGTTGAGTCACAATAAGAAGCTCAAATCACGTGTGGCGTATGGTATGGAGGGTTTAATGTACGAAAGTTTCGCATGGTTCATGAAACACCATGACAGGTTGCTGAGAAATAATTTCTACTACCTGGGGTTCTTTACTACAGCGCACGTTAGTCAGGCGAATTACGTTCTATGAGTAGCTCATAGAACAAAATGGATCTATTAAAAGCAAGATGCTCTGGCGCTTGAAACGCCGACTGAATTCAGAAGGGTTGTAAAGTAGGGTTACTGTCTGAAATACACGCAATCAAAAGTTGCCAAAGCAGCTTTATACAGTGAACCTACGACCCCATCCTTTCGTGAAGATTAGCCAAGTAAGTCCCTGAAAAAATTGTGAAAGTACAGAAAGCCATTTTGAAAGCCGGTGTATTTGTAAAACACCGTGATACGTGCACGTGAGAGTCACCTGAAGCTGTGGTTGTGAGGCGGATGTGCTGCCCAAAGAAACACATGTAACCGAAATTCTCTTAAATATTTTTCGCCTCTTGCAAAGCACCCATAGGAGCGGCCAATCGTTCACATCTGGCAAGTGCTTTGAAGAAGAGTGTTACAAAGTATGCTACGTCATTTCGAAGCATCGCTTTAAAATTCCTCGATGAATGATAGTTGTAAAGCTCAACTCACGCGCAAAAGCCTCTATTATCCGCTGGGTGTTTCGCTGGATTCCGCAAGCTTCTCGAGCAGTCCTGCATGCTGCCGCTGCGCTGCATTTCCTCGCGAATACTTCCGTTGAAATTCAACTGTCTCGACACCATTATCTAAAACAGCATTTCTAAAACGCCATTCAAGCGAACGAAGGAGAACCACGCCTTGTGGGAGACGACGGCGCAGACGATACCCCGTCCTCCTCCAGCTCCGTACTCGCGAACGCCCGCTACAGAGGGCGTTGAATAAAGATTTCCACTCGCCCACTACATTTGAAATGAGAATAACGAAACTTTGAACATTTATAAGCCTTTCTCTGCGCATATTGCATCCACATAGACACGCATATCTTCCACTCCTTTATACCAATGCAAATGCCTCCCTTGTAGAAGTTGTCCAAAATCTACATTCTCACCTGGAGAATTAGTCTCATAAGCTGGAAAATGCTTGACCTTCAAAAATGAGCTCAGGGTTGGAAAGAGGTGGCGGTCTTGTGGGGCGAGCTGAGATGAATACAAGGGATGCGTCGGAATTTCCAACCAGCTGTAGGGTGCTTCTATGTGAGCAACATGTGAGATGGGCCCTGGGTCATGGTCTTGCAGAAGCCGGAAACATTTGGTGAGCTTGACACGTGTGTTGCTTTTGATGGCTGCTCGAAATTTCTGCATCATTGAAACATGGTATGCCCCAATAACTGTGGTACCCTTTGCTGGAAAATACATTCAGAGTGCTTCGTGCAGGTCCCAAAAAACTGTGAGCATGGCCTTGCCAGCGGATGGTTTGGCATGCGCCTTTTGTAGTGTCGGCCAGTTCCGATGGTTTCATTGCATAGATTGGGCTTTAGTCTCCCCATTTTAGTGATGGAGCCAGCTTTCATTTAAGGTGATCAGTATGTGTATGATCAAAAAAATCCTCCTGGTTTCCATGGCACATCGTCAAAAGATGCTGGCGACATTCCGCTCATTCCTGCTTCTGAAAAAGTGTGCGCAGCCGAGGAACCAAGCAAGCTGGTACATTACTCATGTGAAGGTGGTCTTTAATTATTTTTAGACAGACTCTACACTAATCTTGACACATTGGGCTAGGTCTCGAATGGTTGTGCAGCGTTTTTATAAACTGGAAGCCCCCACTTGCTAGATGGTGTGTTTATATATAGCGGAAAGGGGTCGCCCTGCCATTAGAGTAGTTTCCACGGTAATCCGACCACATTTGAATTCACAATGCCAGTTCTTCACTACAGCACATGATGGAGAATCCTCTCTATAAATCTCTCTCACCTCTACGTACGTGTTTGGAATGCGGCCTTTCAAGTAGAGGAACTTCAAGAGTCATCTGTATTGAACTAGGTCCATCATTGCAGCTCGTCCAATTTCGGCACCTCAAAAAGAAAGACTTGATAGTTCATATCTGAAAACCAGCGTGTAACCTATAAAGACATGCGTCATTATATCTGCGCAGTGTTAGCATCGCACGATGAATGTTACTGGTTCAGCAGAAATCTGATGAACACCCTTGATATGAGTTTAAACACTGTGTTGGTCGTCTGCTTTTATGCACCGTTTCCTTATCGTGCTGTGCGATGACTGTTTTTAGTGAGAACCTATCTAGGGGCTCTAAATTAAAGGGCAGTATGTCTCAATATGCGAGAAGGTTAAGCGATTCGGGGTAACACCCAGAGGATAGGAGCGCCTTTTGGGGGTATGTCCTGCTTCACAACACACATTCATCGTGCCATTTTAAAGTGGTTGCTTCGAAATTACGTATCATACTTTGTGACACTCTTCTTCAAAGCCCCTGCTTACTGTTAATGCATTGCCAGCCTTCACTTAGACCGCTAGACGAGCAAAATATTTGAGGAAGTTTTGCTTAAATGCGTTTCAACGGGTACTAGCTCCCGAACCGTCCCCGCCGGAGGTGTCTCGCGCGCGAACGTATCGCGGTGTTTGAAATATGCATTGCCTTTAACACTTTAACAATTTGTTCTAGAGTGTACTTGGTTATTCTTCACGAAAGGACGTCATCATACCTGCACTAAGAAGTCAAAGGAGTGCTTTGAAATCCTTTATTTACTGCTATGATTAAGGGCGCCTACCCTACTTTATACCCCCAGTCAGCTCCGGCGTCCGCGAGCCGCCACTGTTTGCAAACACGGTTTTTGTCTATATTGGAGACAACATGGATAACCGAAGGACCGCAGGCATGTGGCTTTCGTACACACGTGGCAAAAATATTAGGCGTGCGCGAATATTCGAAACTTTTTAAACAGCGAATCGAGTAAACTCCTGTTCGATTCGGTCAACGAATCAAATAACGAATTTTCACAATTATTCGGAACGAATCGAATTTGTTTTCAAGTTTTCGACAAGTTTTTGAATAATTTTACAATGTTCAATTAAGACTTGATAGGATAGGAAAACTTCTAATGTCCAACAGACAGAGGGTAGCTGAATAAGACTGGACACAGTTTTCATCTGCGACTGCTTCAAAAACAGGTCCCACTCCGTCGCCGCGCAGCACGCTGCCGTGGTCGGGCTGCGCAGGAAAGAGGGTTCAGCTCCACGACACCGCTTCGTTAATGTGGTGGCGTTCTTAATGGTAATGCATTGCCTCCAAGTTTGGAAGCCGCCTCAGAGCTCAGATAAGTTTAGCGAAGTCTGCTTTGATGCCTCATCTTGGAATTCATGGCTCCTACGTCTCTCCCTTCTTATATATTAAGATTTGGCGCTAATTTATTCGTTTTGGTTACCAATAGTGGAAGGCAATTTATAAAAGTTTCACATGACGGACATAGAGATAACGCACTGAATTCGTCTTCCTTACCTCTTGTTGGGGCTTTTGTTGCATCTTTTGAGAGTAATTGTACTAGTTCGCAAGGTATAGTGCCGTGCAGCAGGTACCACCGCTTATGTTTAGCGGTGCCGTAGGATTATTCGTTTCGCACGAACGTTCGTACAACTACCAAATATTCTTAACACTATCGGACTCATATTCGTTGGTTTTTGAGGAAAGGAAAATGGCGCAGTATCTATCTCACATATGTCGGAGGACACCTTTACGCGCCGTAAGGGAAAGGAGGAAGTTGGGAGTGAAAGGTCAAAGAGAGAAAGAGGTGCCGTGGTGTAGGTCTCCGGAATAATTTCGACCAGCTGTGGATCTTTAACGTGCACTGACATAGCCAGCGCTGTGGGTCCGTATTCAATTTGGTTTTTAGCCATGATATTCATATTCTATTCGACAGCCAAGTCATACATCTGGTGTTCAATTCGGTTTTGAGAAAGTATTGTGCGCACCCTCATAAGAAGTATATATGTGTTCAGTTAAAACTATATTAAAACTCTAATCTGGGCGAGTTGGTTCATAGCTTGAAAGGGGTACGTACTTGCGTGAAAGACGGGGCGAAAACAAGGAAACACTAACGACATATACAATGCGCACGCAGTGTTGGAGAAGATTGCTATCGTGACGTTCCAATCAAATTTTAAGAGACTTGTCAACTCTGACCTAAATGGCGGCCCTAGCTAGAGTTGTACGAAAAGTCAAACATCAAGCATACATGTACCTTCCGCGGTTAGGGCGCTTGGCTACTCAGCCGGAGTTACTGGGTTTGAACCCGGCCGCGGCGGCTGCGTTTCTATGGAGACTAAATGCAAAAGCACCTCTGTGCTGTGCGATGTCAGTACACCTTAGAGATCCACAAGTGCTCGCAATTATTCCGGAGCCCTGCTCTATTGGACCTCTTACTTTATTATTCCACTCCCACCTTCCTCCCTTCCCTTAGGGCGCGGTTCCGGTGAGAGAATTACTGCGCCATTTCTTTCCCTCGAAATCCAATTTCTCTTCCTTATCACACCTACGCTCTCTTTCAGAACATTCCAGCTGCTGTGCTTTATTGTTCCTCCGGGATAGCGACTCACCACGTATAAGCACGATGCATGTCGCATTTGTATACAGCCGCAACCGCTTCCTCGGGGCAATGTGGCACGCGAAATGGGGGAACGAGATATTGCCCACCGAATGTTTACCCTGCTTTGATCGCTGTGGTGTAATACGTGCCTTAAGGCGAAATATC
Organism: Amblyomma mixtum; assembly: GCF_055824585.1. NCBI lineage: Eukaryota > Metazoa > Arthropoda > Arachnida > Ixodida > Ixodidae > Amblyomma > Amblyomma mixtum. The sequence continues at coordinate 136,463,363 of NC_143016.1, forward strand.
TATAGTGGAATATCGGTGCTTCGTTTTCGTTGAATACGCACGTATCAACAGAGGCAAAACACGCAATGCTTTGCATGTTCCGTTTGTTCTTCTATTCGGCATCACCCGTTCTTCCTACGCTCTGATCGGAGGTGCGGATAGTGGAAGCGGGCTCTGCCGTTCAACGCCCACCCCTCGCTTGTGCCTCTGGCCTGCCTTCGCTTTTCCGAACACCTTTTTGTTATTTAACGCTTTTATGCCTGGGTTTCTCACTTTCCTTATTCTTGTTTGATTTAGAGTATTTGCCATTCTCTGGTCTTGTATCAGTGAAATGGTGTGTGAAAGCAAGGGTTGTAAAAGTTTGTGGTCTCGGCCTATATTTAAAGGTGAAGGTCTAAACTCTTTCGGGGAATGTCGGTTGCACTCATTTTCATCTTTACTCGGCGCAGTCGTGCCTTCTGTATTGTTTCTGTTTTAAAGTCACGCAGGCTACAAAAAACTATTTTCCGCAGGCAAAGAAGTGTTGTTTATATGACAGAATACTAAGCGCAGGGCACTGTTCAAATCAGATAGGGTAGTTGTCTTGCGGCACATATAAGATCGGTGCCTGTAAGAAGAGGAAATTCGTTGATGTATACCAGGCCAGTTGTTTAGCAGTACCATGTGAGCGTCGAAGAAATGCATATACCGTCAGCCGCACACTGTACACGAATGCTACAGGGCGCGGAATCGGCTGACAATAGCCGGAAGTGGCATTCGTCCGTGCATCAGAGGTGATGCTGCACGGCGTCTATCGGACAGTTGAGTAAAGCGACTGCCCTGCAGGACACTCTAGCATGGACTGGAACCCAGCGGCGAATACCATGCGACGCTAACATCAGTCCAAGACATGTTATTATAATGTTATTACAATGCGTGACATTATTATTTACACATCAGGGCCCAACTACTCTTAATATGTAGATTACTTAGACGTTATAAATACCCATGGTTTTGAAAATCTAACTAACATGCCGATACATGTTGCGGCCAATCTCCACCCCTGATGCAGGTGTCCCAGAAGCCGATTTAACTGATCGCTACTGTATATTTATACAGCTGTATAACTGTCAAAACCTAGTTAGGTATACTCAGCGCATTGCAAAAAAGCATTGAACAATGCATCATTCCTTGCTCGGATCGTTAATGTTGACCAGTCAGTAATAAAGGCTCTAGAAGACGCTGATTTTGTCACGGACTAGAAGACGACAAAGTTGGCAGTGGCGCGGTACGGAGCGCTCGCGCTTGACCAGCGGCCATTAAATCATTTCTCGTTGACTTTGCATCACGTCCTAATCTTCGGCTGGCCGCCACATAATAATATTATCACCAAGCAAATCTTTCTTCTTATCTCTAATGCTATCAATGAGTGTTCTGCTTATCTATGCGCAACAAAAATATCCCGCGCTAATGAGAAGCTATTTATACAACAGAAAACGAGCCGCATTCATTTCAGGGACTTACTCATAATACAAGACGGCTAATATTGGGGTTCCACAAGGTTCATGTTTTGGCCCCTTCTTATTTTTATATTTTAAATAACCGGCCCGCATGCCTTAATGATTCCAACTGTTTTATTTATGCACACGACACAACCATCGCCAAATAGGATTCACATACAAAAGAGGCTGGTAGATAAACTTGATGCCGGTGCAGAGTACGTATTCAACGTGTGCCGGAATAATCTGCTGTCTAATAATGCATCCAAATCTAGTTTTATAGTTTTCAGCTCACCTCTTAAAATTTTTGGGGAAAACCCGTCTGTTAATATTGGCTTAACAACGATCATTGCCGCTGACCATGTGTCCTTTCTAGGCATGTAACTTGATAATCTTATCAAATTTCGGACTCACATCACATTAATTTCTCAAAATTGGTTTATGGCATTAGAGTAATAATTAAAGTTCACCCATACTTTGATGTTCCCACTCGCACTCCTCTATTACTCGATCAACCACATCCACATTCAATATTCCATTTCTTCTTGAAAACCACATGCCATTCGCATTCATCTTCTCTCAAAATAACCCTAAAACAAGCTATACACTTTACCACGTGTAGTCACCCCTTAGAAAATGCCCTTCGTCTCATCCGATTACACAATATTTTAGCTTTGGCCAAATAATCGGCTACAATTTATGTACCCTTACTTATAAATCTGTAAGAGCACAAATTTCATTATTGCTAACCTCCAATCACCAAATTTCGTGTCGCAACTACACACGTTTTGCTAACAATAAATTTTTGCTGCCTAAACCAAATACTAATTACGCAAAAGAAACAGGTTGATTCTCTTCTACCGAACTTAAGAAATCAATCATTCCCCTGTTACTATTAGACAATAATGAAATGTTTAAACCCATTCCACATGAGTTTATATATTAACACTAATTGTCTTTGTCAAGATAAATTGCTCCAGTGCAATCATCTGCATCATTTTCGGACTTATTTATCGTGTTCATTATTAGGCGATTAGATGTGCAATTGTTTACATTCAAACAAATTGCTTGTAATATTTTCTCTTGTTTCACTCACCGCTCCCTATTTATGCTAATGACTAATTTTTGCAACAGCTGATTCTATATTCTACAATTGTCTCTACAGGAGGTCTCGTCCAGAGTCTGTGGCTTTGGGGCCTCCTTCTACATTCCAGTGTTTTTGTAACCTGTAACCTGGAGCATGCAATAAACAAAACTTCATTGAAAATAAATAAAAGGAGCCGAACAAAACTTATGCGCAAGACAACCGATTATGCGATTAGCATTGCTAATTAGCGGGAAGTTTGCAGGAGAAAGTTATAGATCTGGAAAACACATTTAATTCCCATGATTTTAGCTGTTGCTACCAACTTCTTTGATTATCGAGGGAAAATACCTCAAGCCAGAAATATAAGAAACATGTACAGAACATGATCCCTGTGCAATAGACCTGAAGTAGGTATTCTGCATTGTAATCCTGTTAGAATTCATGAATAAAACAACCGAACAACGACCGCGCCTAGCGGGCAACAGGGCGGCGGGAAAGTCCTCCAAGACGTCTCGGAGAAAACGGGCGATTTCGCGGCGCTTATTAAGCGCCCGTGCAGCGGGCTACCGCGGAGCGCGAAAAAAGTATACGAGAAGAGGTTTCGACGTGGCAATAACGGCAGCAAATGAAAGATTCGCGTGCTCTAATATTAACGCAGTAGAGGCTAGGAGTGCAAAAATTATTCCTAGAACATATAAGATCTTCCATCTCGAACTATTGAGATCATTTTACACAAATTATATCAATTAGCAATAGCATCGATGTCGTGTTTCAAGATCTTAGTTTAATCAGAACTATTAATTTCACGAGGAACAACATAAACATCTGCAAATCAGTGATTCTTAGAAGACACACAGTTAGGGACGTAATTAATAAATATAAAGAACAACTAAGGAGGTAGCACAGAGTACTCAGGCACATCAGAGACAATGAGACAAAATTAGGAGTTGCGATTGTTAGCTCATATAGATTGTGAACGGTTTAAAAGGAAGTGTTAAAGCCAAGAAAGGCGGTCAGGTTCAAAATTTGTTTTCGCTTGTTTAAATAGGGCTAAAACTGTTAAATGCTTACCGGCAATAACGAAAACATGGTCTTTTTGCGAACTACGATCAGTGATAACATGAAGATTAATTGTGTATGATACCAGTTGTGTTTCATATGCGGAAGATTTTCGCAAACTATGCTGCGTGCTGTTAAGAGCATGCAATTTCTTACAAGTTAATGAAGTTAGACTAGATGATGTTTTGTATTGATTTGCTGGAGACACTAGTTAGGGATAGTGAGCGACAATTGAGAGACGAATTTTTCCACGATGCGCGACTAGGCCTCGTGACAAAGAGGTGCGATGTGTGCTTGCCAGCGATTTTTTTCAAATGGCACATGTTAGACAAGGCCAGTCAAGCTTCCACCTTAACAAGCCTGTTCTCAGTGCGAAAAAAGATAGCAAAGCTAGGCGCTTCGGTTTTTCTGATGTTTTGAAGACTTGTTTTCCTGGTAGTACACGCTCCACTTAAAATCTAGCATGCGTGGAATGGGTGAATTTTCCGTAGGCCGAGTATATGCTGCATATTGAGAGCACGTTTGGCCCTAATAAAAAAAGGCAGCCAATTCCTAAAGCCCTACCAGTTATTTGTAAGGTTATAGGCCTAAATACAGCAGTTGTCGAGGCCATGGAAGGTCCTTGCACCCGAGCGTGACAGGTAGAAAGGCGCGCAGCGCCCTGTGCGCCACACCCAGAGAGGGCACGATCACGCGGCCATTCCGTCCACATAGTACGTACCTGAGGCCTCACCTTCATCCCCCCAAAGTAGAAAAGCTGTATTGTTACGCACTCACGCTAACAAAATATATATTTGCACGAGAACAAGAAGGATCAGCAAGCTTTGGTCAAACGCATTGCCACGGGTGTAAACGGCACTGAACTCTGTGCTTGCGTAGGGCACCTGATCACCCCCTTGGCTGCTCACTCACTGAATCGGTTCTCCAGAGCGGAGGAACACGATAGGCCCGTGCATTGAGCATCGGCTATAAATTGCCCACTGTGCTGTCATGGGGTACTTCATCTGCAGTGGCCGCCTTTTACTGCTACTGCGAGTACAGAAGGGCTGCGGGTACGTAAGGGCTTAGGCCTAGGGTAGAGAAGGGCCGACGCCTTTCAAAATGGCGACCAATAAAAGGTTTAATCTTTTGGTGTAAGTATGCGGGCGCTTGTCATTTTTGTTAACTTATGAAGCAAGGCGATAAAAATGACACACACAGAAAGACAGGATGGAATGCATAGGCGCCTGCTTCCAACTATGAAAACAGTCGGATGCTGGCGCCTGTGCTTGCCGTCCTGCCTTTTTTGTGCGTGTCAGTGTAGCGCCTTTTTCCAAAACACGCAGAACCAACTAGCTCCGCAACAAACCTTATTCTAGTCGTTCATTGGTTTGGTTTGGTTTATGGGATTTAACGTCCCAAAGCGACTAAGGCTATGAGAGACGCCGTAGTGGAGGGCTCCGGAAATTTCGACCACCTGGGGTTCTTTAACGTGCACTGACATCGCACAGTACACGGGCCTCGAATTTCTCCTCCAAAGAAATTCAGCCGCCGCGGCCGGGATCTAACCCGCGTCTTTCGGGTCAGCAGCCGAGCACCATAGCCACTGAGCCACCGCGGCGGCGCTCTAGTCGTTCATTACCATGCTGCTCAGATTCAGGCACACCAGGGAGCGAAGCTTAGCTGCCTATCTGGCAGTAAGCTCTCTCGAAACCCCAGCAGGTATATCGAACCGGCACGCTACGATAAGCTCAAAGGGAAGTCGAAGCAACAACATACCCGCGTTACGAATGTAACAACCGCAATTGCAAGGTGGCGCGAGATTGTTTTGTTCATTCCATCGCTGTTACTGCTCTGGAATCGCGTCGCCCTTTGTGAGCCTAATGAGCTTGGCAGCCTCATCTTTAACACAGCGTGAGAGGGCCAACTACAAGCAAAAGAATTGTCTTTCTCTCTTTGGAGTGCACGGTACAGGGCGAACAACGCCAAACTAATGGAGTTTCTTAAAACGAAATAAAAGTATTGAACGCGAGATATGTCGGTACCAACCAAATAATAATTATGTGTTATGCTAGCAACGTAAACTTAATTACTTAGATTTCTCTGTCAGCGAGAAGAAATAGAACACAGAAAAAAATGCATGCATACCTATATCTCTTCGTATTCCTTGAACAAATTAACTATCCGTCTTTCTTCTCGTAGCAGCGTAAAGGCAAAAAAAAAAAAAAACTCGCACAACATAAATGCCGATTCTTTTGCGAACTGCTGCTAAGGCTCCGCAGAACATGGCCTCCGAGATATATTTACTTCATTGATGCCAGCAAAGGAGAAGGCACGTATCGCTGAGGTTGGTTTCCATTCCGCTCATTAGACAGATGTTGGAGACGGCTTGCACCTTACTATGCATCATATCTTTGGAAGACCTGCTTAATAGGAGGTCACATGGCGATATCGTCTTGCTGGCTACTGTTGGAGACTGCACTCACGGCAGTGTCTTGATAGACGCACTCGGAAAAAACAGTACACGGAGCATTGTGGGTCGCCGAAGAATACTTCGCACTGATATGAGGTTGGCGGCAAGGAAACCTCCTCTTCTTTTGTCAACAAGAACTTAACGGCCCTCTCAGGGACCGCCCACCTCTTTTTTTTTATGTGTATTGAGCCAGTACATCATCATCATCATCATAAGCTTGACTACGCCCTCTGCAGGGCAGACATCTCCCATGTCTCTCCCATTAACCCTTTCATTTGCCAGTCGCCGCCAGCGTATCCACGCAAAGTTCTTAAACTTATCCGCCCGACTAACTTTCTGCCGCCCCCTGCTACGCTTGCCTTCTCTTGGAATCCACTCCGTTACCCTTAAGTACCAGCGGTTATTTTGCCTTCGCATTACATACCCTGGCCAAGCTCATTTCTTCCTCTTGATTTCGACTGTCACCAACTAGTACATTATAATGCGTGAATAATTGCATGCAATGAGTGGACCGAGCATCTATTGAGGAGGACATAGGCACCGCGAACTTGGCTTCCAGAGTGTTTTTTTGCGGGTGGAAGAAATAATCGTAACCGACAATATTCAGAATCAGTACAAGAATAGTGGTACATTTAAAAAAGTGCAGAGATCATCAAAAAGTGCCAAGTATTAGCTGCATGCAGCAATCCTTGACATAGTCACTTCCGTCTACCGTCGTCTGGTGCCGCTTAGCTAAAGCCGCTGCGTTACTCTATAAAGACCATATCAGATGACGAAATACTTGTCGGCAGCGCCGCTTTCAGAAGCAATTTATCGCATTGCCGGCACCATGCTCTCCTATAGGTAAGAGATTAGCAGGACTTCGTAGTATCCACGTTACTTTTTATTCAGTGGTACTGAGCGTTCATCAATACACCTGCATTGGAGTAAGAGGAAATGAGCTGTCGTCCAGCGCACTGCTTTTAGAAAAGAGAATGCGCTAGAGGACAGCCTACTCCCTTTTCATCCACCTTTTGTGCACAGTGCAGCAATGCAAATTTGGCGCCGCTTTGTTACGAAGTCCCTATAGAGTATCTTCGCGTGAATGGCCGCCGCAGGTATTATGTGTTATTTTTTTCTCTAGCAATATCTATTCATAAAAAGTGTAATGGCAAAGGTCGCCCAGAAAGAACTAATGTCGTGTAGAAATCCCTCGACATGAGTGTTACAAACATCAAAAGTAGAAAATGTTTGTCGCCAACAAAGGACGCATAATCACAAGATAATAAATTAAAATCGACGCGAGGCTTACGCTCTCTCAGCGAAGGTGGTCTTTCTGTCTTTCTCTCTCTCTCTCTCACTTTGTTTTTCTGAGGCCTGTATGTGAAATACTTTCCCCACCTCCTTTCAGAAGGATAACAATTGGCAGTTCAGAAGGAATATTTTCAGAAACATTTACCAGAGGCCACTGCTTCGGCAGTTGGAAGGCTGTTTGAAAAACATCAGTGAAGAGTGTATTTTCGCGCTAAAGAGTAGCGCAATACGAAGCGCATATCTATATTAAAGTCTACAAGAATTCCCTTCCCTAGTGAAAATTCGTGACCAGTACTTTGTGCGCTGCTCAACTTCAGTTCGTCGACAATGTTGCCTGCCTCGGAAGGAGCCCTTTCCAAAAATCAGTTCTTATTACCGATTCCGGGTCATTTGTTTTAAGACTGTAAATATATGGCACGCTCTAGCCACCAAATGTTTTGAAGAAACGCCTGCTTATTAATCCTAAGGAGCGAGCTATTATCATCGAAATAAAGTTTTTATCGTGGAAATAATTTTAGGAGGCTAAAGTCAGCAGGTCAACATACATCTCTCCGATGCTTAGCGAAATCTCACTAAAGGTAAGCTATTGGCAAAGGGTAGCACAAAGTAAAAAATAAAGTTGTGGAAATTCTGCGCCTCAAGCGCTTACTAGAAGCTAACAGTAAAACACTAAGCCATATCAGTCACATTCGCCGTAGACATGTAAAAGCATGTCGCAACACTGCCTCATACCCAGGTGTTAAAAGTCAGCATCACAGATGCTGATTTTCTCAGTTACAGGAACGCAGATACAAAAACTAGATTTGACCGTGTGTTGATGAAGACGGAATAAGTGATAGCAATAAATGCATGGACGTAAGAAGGTTGATATAATGCGCTCAAAATCATTTAAAAGGTATTAATTTCGGCGTCAGTTTATATCTGTCGCTTATTTCTATGGCTACAAAGCAAAGAACTGCCTCGAAACAAAGTTTATACACGCTGACGTGTCCGGGAAAAAGTACCAAAAATAAAAAAAACCGCTGTGAAAAACCAGGCAGCGTTCTAAACTTAGAAGATATCTAAATGAAATTTACACCCTTATTGCACAAAACAAAGTCAATGTGACTGTGATTGCTAATAAGGAGCCATTTTCGGATCGTGCGTTTATACTATACTCGCATGATTTTAAATAGGAATAGGCCATAAAGATAACAGCGCTGGTGCAAAAGCAAATAAAGGAAACAGTTTGTATTGCATCTTTAGGAAAACAAAGAAATCACGGTCCGCGCATTATACATATCCGTCTCAAGCTACTCTACGTTCCCTCTATTCTCCTAGACAAGAATGCACTGCTAATATCGCAGAACAGCTATATGCAAGACAGCAAACAGCCTGTTGAAAGTAGAATTATATTCGCTGCCCTTATTTAATTTTCATGAGGAGCAGGTAGTTCAGACAAGAACAGAGCGTATGCGACGGATGGCTAAGAACTATATACGCTGCCCTTATTTAATTTTCATGAGGAGCAGGTAGTTCAGACAAGAACAGAGCGTATGCGACGGATGGCTAAGAACTATATACGCTCACATGTATCGCTTCGTGCGTGTGTACCTGTTCCTTTGTCCTTCATCGCCTTCGCTCTGCACACGTCTCAAGAATCCCTACGCACCAACTCCTCTATTACCATCCTTTAGGAGCACGCTGGATTTCCGGAAAAATTTTGAGAATGGCATCGGTTTCCGCTCTGCCAGTTCTTATGAGTGTTCGGATATTTCAGTTCAATTATTTCGCTGCACTCGATCTTTTCGCCATACACTAAAATCACATGCTGGTTCGCGATTAGTTTCAGCTGCCTGCGTAGCCTGAAAATGCTTCTCTGATCGAAGTAATAAACAGAAGAGTATAAAAAAGGCAAGCTGCAGTTAAAAATAGAATCACTGTTTTCCTAATGGCGGCTGTTAAACCAGCACTTTGTGTTTTTTTTTTTATCAGGAGCATTTGCATCTGAAACATTTTGCCGTCTCGACTTTTAGAGTTCTGCTTATTAGGTTTGGTTTGGTTTATGGGGTTTAACGTCCCAAAGCGACTAAGGGCATGAGAGACGCCGAAGTGGAGGGCTCCGCAAATTTCGACCACCTGGGGTTCTTTAACATGCACTGACATCGCACAGTACACGGGCCTCTAGAATTTCTCCCCCAAAGAAATTCCAGCCGCCGCGGCTGGGATCGAACCCGCGTCTTTCGGGTCAGCAGCCGAGCACCATAACCACTGAGCCACCGCGGCGGCTAGTTCTGCTTATTAAACGGCCTACTTAATTGCTGGGCAAGTTACTCGCTTGAATGCCTCGCTGCTTAATACCTAGAATAGGCAGCTTAAGTGTCCCCAAAATACGAAAAACATCAGCATAATGCAGTTGAATAGTGAAATGTTTTCCTAAAAAACTCTTTGCCATGAACATTGACGATCGAAAAGGGTGCATTCCAGGCAAGAACGCAGTAGCGCTCCAATAATTTCAGGGTGCCAACCACAACGGTGACACAAATTACAATCCGAGCATAAAAGTAAATGAATATTCACGGATCTCAGATAAGGATACGCAGAAGAAGCACAGTTCATGCAGGACAGCAAAGTTCGACGATGTGGAAAAGCGGAGACGCACATCACCGCAGCCGTCGAGCTTGTCGATGTTTATTAGACTTTATTCATGAACGATGGGCGTTGGGGTGATTGCTTCAGGTGTACGCTAAAACGGCAAATAAGTGTGAGTGAAGTTTCAGATTTTTTTTTTGTTTTTTTTTTGAAAAAGTCCTGAGGCCAACTGTTATAAGGCTTGCCGCGCACCTTATTAGGAAGCCAAAATGCTCGTACAAGCTACTGCTTGCCAAGCTCAGTACCGGTCGATGCGAAATGGAAGAAACATAGTCGTAAGTCCCCCAAAATTCTGGAAACCTTGTGACTACGACGGCCGACCTGAATTCACAGTATATATTCGATTTGGATAATAACGTCCAGAATTTTTTAAATGAAGTGAAACAAGTGGCTGCGTGGTTCCTTACCACCTGTTTCTAGGTCTAGGCTCTAGTGCATCTACCAAAGAACGCTTATTGTAGCCTTATGCGCTGAAAATTAAATTTTTGCTGACTGAGAGCGATTACTCAGACATGAATCCGAGAAATATAGGAAACAGGCACACTACCGGACCCATATTTGAACGACTGATATAGAACAGTAAGCTGCAAAAGAAATAACACGTTTTAATAATTACGTTTCAAAATAATTGCACTATAAATCCCCCATTGATGAACACCACAAATTAAAAAAATACATCCCGTATGCTCTTTGGTTTCGGTAACTGTTGGTTTCTGTCATGTGTGTCATACCGCGCCCCTTTTTCCCTTCCCTTGTCTGCTCAATATCTAACGAAGGCCTCGATTCTGGCAGTCTTGATGCCGTAGGTAGGATAAGAAGGTTCTTGCACATCTTCTGCCCTCACCGTTCGATCACGTTCCTACGGGCAACATCACAAATTAAAAGAAAATAAACAAACCCCTATGCTCCTTGGTTTCGGTGAGTATTGGCTTCCGTCATGTATGCTTTAATCATCAATAATAAGGTGTCTACCACTTTATGCTTGATGTTTTTGTGGATTACAAAATGGGCAGAAGGGTTTCTTTGATGTGGGCGACCTGATTTGTCTGTAAAAAAGAGGATGAAGGCAGTGATTCTTTCACAAGCCAGGTCATAAACGCAGTTCACTAGTCTTAAGATCTCAAGGAATCGCTAGGCTTGAAATATAAATTCTTTATTCCTAAAAAGTGGGCGATCGTATATTCTGCGTTGCTAGTCAAGAAGTCAAACAGTTGTTTTGTTGCATTCGGGTCTTCCTCTTATTACGCACCGGCAAAAGAGTGCTGGCAGCAGTGCGATGACAACCCTTTACTGTAGAGACTGTGAGCATCCAGATTATCTAATGTTGCAGCAAAAGCATTTTCCCTCCTTGATAATCGTTACCAATGAAGCCATCGATTGCAAAAGCTGGCGGCAGTCTTCGAGGTGCGTGTTTACTGTGTGACGACAGCGCCGCACTTCATTAGGCCGTAATACCTCAACCTTTTCGGAGTAACAGACCCTGAAATTGCTCTGAACTTTTTTTTAGCTAGAGACATGCCAGTGGTTTACAGTGATTTTTGTGGCCACGTGAATCACAGTTCATGCCAGCAGAAGGCAGAAGAGATATAAAACGTGAGCGTACCCACTCGTCTCCCAAGGCGCCCTCAAAGCTGGTCCGGCAGTGGGAGTTGGTCGGTCTGAATGCGCAGCTTCCAGTTTGCCAGCACTGCAGAGTTAACTGGGGAAGTTTATGAAGCTTTGTCAACGAGCTTTCTGCGCACAAGCTCCTCGGCTCGTTTGTCTCTGGAAGCCAAAGTGTTGAGGCATTGCGCAACTTATCCAAAAATTCCGAGCAAGCGCCCCCTTACGCTGGTTGGAATTGCCAGAAAACTTGTAGGGGGCGCTATTCCGGAACGGCACCGAACTTCAAGATGGCGACAAGAGTATTTTCCCGCCAGAGAAAAAAAGCACAGCGCATAACCACTTAAAATTTTATCTCTGGAAACATGAACCTCATCAGGCTGACGATTTGTTACTGCTATGTTAATCACTTTCAGAGCTATCGAAAGAGTCCTTGAAGCCGGTGGATTGTATCGTCTAAGCATTCAGTGAACATCGGCGGGCCATTACTTACTTAGCAATCGTCGATGTTTGGCTTCTCTGTAGTTTTTCTGCATCAAACTATCAAAATTCTTGACCTAATCCCGTCTCCATTTCCGCTCGAACTTGAGCTATCGAGACGTCTCCAGCACGATTTTCCAGTATCCTCGATGCAACTGTAAGACCTCGATTTTCTTTACCACTATGTAGGAATGCACAGCCGAGCTGACACCGCCAAAATAAAACGACAAATGGCGCGTGGCGACCGGGCTATAGTGGACTATAATCGATCTGCAAGGCAGTGTTGGAAGGGATTGGTTAATGGACTACATTTGGCAGGGCAGTGCTGTCTAGGCGCGGAGCGGGATAAGGACACGGAGGGGAGCAGGATGGGGGGGGTTGGGGGGGGGGGGGGCGCTTGCTTGGAATGCTACGGTGTATATCATCGGGCATCGGCGCTGACGCAAGCCACTTATCTGCCGCAGATAATGTGAAGAGCGGTGAGTGGGCGCAGCATATCGATCATGAAAACCGGGGAGATGTCACGGCAAAAAACACACACCCAAGCAATTTCCGCCATACATTTGCATCCCGCAGCATGGCGTGAAAGCGATATGCGCGACATTTAGATGTCAGTGCAAGTTAAAGGGCCCCACGTAGAAAAAAAACTGCTCATGAGATTTCCACTAAGGCGTCCCACATATGCCACGCGCGCCTACGAAACTTAAAGCCCATATTCCATTGCAGCCAAAGCTACTCCATGAAATTCTGGCCTTTTTCAGCTGCTAGGCGCAGCCAACTGTTTCTGTTTAGGGAAAAATGCGGCAATATCTCTTGATTTCACCGATTCTACTGGCGCACGGGCTGCTTAAAGTGTTCTCCGAGTCTCAGGTTCTTCTTCAGAGCTGTGGATTTTTCTTCTGTTCTATGTTTTTCAGCTTCTTCAGCGATATGTGGTACTAAGAGAACATACTTTTAATTATCTTATCCAGTTATCAACTTTTTTCATCGTTACCAGGGAAAATATAAGGAAATCATGGACCTGTCATCGTTTATGTAAGTTAGAGATTCTCAAGGTATCAGCACTCTAGCATGACAGTTATATGTATGCGGACATTAACCAAAAATGGACTCAGTGTATCGAATTACTTGCAGCCAAAGAGTGCCGCGTGTTAGCACAACAAAACGCTAGGAAAGTTCCAGCCTTCTTATGCACCTGATAGGAACTGAAGGCGCGATCTGTTGCGACTACATTTAAACGGTGGGCGTGTAACAATTAATCAGGCTGAATGATCAAATGAGGACAAAGAGTACCCTTAAGCCCTACAGTCAAACGCGAGCTCTGTGGTAGCAGGACTAATGATGCCGTGTTTCAGGTGCCTTACAGAAATCACCACTGGCGCCGGTCGACAATCGATTTAGAGGTGAATTGAATTGCGGCGGTAACACTACAGCGAAAATGCAACCTGTTTCCTAACTAAGGCGTGACAGCCACATTGTGTATCCCGCTTTTGTGGGAGCTGTAGGTCTCCAACGCATGCAAATTTAATCAGCTAGATTCTTCAGTTTCATTCAGGAAAGCGTCTGTAAAAGCATAGACCTCGTTTCAGGAACACTGGTGTGTAACTGGCAGCCCATTGTGTACAGCAGAAGGATTTTTTCAGCTATGCTAAATACATTGTCACCGGCCCGCACGCAGAGATAAAGCCGGGCAATGAAGGTACCGATCTAATTTAGCTTCACAACTGGCGAACTTCTGTTCGCGACACCGCAAGCTCGGCGGGTAATATGAACGAAGTCGGACAGTCATTCTATTAACACCTGGCCTTTCGGCATTTAGACATAGTCGGCGCTTTGAAAGCTTCAGGCTGAGTCTGTCTGGCATCCTGGGAAGTAAAAGCAAAAGACCTAGATAGCTTTTCAGTGTTTGAGCACGTTGGGAGAAAGAAACACGAGTGAGCTATTGACTATGCTGCCTTCATTTGGTTTTTTGGGGCTGCTTGTAAAAGAACGTGATTTAGAGCATTTTACAGCTCTTTAAGCGGTGTTTTTCAGTCAGCTCTGAAAACTTCAGGAACTTTGGTTTATGGAGGTTTAACGTCCCAAAGCAACGCACGCTATGAAGGACGCCGTAGTGAAGGGCTTCGGAAATTTCGATGACCTCGGGTTCTTTAAGGTCCACTCACATCGCACAGTACACGGCCTCCAGAATATCACCTCCACCGAAATTCGACCACCGCGGGCGGTGTCGAACCCGCGTCTTTCGTGTCAGCAGCCGAGCGCCGTAACCACTGAGCCACCGCGGCGGGGTAGTTCAAGGGATGATTCGAACGATATTTTTTTTAAATATCGTTCGAAAAGATGTCAAACTTTTAGCATAGAAATCTCTCATACGGCCTTCCCTAGAATATGCATCTGTAGTATGGTCTCCTCGGCAGAATATTCTTTCAACGGAAATAGAAAAGATTCAAAGACGTGCAGCGAGATTTATTTGTTCAAAATACAGGAAAACAGATTCGGTAACGGAGATGTTAAACTCATGTAGTCTAGAAACATTAGAAAAAAGACGTAAAAAGCAGAGATTAAAAATACTTTACCAAATCATTCACGGAGAAATTAACATCAATAAAGAAAAATATCTGCAGCCTCCAGGTAGACTAAGCTCCCGCCTTAACCACCACAAAGCGATTCGGCCATACTTGACACGAACTAACGTCTTTCGCTGCTCATTCTTTCCGGATGCTATTGAGCACTGGAATAAACTGCCCGCTCACGTTGCTGAGTCTACAGGTGTAGCGGCATTCTTGAATGCACTTGGGGATTCCGTCTAGGCATGGGATTCTTGTAGATGGTTTGCGTAACTGATTGTCCAATATTGCTTTTTTATAGCAGGTGGTTCTACAGTGGTGTGAACTGTGTTGCGTTTCAATGCTCTCTTATATTGTATGCTCAAAGAAGCTTGTTCATTCATGTTTATATATGCATTTTTTTTTGTCTCTTCACTTTCCCTCCCTGTAATGACCCTCAAACGAGGGTTGACAGTATCCATAAATAAATAAAAATAAATAAATAACGGTACGCCCAAACATTGATTATTCTAAAAAAAAAGGATATATAAATGAGCTTATCAACACGCATACGAGGTAATAATGACACTCACTCTGTTCACTGCTGTTTGGAGCAAAATTATTCAATTCTGTATACTGGCTTTTCACTAAAAGTAGCACGTACACTTCTATCGAAACTCTCAGCCTAGCTTGTGCCTTTCGGGGCTGACCTGAATTAATTCCGGCAGCTGTGGTATTACAGTTTCACGAGTAGTCGTCATCCGTCCACATAAAACGCTCTTGGAAGCTGAGAAGGCGCCCTAATGAAGACTGCACAAACGTCATGACCCATGTGCTCTAGATCCCCTACTCGCAAAGATTATTACAAAGCAATGATGCGGCATAAATTCTCATTACGGGAACATTCTGTGCACCGAAGTGATATCCGCGTTTTAGTTGAATGTCGGCCACCGCTTCGTAACAATGTAGCTTGGATGCTCTGTTGAGAATATGCTGTTCTTTTATACCTACTTGCGCTATGACTCACGTTCCGTTCGAAAGAACGCTGTCTTTCGTCGAACCTAACCATATAAATTATGCGTTGCAGCTAACGGATCTGAGAACTGAAGCTTCGCCACCGTCTTGGCATTCGGGGAGCGGGAAAAGGGAGAGCTCTCCCAAGTGTGCACGGGGGATGCGGGCTGCAGCAAAATTGGTCCCGTGAGCCAAGACGCATTGGGAATCATGTGACTTCCTCGTATAGCTGCGTCTTGGTGGTGACAGCGAAGCGCCTTGGTGAAGGTTACAGGAGCCGTTAGGTGAACTGTACTCGGCGTACTCAAATACTCGGAAACTACAGCCGTTGTAATGTCTATTCACATCTCTTGATACATGCGCCTGCTCGCTGGATGAAGTGAAGCTCGCTTTACGAAATGAGAACCTAGTAAAAAGCGTATGCTGCGGTGAGGAAACTGTTCTTCTTTCTTTCTTTCTTTCTTTCTTTCCTTCTTTCTTTCTTTCTTTCTTTCTTTCTTTCTTCTTTCTTTCTTTCTTTCTTTCTTTCTTTCTTTCTTTCTTTCTTTCTTTCTTCTTTCTTTCTTTCTTTCTTTCTTTCTTTCTTTCTTTCTTTCTTTCTTTCTTTCTTTCTTTCTTTCTTCCTTTCTTTCTTTCTTTCTTTCTTTCTTTCTTTCTTTCTTTCTTTCTTTCTTTCTTTCTTTCTTTCTTTCTCTCTTTCTTTCCTTCTTTCTTTCTTTATTTCTTTCTTTCTCAGCATCTAAAGCATTGTTTCTGGTTAAACTTCAACTAGAATGCAAAGTGATTAAAGTTTGTCTGAATTTTTTTTTTATCACGCATGCTAGCCAGAAGAAGCATTTGGGAAATATTAACCTTTATTTAATTTTGAGCTGAGCTGAACTCGGGTTGGCGTGGACTGTGACGCATTTAACCCTTGCAGCAGCCTGCATATCACGTCTGGAAAAGCTTACGGTTTCCTTCCTACGTATCGCGAATCGATGAACATCTCTGTTCCCATCGTTTCTTAGGGCTGATGGGAAGGCAGAGCTGAAGTAATGATTAGAACGTTCGGCCTTGGCGCGCTCTTCGTGTACAACGTTACTGGCAATCACCAACGACGGAACAGCTGCTTGGTTTACGGCTTAATGGATTTAACGTCCCAAAGTGACACAGGCTATGAGGGACATGGAACAGCTGCTTCATGTTTAAACTCTGTTCAACATGCTTTCAAAATTCTATTGGATTTTGCTTTTATCTACAGTGCATTAAAACGTAGCAACCTTCATTCGCATTACGAACAGCACCTCTCACAGTGCACGTTATGGCCTCTCAATTTTGCTTAATTTTCATCTGTTGGTGCTTGTCAATAAATACGGCAGAAACTCTGTCTCGTTTATGTTAACCGCTACCACTTTTACTGAAGAAGCGTTTTTTTTAGCACGCCTTGTGGTTGATATCAGCAATGAACTAATCGATCGTTCTGTTCAATATTTTTTTTTTCCTTCTGAAACGTGCATTTTTTTCACATTAGTGCTTCGGTACGAATATCATCGGCACCCTGTGGGCAAAGTTCTTTCGTCCCTACTCGTTCGCACGTGCTTTCTGCGGAAAATCGTCTTCTCTGGTTGTGTGATGTCGCTGATGTACGGAGAGCTAATTGCGTCAGATAGCGGCATCGGAGACGACTAGGCGGCGCTTTTACTCTGTGCTCTACAAGATTGTGCCAGGAACGCTTAGAGTTGCAACGTCATGGCTGGCGACGGGCCATTTTCGAGCAATCCCTACCAGATTATTGGAGTGATTTGCGTCCGCTGCGCTTATGAGAATCCGCTTGTGGCCATGCAACAGGAGCTCTCCTGTTTCAATTTCGATGAAACTGCTTAAAGACATCGCCCGTTGTCATCGCTGCCAACGTGGTTGCTCTGGCCGCACACTTTTTTATCCTTTATTGAAGGGCATGAAAAGCTAAACGTTGACGTTGGGATGTGTGTCATCGCATGATGGCGACATTGCCTTGCACAATGGACGAGGAGGCTGAGCTGAAGTTGTTCTTAAACGAGCTCTTTAATGGATTTTCTTGCAGTCATAAATAACTGCGGAGTTGGGTGGCTGGAACAAATGTGCTCCTTGGTCATCGACATACAAAACTGCCGCCGCTGTCGGTCACACTCATATAAAAGTTGTCTAAGCTGATGGACCCAGATAAAACTGGTCGCATGCAATGTCACAGTGATAAAGGTGCATAAGGGTGGCTTTCAGCATGAACAAAACAAAAGCACAAAGCTTGGCAGGGATATCATGTCTGTGAATGGTGTTTCAAGGCAGTGAGGATGTCATGCTTCCCCTCCGCGCAGAATGCACTCTCACATCAATGTCACTACATCAAAACATCTAAGCCAAACATGCATGCTGACCTTCCTCTCTTGTACTCTGCTTATATATTTCCTGTAGCGATAAAAACTTAAAACATGTTCGTGTTTTACAATTATCAGGGGCTTTGCCCAAGTGGAAAATTGGCTCATTCTGATATACAAGTTTTCTGCCCGGGAGCACAGTCAAGACCGTGTTGTTTCGGAGCGTACACAAGTAATAAATATAAGCATAAAACGAGACCCAGAGTCAATACCGTGCGTTTTAAGTGCATTTCGAGGAGGCATGGTTAAGTAAGTGACGTGAAACTTATGGTAAAAAGATGTTAGCCACAGATAATTATCACCTGAGGAGTCTGGTGGATACGAAAACGAATAAAAAAGGAACCGCTCCGGTGCCCTATGCAGGTGTTCTGGTGCAATCTTCATGCGCGGGCATTCATCATGCGAGCCGCCATGACTCGGTCTGACAGCGGGGTCAGAGACATGGACTACGTCGGGTTTCGCGCACTGTCAGACAAGAACACAAGAAAGTATGAGCAGGACCCTTCTACTCATCGAACGCTATGCAGTGGCGGCTCTGTAGTCTTTAGCAGCATGACGTGTTGATCATGATCGTTTTCCTACCTTGCTTGCAAAGCCGATTAATTATGCAGATCTACTTTCATGCTTCGTCGAGGTCTTGAGTAAGCGCCGCTCACAGTGTGCTTAAAGCTAAAAAAATAAAAAAAACAGCGAAAAGAAATGTTATGTTGACTGAGAGAAATTGCCGCATCTCGACGTTTTTTTTCGGCAAGCTCAGGGCGTCGGGCCTCCCGTTACCAACGCGGGCGCTTTGCGCGTCACTGTCAGTGCAACGCAGGAAGCGCTTACTATTTTCCTTTCCTTTCAATCGCGCCAGTTTGAGGGCTTAAAGATTAACTGCGATAAAGTCGAGACCATGCTGGAAAACAAGAAAGAAAGGACTGGTGCAACCGCACCGCTGTTCCTCGCTCTTCTCTCCCGAACTCCGGCTGTGGTGGAGAAGCTATCACAGACTTCTAGTGCAGCATTAGCTGTAATGAAGTCTGGCGTCTCAGTGACGTCAGCTAGAAGTTGCCGCACGACATATTCCATAAAGAGCCTTCCACTCAATTAACTCAGCTGTAGACCGAACAATACACAAGGTTACCCCAGCAGTCATGTCTCGTGCATAACTCCTCCTGGCTAGTCGGAATAACTATTCTGAAATCACTTGAAGCATAGAGAAGGCTTCTACAGTTGAGATTTGTTTGTCAAGGGATGTCGTTGCAGACCAGTTGAGGAGAAATGAACATATTTATTACGCACTAGCACTGTACTCCCAAATTCAGATATTGCGATGTGTCTCGCGGTGAGCAGGTGGCAGCTGGTCAGTGCGTTTCGGGCAACCTGTCAGCAGGCTGTAAGACATAATGTTCAAAATATTATAATGGCAAACATTCTATGGACGCGAGTGTGTTTCGAACCAGCGCAGGCGCAAACAGATGCTGGCTACTCCATTAGACCACTGTCCAAAGAAGCTGGGAAATTTTATTTTTTTTATTTTTAAAGCCCTTTTTTACATACGTTAAAGGCGAAGGTTAAATGTTCCTCCTATTGTTGTCGTGTCGTTCTAATACTTTGAATTTATTCCTCAGTGTCACGGTAAAATTTTCAAAGAGCTCTTCAAAACCTACATCATTTTACATAATTTATATATTGTTTTCATAACATTCCCGATTAAACCTATTTGAAGTAAGTTTGAAATATTGGCGCTTTGTCTGCACGAGCGCTCGGGCAGACGAAGCGGCAATTAGGACGAGAAGTGCGTTGTGAAAGAGGTGTTGCCGAAGTGTACATCCAGAACTGCGCCGTTGTTGACCCTAGGCCGCTTAGCACTAACGTGACAATATTATCAGATCTAAGCAGGAAGCCATAATCACAGTCACCCATCAACAACAAGCTTTATCTCCATTCGTTTGTAACACCAAATCCCGAAAGTTGTAAATGCCTTCCGTGCATTGCATTCTTTAAATTAACCAAAAGCACGATAAGACGGGTTAGCATTAAGTAAATTAATGTATTTAAAACATTTCCTATGTCTCTTCGTAATATATGGTGGTGCGGAGGTCTACACAATTATAAATTTTGGTATGTTGCTACCAAAGTCAAGACAAATAAACGGTGGTATTATAAGTGGGGTGATATCGCTTAATAGAAAGCATCAGATATCTGTAGTGATTTGCCCATTGTGACTGCTCAATTGCTGTCTCATACTGCTACTCAGCACGAGGTCGCTGTACGAGGACCGCCGCAACCGCCGCAACCACCGCACATTCGGGGTTACGAAATGCAAAATCGGCGCCGCTAGAAGAAATGCGCGTGGCAGAAATTCATTCGGATAGTACCACTGTGGTGCGCATCAATTCCCGGAGAGCTGTTGCAGGAGGTCAAAATTGAGAAATCAATAATGACTTCTTTACAGACGGTAACGCGTCTCGAGCAAGAAACACCGCTGTGAGTTTGCCTTGTTGATTCCTCAAACGTGAACTGAACGGGACACTTGTTGAGTCATCCTTGCCGTCGTGCTGATCTTATAATGGGCCGTGTTTTACTGACTTGCCACTTGCGAGAAATACTGCTCAGCATTTGCATTCTCTGCACGAACGAGTCCCGTTAACGCGTGTTTGTATTCTTAAAAACAAGATAAAATCCTTCAACTCCCACATGATTATATTTGCCGCACATGCGCAAAGTATGATGAGCAAAACGGCCACATGCCGGGCGTGCTTATGGGATGAGACGCAGAAAATGGCAATAGTCAAAGTAAAAATTAGCTGCTTGCGTTAGAGAAAATTTTACATTACGGGTACACTGCCGTAAAATAATAAAATACAATACAATACAGTGCAATAAAATTTTACGACGGGCTAAGGTATTATCTAAGCCCAGGTAAGCGTCCAGCATATGTTGACGTGACAAATAGTTGTTCCGTGGCGTTGTTGGAACCATTGCTCGTGGCTGAGAACTGCGACCAAAAAGGACGCGTTCTCTACCAATGTAGAGGCTCAGTAGAAGAAAACATTCAGAGGCACCATTAAGACCAATCAACTAGAAGGGGTACAAATACAAAACCGTAAGCATTGGTGAAGTGATATAAGCAGCGACTAGAAACGAAGATACGGGGCATAGATACAACACGAACGCAAGCACAGGGAAACACAGACACGAAAAGCCCAGACACAAAATCAGGAAAGGGTGCAGGAAGTACAAGGGTGAAGCGAAACACCACAAACGACTGTGGTGTTGTGCCAACGGCTAAGGACTTTTCAAGAGTGAAAGTAAACATAAGCGACATGTGCTATTTCATTTCTTGTTGCTGATTTGGGTATTCTAGTGACAAAAGTTTAATTCTGAAAAGAACTTTTAGCTATATCATGAACTCATTCAAAAGGGTCTCTCTTTGATCTTCCAGACATTGATTTTGCCGTGCGAGAAAATTCACCAGCAAACTGTTATCCATTAGCTAAACAGCTATCATTTTAGTGAATATTAAGCTTGATAGCACAGCAGTAAATGAAAAAAATGTGCCCGGTCACTATGTGAACTCTTAGATTTCGGCAAAGATATGTGCAGCATTACCAGGTTGTTTTAAAGTGTCATAGCAGAATGTTGCAAGTAAATTGAGTGCCTTTTATTTTGGCGTGCACCAAAATCATGACACAGAGACATTTCTGCATTTAGTCAGTTTCGAAAGCCGGCCTTCATGACCCAAAATATGAACCGCTACATTTGTACTTTTGTGCAAAATGTCTTAACCGTTCCACCTAGGTAGCTTGCGTTTTCTAAGGTGGTGTGGAAAAGTGCGCCTAGTATTTATCGCACCTATTTTACGGACCAGTGGCTTTGTTTATCGCGCTTGCAATACGCGCTGAATGCGCACACGCAACCCATTACTTAATACTCGATGGGCAGAGTGACAACAACGCGGCAGCAGAAAGCGCGAACGGCTAAAAGCTACGCCTATAATTAGCTGTCCCAGGCTGTTAACACGATGACTTCATTAAAAAGTTCGCAGCAGCAGCAGCAGCACCAGAAAAAAAAAAGGAATCCACGTGATACCCATCGACACCTATCGCGCAGGTCTTGGCGAGTGGGATAGGTCCTTTCCCCCTGGAAAAGAAGTATGGCGACCGATTGAGTCTTATTGACCCCGTATTACTGATGCGCTCAAGTTTACGACCAGTTATTCGAGGTGCCATGCTCATGTGATCGGAGGGCTTATCGACGTTGCTGTGTTAGCGATCGAGATCTTTCGTGTCAAACCTCTGTTGTTTCATCCTGCTCCAGTGCCCCAAACTGGTTGTCAGCAGTTGCTTGCATGCGATGAGCTCGCGGTAAAATCGTATTTCTGTTTGCTGTGTAGCTTTTTATTTCCTCTTTTTCCACGCAGCCTCGAAATGAGGTTTCTGTTCCTTGATTCCGCATTGTTTTATTTCTGGAACTCACAAGCGAATTTCACGGCTTCAAAAAAACAAAATACACGAAACTTTCATCGCCATTTTCTTTGAAGCACAGCATAGGTGCAACGCTGAGAAGATGAACCTAGAGAGTGCTGTGCGCTTCTAATTACAGGCTGTCTAACCTGTTCTATTATAGCAAAATTATAGTTTTTATTTACAGAACGAAGCCAAATCATTAAAAAATAAACCTCCCTCCTGCACGAACCTTTTTGTTTTCAGATCCTCAGTGCTCTTTACAAAGGCAGTACGAGTATTTGTACCGGCCAGCAGTGCTGTAACGGTGCTTGAGTTATATGGAATTTTGGCTCGAAGCTCGTCGGTTCAATCCTGGGAGCAGGGGCCGCATTTCTGCGGAGACGAGATGCAAAAGCTCGCGCGGAGAGAGTTCTGCGTGAAGGTAAGAAACACTACATGTTCGCAGTTAATCGAGGTTTCTTCACTAAACGTGTGATTCTTGGCGCCGGTTTGGGCATGTAATAATTGAATGAATCTGATATTTATTCATGAACTAATGTTGGAAGCCACCGCAAGGTGGTGAAACTAATGAGGCAGACCGAAATTGAGATTCTACGAATAGTATCACAGGCACAAAAGCACTGACACCTGAAAACACACGCAGAGAGCAAAGCGTTTTTAAGCGAGATACCTTCACGGCATCATGTCAGTGCTACGCTTTATCGCATGCTCTAATACGGCAACTGAGAACTCCGCGTATTCTAGCAAGAGGCAAGTGCCTGTCATGCCGAGAAAAACGCTAGAGGTCACTGCGGAAACCGCAATGGAGTAATGCGAAAGCAGTGACGCTACTTAATTCACAAATAATTCACTTATACACCAATTGCCACACAATTATCCCTAAATAAGATATTCGAGATTGATTTCATTCACTTACGTCAGAATTAATTCGCAAGATATTCTCCAATTCAGCTTAATTCACCCAAATCTACCATTAATCACATAGCTTCCAAATTAATATGTGTTTATGTATTCTTAATTCGCAATTAATGCACCTTCAGTCATCTTAACTTACTCTGGGCATTTCAATCATTGCTCACATAGTATTCTTGGGCACTCAAATTTCGCGCTTCTTTGGCCCCGCTAACACATCCGGTCACGCGGTACATGTTTTAGGTCACGTGGGGCGCCACTTTGTACAGCAATTCTGGCGATTCAAATTCCGAGCCACTCCTACCCGACAACGCGCACTTTTTGAGCAACACTTGTTGTTGGGCTAGTTGGTAGGACATGCTTCTCAACGAACCAGCGCAAAAAACACAACGGACAAGAAAAAGGCGGAACACGACGGACAGGAGCGCTGTACTTTCTACTTTATTTTGGAAGTACAGATGCAACGTATATATATAGCCATGTCAGGGGGGCGTACCACACAAGGAAAGAAAGAACAGGTGGCATCTTCAAGTTCATGATGAGACAAGCGGCACAAGCAAACCAAAGACCTTAACACATATAACGCGTGAAGGGGAAAATTGATTCTGATAACAAAAACCGATAAAAACAAAAAGAAACCAACAAAACCAATAAAAGCAATAAAAGTAAAGAGGGCAATGGAAATGAAAAAGATAAGGTGCCATCAAGTAACACGGCAAAAATAAAAGCTAAAATTAAGAAACATCGCGCAAAAACTAACAGCTAAAAAGTAAAACCCACAGAAACATAAGATTAAATTTTGTGTATCAAAGAGCGGAATGAAAGATGGCGGGAAGAAAGACGGTTGCATAAGGTGGGAAGTTAAATTGTTAATGCCTCGAATTTTGTGCCAGATAGGCGAGTTCTTACTCAGCGACACTGAAGGCTTGCTAATGCACTTGAAAAAACTCGGGTAATAGCCACAGTCAGAGTTGACCAAATGTTTAGGGGAAACCCCCAAGGTGAGCAGATTTGTAATAAGGGAGTAATTACTCATTGACGTCCACCCGAGCGCAGCCATACGGCTACAAAGGAAAGCTATACAGCTTTCTCAGAAACTTCGTAGTTAAAGAAAAATTCGTCCTGGTGCGGGGTTCGAACCCGGGACCTTAATGATGAGTTATTGATCAATTCGCTCTCGCCCTACCATAAGCTCGCCGTCCCGGTTAGCTCAATTGGTAGAGCGACTGCTCCGGTGAAGCGGTGGTCCCGGGTTCGAACCCCGGACCAGGACGAATTTTTCTTTAACTACGAAGTTTCTGAGAAAGCTGTATAGCTTTCCTTTTTAGCCGTATGGCTGCGCTCGGGTGGACGTCAATGAGTAATTACTCCCTTAGCCACAGTCAGAAGCACGAGGTCCCGTGAAATAGCTGAGGCAATCACAATAGCCGCGTTAAAGGAAAAGTGCATTAGCAAGCCTTCACTGTCACTATCTGAGAAAGAACTCGCCTATCTGGCACAAAATTCGAGGCATTAACAATTTAACTTCCCACCTTATGCAACCGTGTTTTTTCCTACCAACTTTCATTCCGCTATTTGATACACAAAACTTAACCTTATGTTTCTGTGGGTTTTACTTTTTAGCTGTTAGTTTTTCCGCTATGTTTCTTAATTTTAGCTGTTAGTATTTTTGCCGTGTTACTTGTTGGCATCTTATCTTTTTCATTTCCATAGCCCTGTTTACTTTTTTGTTTTTATTGTTTTTTTGTTTTATCGGTTTTTGTTATCAGAATCAATTTTCATCTTCAGGAGGTCTGGTGTTTTTCCCTGTTTCTTTTTCCCTGTTGTTTATTCTTGCCTCCATTGAAACTTCTCCCCTTCACGTGTTATATTTGTTAAGATCTTTGGTTTGCTTGTGCCGCTTGTCTCATCATGAACTTGTAGGTTCCACCTGTTCTTGCTTTCCTTGTCTGGTACGCCCCCCTGACATGGCTGTATATATACGTTGCATCTGTACTTCCAAAATAAAGTTGGAAGTTCAGCGCTCCTGTCCGTCGTGTTCCGCCTTTTTCTTGTCCGTTGTGTTTTTTGCGCTGGTTTGTTCAGACGCGCACTTTTTGTCGTTTTTTGGCTCTAATTAGTGGGGCCAAGGGGGGCCAAGGAAATCTCAAGCCGTGCTTGACCCTTGACGCCTTTTTTCACTGTATCGTGAGAAAAAAATAATGAAGAAAAAAAGAGAGAAAGAAGCAAGGAAAGAAAGGAAGAAAGAAGAAAGGAAAGGAAGACAAAAAGAAAGAAAGCGAAAAAGAAAAAGAAGGAAACGCAGAAAGAAAGGAAGAACTGGTGATCTGATCGGCACCAAATTTCTTGACCCCCATCCTCACCTAATCTCCTTTCATTTACAACCACTCTTGAAACGATATTTCTTTACAGTTAGGCGCAACTGCGGCCGATACGTTTTTCCGGACACAAACCCGCCGAGGAAGGACGCGGTAACGCGTTCTTAGCGTGCAGCCCACAAGAGCGCGTGAAAGCGTGCGCCGTGTTTTGCCGTTAACATACATGCATTGGCATCGGCTAACATACAGGCATCGGCCGTGTACTGAATTCTATGCGCTCGGTCGTCAGTTCAGTTTGCAGAGACATTAAAGAAAAAACAAAAAACTAGTTCGCCTGTACGAATGGATTACCGAATGCTAAACACAAAGAGAACACATATGCAAATAAAAGGGAGTTTGTCAAGTAGAAAGAGAATAAAAAATAAAATACATCACTGGCCCTTCTCACAGTGGGATGTAATGCGTCGGATGTTTTTTTTTTTTTTGAGGGGGAGGGGGGGGGGGGTTGGATTTAGCCGGCTGCGTGCACCGTCAGTCTCTTTAAGTGGTAGCTGTGGACTTTTTTTTCGTGTAGTTGTCCCCATACTAATCAAGTGGCGGCAAACTTTTGAAGACAACTTCCTCAGTTATAAACACTCTCATGGTGCCGCACAAAAAAAAACATAAGGTTGAAAGAGCCACCGAAGCAATTTTAACTAACGAGAAAAATTTCATGCAGTTGTTGACCTCAGAGTCCCTGTGGGGTCGCAGCCGCTTCTCATTTGTGCTGAGGCCACTTCAGAGCGTGAGAGGCCCGTGCACATATGTTTGTTCGAAGTGTTCCCCCGCCTTTGTACTAGCTTTCTGGCCAAATACGTGTCATGCCACTATCACGAAGAAAGTTACTCAGGGTAGGGGAGCTTACTTCTCGATGGTGTTGCGTATCAATGATACAAATTTCACAGTCCCCTGTCTGTATGTGTTCCCGTTGGGATGTGTAGTCGCATGATTTCATCTCGATGCTTTTTATTGCGAAAGCAATACTACTTGCACTTTCACGCCTTTGCCGTGCCGCGGCGGTGAACACCATTGACCTTCATTTGACCTTGATCGCATTAGATTGGATTGGATTGCACTGGTTTGGACTGGACTGGATTGGATTTGATTAGATTAAATTAGATTAGATTAGATTAGATTAGATTGGATTGGATTGGATTGGATTGGATTGAATTGAATTGGATTGGATTGTATAAGCGATGCATCGCCACAAGTCTAACCACAAGCACCACCACCAGCTACACTACCAGCTGAACCATGGCGTAGGTGCGGATATTGCTTTCGCAATTACCGGGCTTAACCAAGCTAAGCCACAGCGAATTTTGCCCTTTCTGGCCAGGCTTCGAGAACCAAGGGCATTCATCTCGTTGAAGTAAGCAGTTGCATGTGACATCAGCTTACAATTGAATATAGCGAGTGGAGTTGTTTGCGTCTCGCAGTGCACATGAAGAGATAAAAAAAAATCTCTCCCGCTCTTATATGCGTAGAAGCTCTGCAAGGAAGCACAGAGAGCAATACACTGAGGTGAAATGCGCCTTGATTGAAGCACGAGGCATCCCCCGAAACATAAAATAACCGGAACCTTTTTTGCTCCAGGTGCTCCTTTTTCTTGCGATTAGCAGCAGAATGTCTATGGGAATTCATCATCGCAAATTAGAGCCCTCCGGATAAAAAGTTCCTTCTGTCAGGTGTTTGTATACCTAATCAAAAGGCTTTTACGCCACTTCTATTTACTTTATGCCTCAAAGCAGGAAGTTTTTGTTTCGAACAGAATTGCAGTTCGGGAATTTTATTTTAGGTTTAAAAAACTTCCTCTGTAATCCCAGGATTGAGGTCGGCTTCTCAAACTTCCGCAACTAGATTTTTTTATTCGTACATATAAAAAAAATAGCGCCTCAAGAGTTACCACTCAGCAAACTCTCGTCGCCACACCATCCTTTCCGATGGCGCCGCCGTTCTTCTCCTTCCGGGCACATAATGCAACGATGATCTCCTGACCACACCTTAGACCTTTCCTTGAGATTTTCTTCGTTTTTTTTGCTCTTACAGGGGCATAAGGAGCCTGCGATGCCATCTGAAGCTTTCATGAAGAAGATTTTATGGGGACACCGAGGCCCGAATTCGGCTGTCACGGGTGTCTCGGACGATCGTTACAGGCGACCTGCTGTGTTCGTTTGGTAACAACGAAATATTTGACAGACGGAGTGGTAGGAACTAGAAGGCGGTACCTAAACAAGGCATGTACACATGAAGTGCGGCTGCTTAGTTATGGGCAGGTAACTGAGAGAAAAAAACTGATTACTGAGTTTTCCTGGCAAGGGCCATAAGTCCTCGTGAAGACACCTGACATACATAAATTTACGTTAGCACCATTTATATCCAAAATTATTTGTTTTTGAACAAAAATATATCTGAAAAATCTCTAATTAAGTCTATGTAAAAGTGGCCGAGGCTGGTGAAGCCTTGTGAGAACAAGCTTGTGAACGCTAGTACGGGCGCTCAGTTTATATATCCTGAGAATATCTTTCTGCAAACTCTAACCGTGAGTGATGGACTCAATATTTGCTAAGAAAGTGAGGCTACCAATACTAACTGCAGTATTTAGGGTTTCAAACCTTTAAAACGTTTACATGACGCACACTGAAAAATAAAGTGCGTGAATATAGATGGACAAGAAGCTATTTTATCCCTGCAATAAAATTTCCTTTCCTTCGTCGCTTCGTCGCCATAACATAAACATTATCTCCACAGATGCAATCCGTGAAAAGAAGTAAATAAGGCGTCAGCTTACATAAGCTTCTGTTTAACGAGACTACTACAACCCACTTTCCGTCTCATGCACACGTAAGGTCAGAGCTCCAGTAAATAGAAAGGCAGTAAGAAAAGCTCCCATGAAGCAAACCTGAAAATAAATCTCCATCCGTGGAGTACTTGAAACTGCTGAAAGCTATGTCTCATAACAGGCTTTAGGCACTGCGAGACAATGCTTGCTGCAGTTTCAGCACGCAAGAAATGCCGGACACGACGGCAGAATCCTGATTTACGGCTTAGCTTACACTGGTTAATTCACATGTGAGGGGCCAAATTCATAGCGAGAACTTTTGTGACCCTAACACGAATCCGGGCAAGAATTCTGGAACGAAATTACCCCTTAGCAACAGTGATCTATTACAAGAATCAGACTGATGTGAAGTTCTGTCAACGTTCTGTTCGATATTGCGCGGACAGAGGTATGTGTCTCAATATCTCTAGCGGCCGTATCACCTCCCTTTGTCCATGTGTTCTATTTTGGTTTTTACGGTCTCTACTCCCAATATGCAAGTGCATTCTATGTTTATTAGCTGGTGAGAGTCATGGGAATAGTACCGTGCCGCTGAAGATTGCCTTCATTCTGCTATGATCCTGTAATCCTAGTACGATCGGTACTGCTCGTTTGGCGCTTTTTTATGCCAAAACGGGAGGGATTGAAAAACACGCACTCCCGAAGCCCTTTTCTTCATCAAAATTTTAACAGAAACATGTCAGCAGGCTGGCAGGACCGCTCGCAGATTGAATTTTGATCCTTTCTTTCTTTCTTTCTCCATTTCTCAAACAGAAGAGGTTACGATAAAGGAAGAATGAAATGCAGAAGATGAGAAAAAAGGATGCAAGAAACAGAAAGAAATAGGAAGAAAATAAAGAAATGAGGAAAGAAAGAAAGAAAAAATAATGGCAGAAAGAAAGGAGCATGCAAAGGAAAAATAGAAACAGAAAAAAAAGGAACGAAAGAATGAAAACAATAGGAAAGAGAACAGAGGAAAAATAACAGATGAAAGGAACAAAAGGAACAGAGAGAAAGAAAGAAAGAAAGATAGAAAGGGAGATAAAGGAACGAAAGAAAGAAATAAAATAGTGGCATCTCCCCAGCTGGTTCCGTAAGCGAGCTGAAACACGGCAGGCTTTATAAATATCTGATATGGTACCGCGGGCACTCGAAAGTTAACAGCTGAAATAGGAGGTGTTATGGAAGACATTTGACTTAGATAGTTTTTTCTTTCTTTGACATTTTTTAAATATTGCGGAGAGGAGAAGACAGAAAATTATGCCTAAAATCCCGCTTGCCACACTAAGCTTTCTCTTGATAAGACAGAACGTAAAGATTTAACTATAACCTTCCTCTCTTAACAGCAGGCTCATCATTACATCTCATGGCGATTCGCATAAAAACAAAAAAAAAATGCGGGAACGAAAGGAGGTAACCAGAATTGCCCGTCTACGTCCCTAATTCGAAAGTACCAGAAGCGAAATCAATGTAGGAGGATGTAGAGTAAGTACCCAGGTTCGTCGGGAGCCGTGAGCGGAATGTCGAATCAAAAGGGAACATGATGTTCTTGCGTAAAGCTGCTTCGAGCATGCAGTTCACTCAGCGAGAGAGCATGTCCACGTCAAGCGCCAATTAAAACGCAGCCAACCCCCGTGCGTGAAGATGCCAATCGCCTGTCCGGCAAACCGGCTATTCCATGCAGGGCGGCACCGGTGCTGGTTTGTCTGGATCTGCTTTTGTATTATAGTAGATTCTTATTTGACGGAGCTTTCCGAGCACACACGACTGAAGGGGGGGGGGGGGGGGAGGATAGCTTGCAAAATAAGACAGAGGAAAGAGCCGTTTGCTTTATGCAGTTCACTGAAGCTTGTAGACCCACTCAAGAATGGGTTAGAGAAGGCTGGCGCTGTTTTTTCATCGATGCCGAAAACATGTACTGCAGTATGTACAGTTACTAAGCTATGCTTTCTCTTTCACCATGAACCGACACTGCCAAACATCCCCTACAGTACCCCGAATGGAGGGCCCATTACTGCCGTCTGACACAGTATCAGTGCTTCCGGAAAAGTTAGCTTCTAGAACGCCTCAGCTATGAGCGTTGTTGAATTTTTGTCCCTTCATGAGTTTTACCATAGTCCTTCAATGCTTTTATGGTCATGAAACTTCTCAGTAACGCTATGGGAGGGCTTCATATGTTGAACGCGCCTTCCACTAGGCGGCGCTAAGAGTCCTGTGGGGGCAACGACGCGAGGAAGCGAGCGTTTCTACTGCCGCGAGTCTACGTGCGGAATTTTCTCTTCTCACTTCGCCTTCGTTTTCAAAATAAGTACAGTGCACGTGACGTGCAAGCCTGCGATGCCGAATACTTGCTGCGTTACGGGCTGCCGCTCCGGCTACGAAGGCAGGAAAAGGCCTCGCGGTTCTGTCTGCCGAGCGACGCTGAGCAGCCTAAAATATGGAAGCGGGCGATACCCGGACAGGAAAGCGGTGGATTTAGCTTCGACTCCAAGCATGTCCGTGTCTGCGAGAGGTATTTTGCCCCGCGGATTCAATTCGGCCTCACGAGTTCGTGATTAACGGAGAAGCAGTGTCGCCGCAACGCGAGAAGCTTAAACTCAGGCCCGGCGATGTCCACGGATAGTCGAAGGCCTACCAGCGTACTTGAGCACGGATCTGTGACGGTGTTGCAGTCCAGACAGCTGCACTCTTCAATGTACTGACGGCTTTTGGTGCGAAAGTACTACTTCATGGGGTCAAACCAAGCCAAGAATCTTGTGTTGTCCTGACTTCGAGGGTGCAAAAATGAAATAAATATTGCCGCGACTGGAAATTTCGAACTCCCGGCGGCGCGAACGGATCACCTTCGCTGGCCACTGCACGAGAGCGCTATGCTATAGTAGCAGCCGATCACGCCTCGTGTTGTTGTTGTTGCCTCAAAAACGATGGCACATAATCAGGGTGGGAGATTGGCCAGGCTTTCTTGCAGGCCGCCGCGGTGGCTCAGTGGTTATGGTGCTCAGCTGCTGGCCCGAAAGACGCGGGTTCGATCCCGGCCGCAGCGGTTGAATTTATATGGAGGAGAAATTCTAGAGGCCCATGTGCTGTGCAATGTCAGTGCACGTTAAAGAACCCCAGGTGGTCGAACTTTCCGCACACTCCAGTTATTAAAATGCCTCCATAACGTCTTGTTTTCAGCACCAGTGAGATTGCAGTACTTCTCACAAGGTAAACGCCAGCCTTAAGCAGCCTTGTGTACTTAGATGAAAGCGAGGACTCGGCCGAGACAGGCGCAACCCAGACACACATTACTATGTTACTGATCGCTACGCTAGATCTTCCGGAATGAAGTTGTTGGCAAGTTGCGGTAAAAATGAATGCGAAGGCTGAGCCATTGTATAAAAATCGCTTTTTTGTAAAAAGCAACGCGACAAAGTAAGCGCGTTAATTGTTTGCCAGAAAACAGCCGCTAACAAGGTTTACTATCGGTCGTCGTCGATCGCACAGGGTTTTTAGTGTCTCGATGTTGCAGCCAAGCTTTCCGGTGATAACAAGTAAAGTAGCGTCCATCCTAAGCCCGAATACCGGTCCCCAGAAAGCACAACTACCAAGAGAACATGAGCCTGTTGACCGGAAAACAGCCGCTGCGAGCAGGGCTCGTGCAGCGACTCGTGCCCCCTCGCCGACAGCCGCGCCAGTACCGGCGCGCGCTGTCCATACATGAAAGTTTGGCCGGAGTTTCGCGACCAGAAAAAAAAAACATTGAAGGACTTTGTTTTTACCTACCGTCATCCGCAGTCAGCTTCAAAGATCAATTCTAGGAGCAGAAATGTCGCGTTTGGATTTGGTCCTCGGTGGCATCGCTATTGTGCGAAATCTACTCGTCGGTTATGGACCAACGAATCGTGTAGAAACTAACCAGCCTGTAAGCAGTGAAAATGTACAGGTGCGTAGACGGCTGTCTGGTCACCTTAGAAGTCATTGGTTCGGACAAACGGAATCAGATCATCAGCAATATCACCGAAATGTGTACCGCTTTATCAGGAAAGCTAAAGCACACCAACTCCTTTGCAACCAGAACAATGTATAGTTCTGGTTCGAAAGGGCTACTTCGATGGGTATACCCCGGGAAAGATATTGCAATGTTTGTACATTTGTGCTGACTATATTCCGATGTTTGTGGGTTTGTAGGAAGTGAAATAACTTAATAACAAGAATTCAAGAAAATATTGCCGCGACTAGGATTCGAACCCGCGGTGGCGTGAATAGATCAGCTTCACTGGCCAGTGCTTGAGAGCACTAGGGTACCGTCGCATTTTTTTGTTCATTCATTGTTCAGGCAAGTACATGACATCAAAGTTTAAGTACTTTCTACCAAGTGCGCCTCGTGTTAAACTGCAGCACAGTTTCACGCTGCGGATTGCAAATATTTGTGCTTAGCAACCTCTATCTGCAGCGCCAAGACACAGGCAAGGAATTCTGTGTCTTAGTCGTCATCGTTAGCGTTATTGCATTACTACTTACGCATGTTTATAGAATTTAGGTAAAATTCTGTGCGAATTTTTGGATCAACTTCGAAATTTTTTTTAGGCCCATGTGTAATAGATGGGCAACCACAGATCGAAGAAAAGTCTCCTTCCGTTGAACAGCGCTCATTCGAACCTGATAAAGAGCCGTCGCATCAAGAAGATTTGAGACGGCGCTCATGAGAAGCAAGTTTTCTCCCACAAGTAGCTTGCCTCGCCAGCTCACGATACCCACATGCATTTCCAGGCGTTCCAGAAACCCTGCTCGAAAAGTTCAAGAACAAAAGAAGAAAGAAATAGGCCAGGAATGTGAAAAGAAAAAGACACCCTTCCAGGCCATCCCATGCATTCATAAGACTTCGCACAACGTGAAGACGGCTGCGAGATGTGATGTCAATGTATGTTTGCTTACCCTGCAAGCTCCACAAATTTTGTTAGATAATGCATAAACAGGAAATGTCAGTCCTGCATGAGGAAATCCGCCATCTGCTACACCATGTGCAAAGAGCGAATTACCAACACGATTCTTTTGACCTGCAGCGAGTGTACACCGGAGAAACGGGGCGATGCCTGAACAAAAGGGCAAGAAAACACGCTTTGATAATCTGAAGCAGTGCAGGTCGACATCTGTCGGAGCATTGCAAGGGGTGCGATACCAAGACGTGCTGGAGCCATGTTTTCAGAGGACTAAGTTTTTGACTGGCGCTCACGAAAGAACACAAAGTGAAATCGTAGCGGCATGCTTCACAACGAGAGCAGCAGGCGTGTGCGTTAGCTCAATTTCAATTTCTTTAATTGATAAAGAGCTTAACGTGGAGACCTGTAGCATAGATTGCTGCTGTAGCCTGTGTCTTCTGGCTCCTTTTTACATTTTTCTTTGTTACGTTTCTGCCCGTTTTTCTCTCGTGACTGTGGAGAATAATATTCGTTCCGGAAAGAATTTCATACACTTATTTTGCGATCGCTTTATGTTACATTGACTCGGCATGCATATCGTAATGTCGTTATTCAATTCTGAAGTTCGACAAATGATGCGTCAATGCAAATGAATTAACGACTCTGACGCTTGTCTCCGCGCCCATCTGTGACAGATCAGCTTCGCTAGTCAGTGCACGAGGGCGCTATGCTACCGTTTGATTTTTTTTCCAACATGGTATTTATTGCACCACGTTATGTATGTACAGAAAGGGGCTATATAGAGATTAATTACTAAGCACTGTGCTAGTGACTGCACTGCACTAGCTTTACAGAAAGAAACACATCTAAAAAGGCGGCAGGGAAAAACACCGCATCAACAGCGGAAACCAGTCCGGTAGAAATGCTCATTTACAGTAGATGTTCCTGAGTTAGCGCATCATTATACTCACACGGATTCTTGCTGAAATAAGAGATTCAGCGCTGCGGAATAGCACGCGTGTTGTCCACGGCTATGAAGCCTAATTAGGAGAAACCTGTCATACGGTTCGTTATCTGGTTGCTTAGCAGCAAGCTAACGTACGCTGTAGGAATTTGAACAGTCTTTCTTTAGAGTACTTTGCAGCATATCCGAAACCATTATCGCATATTTGCAGCTAATAAAAGAGCGTTTGGTTGTTTCAGGTACATCACACAGGCGGCAGCTAAAAGAAGGTGCAAAAATGTTTTTCCTATAGAGCCATGTGTAAACAGGCAAAAGTTCAGTGTGCAATAACAGAAAAATATTTTGGTGCAAAGAGGAAACGGCATTTTGCACATTGGCGTTAACACATCATGACCCCTGAACAAACTTGCACAGAACGATACAATGGCGCGAGAAAAGCACCGCTATCAAATCCCTGCATAGAAAATTAAGCATGATATAAGTACTGGTTAGAAAACCGACCTTTCAAAAACTCCAGATGCACCAGCTTCTTGCATGCAGGAAGCTATTTCATGGCCCTGTTTCCAAACCACTAAGTTTGGAAACAGGGTCATGAAATTATACTGGAGGATTGCACTAATAATCTATTGGGAAAAATCACAAAAAAGGGGCAACTAACTGCCTCACATACAGGTGAATAGAACCCAAACCTCCTGCACAAACAGTGCCGAGATTATCCTGTTACATCGGCTCATAATTGGATGCACTAATAAAAGCCGCAAATTAATGTCTAGCGCAGGGCCAGGCCTGGAGTATATAATATAGTTTTGTTGCTAGAAAGGTGCTGAAGGCCTGAAGACGACCAAAAACTGAAAACCGATGTGGGACAAAACTCTGGACATAGCGCTCAGCCGTTCAAGCTTTGTTGCTGTTGGCCTCTGGAGGAACGGCACATGCCCCCCCCCCCCCCCCCCCCCCCCCTTCGTGGGGGATTATACAGGGTGCCTTGTACAATCAGACATTACTTTGAATTATGATGATTAAATTGCCACACTCTCAAGAAAGAAAAAACGCGCAAAACTGGCGCATTTTTTCTGTACCTCTCTCTGTTTCTTTTACCCAAACACTTATTCATTCTCAGTCCGTGCCCTCATTAAGGAATAGTCTACTTGTGTCACTCTTCTGCGCGCTTTTCTTTTGCCTTTGTATGTACAGGCGAATAGCAAACTCTGCCTCCGGATTCTTGGCCAAACTCCAGTGTGGCTATGTGTCATTTTCGGATAGGCTAACAACAACAACAACATTTGGCAGCTTAATCACACTTTCAGCTAAGTGGACAGTTGACGTCATGGAGAAACCCTGCACTGGAGCAATAGGTCGCCGGCGTTTATTGGGTTCATTGGTTTTGGCGTTGACAACGTTGTAAACGTCGCTGATTTTGTGAAAATGAAAGGCACATGACTGGCTCCCTGCGTCAGTGGACACAATTCCGCTCTCAGGTACGTGGCAGTGGTGTCCACCCGCAGAAACCTGCTTTCGCATAACATATCTTGCATAGTTGTGCTAAACCGTAAGAATTTTTTTTTAAGCCGAAAGCCTTTAATGGCTCATGCTTGTGGTATCCGTCCATGCTAGCGGTGTCCATCCATGCTCACGGGGTCCATCCGTGTGATAGAATCGTGCCAACTGTGGCCTCTCCTCCCTGCAGCGGTGCAACCACCTCCGTAATTTCCTTTGCTCAAGTTCATTTTCTTCATTACGGCCCCTCTTTCTGTTTCTCTTTTCACTCCCACTTCCTCCCTTCCTATGCAAAAGGATGACGGGCGTCCACCGAGAGATGCGAGACAGTTACTGCGTAATTCCCTTTCCTGAAATACAATTTTCATTTTTTTTTACTACGGCTTCTCTTTGTCTTTCTTCTTTCACTCCCACTTCCTCCCTTCC
Organism: Amblyomma mixtum; assembly: GCF_055824585.1. Classification (NCBI taxonomy): domain Eukaryota; kingdom Metazoa; phylum Arthropoda; class Arachnida; order Ixodida; family Ixodidae; genus Amblyomma; species Amblyomma mixtum. The sequence goes on from NC_143016.1 coordinate 136,499,706, forward strand.
TGTACGATGCGGTTCGGGTGTCCACTGCGACGGTCGCTACGCAATGGCTCATACGGCCGCATCAGCAAAAACAACAGCGCGATTCGGGCGTCCATTGACCCAGAGAGCCAGTTTGCGCACTTTCTTTCCTTAAAACGATCAGAGTGTAAAACACCAACGCCTGCGCCATTGAACTCAATGAACGCCGAACGGGCAACGGCCGCGGCCAAAGAGCTGCGCTCTAAAATACTACAATAAAAAAAGTGACTGCATTCGCCAAAGACAATAAAAACTGCACATGCGGGAAGCCCGCCAAGCGCCAAGCGGTTCGGGGAAGCGGCAGTGGGTTGACGAGAAGGCTTTCGCCAAGCACACTTCAGAATTTCCGAAGTGTTTTCGGTAATTTTCGTCTTGGCTTCACCCCACAACTTTCCACTATCCATGATTACTTCATTGTATTTGGAAATTTAAAATTGGTTTTTGAGGTAAAAATTGCTAAGGCTCAGCTTGGCTAAGCCTGGGGAATGCGAAGCATATTAGTGGCTAGGCTTGGTAATACATGGCTTTCCTTGGTTGAATACTTGGTCATTTTAATACAACCACTAGAAGCCTTCGTCGTGGGGGAAGACAACGGCATGGCTACAGCGGAACGCCGACTAACCCCGAGACGCGCGTTGGGTGAGCGCCTGGATTACCACGGAAGCCGCGTCTGCCTACCCGGTGGAGCGAGCGTTTCACCTACACCGAGTGTGAACGCGCGTTCGAAATGCGCGGGAATGCGCGGGTGTGACGGCTAGGGGTCCCACGGCGACGGCGCGAGGTGGAGGCCGGCTCTCTCATCCGATGTCACGTGGTGTGACGTCACGGCGTCACGTGGCGTGACGGCTAGGGGTCCCACGGCGACGGCGCGAGGTGGAGGCCGGCTCTCTCATCCGATGTCACGTGGTGTGACGTCACGGTGTCACGTGGGGGTCCCACGGCGACGGCGTGAGTGGTAGCTCTAGCAATATGCTTCGCATAAAAAATCTTTGGACACACAATCCACGCTTTGAGAGAAGAGAAGAAGGTAGGAGCGAAAGAAGGAACGCATTCACCATCGTACCTTGGCCAATCCCCGCTTGAGGATAGGCGCCATTTTCATGTGAAGAAGAAGAAGAAGAGAGAGAGGAAGAGGTGCCGTAGTGGAGGGCTCCGGAATTATTTCGAGTGGATCACACCCAATCTCAGTGAGGTTGTCGTCGCGGGGTTCGCTCTGAAACCAACAAAAAGTCCTCTCAGCCTCTTGCCGTTCCTTGGTCGCTTGGTTGCGGCGTGAAGATCGCCTACAAATTACTACCCGCACTCCTCAATAAAGTCGGTTGGAAGCCACACCAGTTCATGTCGGTCTGTGTCTCCCGTCGTTGAGTTTTTCGCGCAGCGCAGTCAACATGCAGAAGGATTATGCAGTATATGAGGCACGACCGCAGGCCTCTAACTGACGGTAAGTGCTCATGGCCTGGGCTTCAGCTAAACGCAGGTAAGAGAAAAAGTCTAGGACTCTAGCCCCGGCAAAGTTAAATAAAAAGAACTTGTTGGGTACAAATACAAAAGGCTATTATCAACGAGAAAAAAAAAGAAACGTCGTTCGAGAGTTTATTTTTCCTTCCTGTGCTTAAGCTGAAACATGCACACCTCATTACAGACTCGCAAGAGGCGTGCAGAAGGTACAGCAGTGGACGCATGTCCACTGCAGCCATTCACATACTCAAGGCGAGGACAATCACATTTACGAGATGCTTCATCACGTGGATACCAGGCCATGAGGCTGCTAAAGGGAACCAACGTGCGGACGCCAACGCCCGAGCATACGCAAACCGGGAGGCACGCACAGAAGGGGAACTGGACGCAGTCACTAAACTGCATGGAGCCTTCTTTGAACACCAACGAGCCCTCAGGAAGACCTACCCTCCTCCCCACAAAGACCTCAGTAGAGCAGTCGGTTGCCTGGAGACAACTGCAGACTAACAAATACCCCAATCTGAGTGTACTAAGCAAAATCTATCCTTCCACATGTGACAACAAATGCCCGCTATGCGGTGAACACCCAAAGCTTTGCCACGTTACATGGGCCTGTCAGAAAATGCAGGCAGCGCCGATAAACAACACACCAACACCGGAGCAGTGGGAGGCTGCGCTGTCCAGCTCGAAGCCTGAAGAGCAGCTCAAGCTGATCGACAGAGCTCGCACGACAGCAAAGGCCACGGGGGCCTTGGACTGCGGGCTCCACCTACGCTGAGAGAACCCTTGTGACAATAAAGATTTTATTCATTCATTCATTCTTTTTATTTATGGCGCAATAAAGAACTCTTAAAAAGAAAAGAACGCAGTCTTTTTTCCATGTGAATTGCAAGGACTGCGCTCGATGGTTTATTACAGTTCTTTGCAAAATATATAGTGCCGCCATCTGCTCTGGCGGCACAAGCTACAAGTACAGATCTGATTGTCACGCAAATTCGTCTTCAAGAAGATATCAGAAACTAACTCAAGAAAGCGACGGCGAACTTCAGTGCGTGATCTATGCGTCTATAAGAACGATTAATCAGAGTCGCACTAACAGAAAGTACTGTGGAAACAAGACCAGGAACAGAATGGGCGACAGAACGCCAAAAAATGGCCTCCTCACCTACGCATAATATGCTTTTTCTGTGCTAAAATGTGAATCTGACCGCTCTCCCCAAGACGTGTCAAGCATGCATTGAGCCATGATCATGGAAAAAAAAAACTTCTACTCTAGAATGTCCAGAGATAAGGTTCCTACGCTCTTCCAACCTTATTTCGTTTTGAAAGCACATGCGTCGCACCCCTTTTTTGCAGCACATAAAACAGGAGATGCATAAATCAACTGCTGATGCAGACATTTCCAAATTCCTCTTGTGGGTGTTTTTTTTATCGTACAGATAGTGATAGTGTAATAATTTACATATATGATCTGCTCTACAGGGTATCTGGCAAGCCGTACTTCAAGACTCCGGAGGGATTTCAGTCCCCTGGAGTTCCTCAACTACATCAGGATCACTGTACAAGGAGCTTTCACAGTTGTTCTCCGTTAGGCTCTCAGCTCCAAAGAAAACTCACAAACTCCTGCCTAGCAAATCTATGATTTGTTTGAAAACTGGTCGGTTTAGGGTCTAAATGTATAGTATAGGGGCATGTATAAATCCATCACTCTCAACCGAAGATTTTTCATGTTTATTGGCGTTTTATGCGTTTATATTGATGCTACTTTTCATGCAAGGTGCCGTACAAAACCTTTCTTCAGGTCTCTAGAGCCTAATAATATGTAACGACTTGCAGAGTTAAGCGGAGTGGTTAATTAATAATTTAAACGAGACATCGATATGCTTCGTGGAAGCGTCCCAGTGGTTGAAAGTGCTTACGCGGTCGTATTGTTGCAGCCAGTCTTCAGCGTCATCGCAACGAAGGCCCGCGAAAACGGGAGGGTGCCGCTGGTGGGTGCAGTCCGTCCAAGAAGGCTGGGCCGGAGGCGATGAGTTAGGGGTTCCAGTGGGTTCCAGGCTACCGGCGGAAGGATCGAGGCCGAGAGGAAACATGCCAGTGGAAGGACGGTGATTTGTCTTGAGCGACTTGAGCCGACATACTCCATCCGGGCCAATGGGCAACCAAATGGCAACTGGAACAGAGCCCCATGGGGCTTGGGAGGGATACAAGGGGACCAAGAGCCACGTACACCACGTGTGAAATTGAGAACGCCCGGAGCAAGCTTTATTGCCTCCCGCAGGAATGGCGTTCGCGACGAAGACTACGATGGCAGATGATGATGAATACTTCCATGTATCATTCTAGTGTCCGTTCGTCCGTGCTGAAGGCCGCAGTAACGGGGCGTTATCATTTTTGTTCGTGACGCGAGACGCGACCGGACTAATCTCGATTTATCGCAGCCATGAAGAGCTGCATCTACGTTTTTCCAGATTACAGTAGTTGATTTTGACCTGTTATCTTGAAGTTTCCTTGCCGGCTTTAAATTGAGCGACGGAGCGAGCGGCGGGCTTTCGTAAGTAGTTCGACGACTGATGAGCACGTTTTTTGATTACGCCGCTGCCGTGCTGTTTAGTTCTTTTGCGGGCACAAGTAAGCTCAAATAAAGAGCGTCGTTTGCAAGCCTTGTTGCTGTCTTCCTGACCGCTGGACTGCCGTCACTACAACGTGACAATATAGATAAATGAATATGAGGTTCACACACAATACTTACAGCAGCTTTATACGGTGCTATTCAGCTAGGATTTCCAGAATTTGCTTGTTCAATTAGAGAGGGTGAAACTGCCTGAAATGTGGGAAAGAAGAAGCACTGCCTGTCTCGTGATGACATCAGTGTTGACCCCCCCCGGGCGTGCACCACAGGAAGAAGCGTTTTTGGCATTTCTGAAGTTGAGCAATGAATTATTCAAACCACAACTTGGTTTAATTGTTGGCATCATGCTACTGCGGCGTGAAGAGCATTGCCTAGCTGGGCGAGTTTTATGTATATCCCACTCACAAAACTTCCTACGTGGGCGTCTAGATGTGTGACTGACCGTCATATGCCTGCGTCTTCCAATGATGTCTACCCCAGCATAAGAGTGATATTTGACGCAACGGCGATTAGGTACCAAGTACCGTCCAGAACAAACGTCCCCAGGACGCGTGTAAGCCGCAAAAGGGTCAACTGTTATGTTATCATCTGGTGGCAAGACATGTCGTGTGTGGAGGTGAAGGCTGGACTTGCGTGCTATAGTGTGAGCATGTACAATGACGTGATCGAGGATTCACCTGGCTCTTACCTGCCGAGATCACATTTTACGCACCCTGAAGACTTTTGTCCTCGGAAGTATCTAGCTGTCTTATATTGTAGTCCAGAGCGTTTCGCAACTGCTTGTGGGCAGAATTTTACTGTACTTCTTAGTGTAGCAGTCGAAGCCGTAGTGAATTTTTCATCGCAACTTTTCATAGGATCATTGTCTGACAGAGAAGTATGGATTAGAAACGAATTCCTCAACGTAAAATGTTCGCCTGCAGACACAGTCAAAGCCGAGAAAGTTTTGAAAATTAAAGACTTGGTTTACGAAGAGCTGGTTGGTCTGAACATTCTACCGGTCCTCAGACAGGACCAGTTTGAAGAGAAAATATTAGGGAAACACAAGGTATAGCAAATTGTAGCACCAGCTAGTTCAAACATATTAGGGACCATGAAAGGGCAAGAAGGCGAAAAATCAATCCAGTTTATTTAAAAATTGCAAGAAGATGCAAGTAAACTATTTGTCCAAAAAATAGGACACCTGCACTAAGCTCTGCGGGTTATCCAGGATATCATGGAATCTAATTGGGGAAAACTGTCTTACTAAATGAAAGGCATTTCACTGACGAAGATCTTGAACTTGTTTGCTGCACAATAATACCGATAAACATTAGCATGTATACGACAAGGCTCCTTTTAGACAGTGTAAAACATGTGACTACCGCCGTACAGTCGCGATCAATTTGAAGGTGATCGCGCGAGCATCGAGCGGCGGGCCTTTCAAGCTGCATAGCGGCCGATATCGGAACTGCGACGATAAAGACTGCGTTGCCTTCTTTCCCTCGTAGCCTCTTCCGGGCTACAACCGTCACCCCTATGACTACCTCGCCACCTTTTTTCTGTGTTTGTTCTCTTTCATGGAAATCATGTGTCCGCGTCGTTGTCTCATATGGTGACCGTTAATACGATCGGAATGAAATTGAAGGTTATCTCACGAAGGGTGACGAATCTTTAAGACAGCGTCTTCGCGTGGCACATTTTTACCACACAAATGCAGAATTATGATAGCTTCCCTCGCCCTTTGGCTGTTCAATGAAGCACTGAAGCACGGCAATGAAAATGCCGCGCAAGGCGGCTTTTTCTAGCATAGGTTGAAGCTCGCCCGATTAACTTCCAATTGATTGCGTCCGGTCTAATAGTATACACAAGATTACGACACGTGCGTATCTGTCTGCTGACGAGTAAAAGAAACAAGGAAATTTGGGACTTGCTAGAAGGGAGTGACAGCGGCTCAAGGAACACCGAAAAGAGAGAGGGAAGCTACTGTGATGTTCCCCTCGTCACGGAAGGTGATGACGTAACGTGGTGCTGCTTGTTGCCTCGGTCGCTGCTCGAGAGATCACCTTCATATTGATCGCCACTATACATCAAACCTTGGGCGTACAATCTAGCTATGAAAGGCTTTCACTTCTCTGTCTATTTGGCATCCACTGATGTACGGTAGCAAAACCTATGCAAAAGGCTGCGATTAACACTTCGTTTTGTTTTAATGGTTCAGCGTGGAGAAAGGGAAGTGCTGTGCACTTATCTTCGATTACGGGTGCTTTTGCTGCGATATTTAACTGAAACTACCTGGAAGCTGAATAATGCAGTGCAGAGACCCAAGAAAAGGAACCAGTGTCGTTCTTTTAGCCCATATTTGTGGCAGGCCGATACAGTCAACATTTCGACTTATACAAGGAAATAACGGACTGCATCTGGCGCTCCATCATTGCGAAACAATGCAGGTTGAAAACGGCCGAATGGCCCAAGCACTGATGGAAGAGAAAGTCACGTGCTTTGGCTTTATTTTAAGTGACACATGTGTTAAGAGGCGTTATGCATGACTATAGTGTCCTCATGCTCTTCTCGATGAATAATCGCAGCAGCTGAGCATTTCGAATTCATAAAGGCACATGGAAGATAGGTCCTTTCGAAGGCCGCGCTTAATCGTCTCCGCTCGAACAATCGGGTCTCCACTTTCGAGAAGGCTTCTTTTTCAGCGAACTCCGCCCTGCAAAGTGTACATCAGTACGCGTCACTGTAAAACTTCGCTATTTCAGGGAAATGCTCACCAGGAGAACAAGACTGATGTCAGCCAGACAGACCTACGCCCACGACAACGCCCGATATAGGACACTTCACGGTAATTCCCGTTAAGCCCTCCGCTAATACTCATTCATAATGGAATCCGGACCAGCCAGCTCATAACGAGAGGTCCTTCAACAGTGCTATTCGGAGGAAAGGAGAGGACTTGCGCCCACTCAAGTGATTCTTTATGAGTGGAACCAGGCGGCAACACCCGCATTTTGCACAAAGACTCTCTTTAAAGGCTGTTTGCTAACTACTCGTGCGGATCACCAGCCCTCGTACCTCGATTATGGCTCATGGTATCCAAGAATGCGTCAAAGGGGTGGCGTAAGAATGACGATGATGGCATCGATAAGACGCCTGTGTGGAAATCAAGGCGCCCTAGTACTACAAGATGCCTCGCACAGAAAGAAGACAATGAGAACTAGTGCTTTGCCCGAATGTGTGCTCTTCCCACGCCTTCTTCCTTGTTTTTCCTGTTCCACCTTTTGACTGAGCTCGAGCACAATTAAATATTTGAACAATGCTCGCCTAATCCGCACCCACATGTCTTCTCTTCTGTAAAGGCATTTGCCGCTCAGCCCTGTAAATTATACGTAGTTATCATTGGTTGAGACCAACAAGATTCAAAATACGCAGTTAATCTGGCCTTGAGAAAACCACATTTTCTGAACACCAGTTTGTCGAGCTGCTGTTTTTGGCGCAATAAAAAACAAGAGCACTAAACGAGACAAAAGGCCAGACAGTGGTAACATTGTGGCTCCTTCAAACAAGCATCTTCCTCTTCCTGCTTAGTTTTGCGAAAATATGCGAATGTGGTGATTGTTTATCATGGAAGTGCCGCACCGCACTGTGTTCCGCACTGCAGCCGATCCGTGCTCTGCTTCGTGTGTAGAGCCTTGTGTCTGGCGTGGGAAATGATGTCACGTTCGGCGCCTCGTCCTCGCTTCACTCTCTGTGCATTCCCTGCTCTTCTGCGCTTTGTAAATAAACAATTTGCATAGGATTCTTGCTGCGTCCGCATCGGGCATTGCAGTTTCTCCTGTTTATTACAAGGACATAAGCATGGCAACCGTCGGTACAAAAGAGGAAACCTTTTCCAGAGAGATTCCATGGCTCGTGTTCAAATAGGATGGTAGGCAGGAAAGAAAGAAAAGTGCTCCTTCGGCGGCAGTAACCACCATGGTGTCTACATCTGCACTAAAGCGAGCGGCATCTTAGGCGTTCTGCGTACTCGAAATTTCTGCACCTGCAGATGAATGAACGCCTTTTTGTTTTCAGCGACGTGACAATTTCAGCTCCTTCGAATGACCGGCCTTTCAAATCTATTGTGCAGTATAAGACGAGTACAGCGAAGAAAGGAATCAAAGCTTTAAAGGCGGCTAGTAGGTCTTACATGTTAGCATAGGGGTGCGCGAACAGTATTACAGAAGGGATGACACAGGAACACAAGCGCTTGTCTTCGTGTGTCGTCCCTTCATTGCTTGCCCACCACTATGCTGAGAAGAACGACAGGAAACACAGGAGCACTCGTGTCTCTTCTCTTACTCTTTCCAGTCGTCGTCTTATTTTGGGCTCTGTCTCCTCACCGCGGCCAAAAATAAACACTCATATCCACACTGTGCTTACACGGCTATGATATTTCAATAATACATATAACACGGGGTCCTGATCACTAGAAACGGCTTCCAGCGCGAAATCGACCTGTGGTGTGGGAAGTGCACGTGCCGAGGTACAGCAAGCACGCAATATTTTATAAGGTGCTCAGAGGTCGCACCATATCCTTTTTGTTTTTAGTTAGCACCAAGCGAAATATCTAGTCATGTTCGCCTCTGCCGAAAAACGAGGAAGCTAGGGATGGACATAATTTGGCATGAATTTTTACTGGGAAATGTCTAGCAATTAAAATATCAAGAAAAAATTTCGAACAATCATAACCATTTCCTGTAATTGACGTGCTCTGGCGACAGTCTGATATGTGCTATATTCCTTCATATCAAGCTGCTAAGCGCACGACTTCTGCTATTCAAGCCTTCTCACCATCTCCAATTTTCTGTTACCATTGGCGGTAGATGAGAGTATTCCTGCGTTGCTTAATAATTAGTTTCATAATAGTTTCAGGCAACAAGAGAATGATCTGAAACGGGGTATTTAATTCTGTGCTGGAGTAGGTTTATGTTATTGCTGCCTAGCAAGCCGCTGAAATCGCAGGTTGCTTCTGAACACGCGTCATTCTTTTTTCTAGTTGATCTGTCTCACCGTGTCACGTTATAGTAGTGGCATAGATTCAGTGCTATTTATTGTAGTCTTGCTCATTTCTCTTCCACGAGAGGGGATATTGCATTAAATATGGTATTTTGACTCTGATAGCCTCAGCGTTTGATCCGTTTTTCCCCGACCTTGGAGGTTTACTTTGTGAAACTTTTGTCTGATGAGCTTTCTTATATTTTTAGCGATTTTCCACATTTAAATGGCGCGGGTATTACAGAAGGGAAGCGCGTAAGGGAGAGCTGTTTGATGCATAAACTTCCTAAATAGCTATACTGTTTCAATCAAGCTAGTTGAAAGGTTTCGGCGTGGAACTCAAGCGAAATCCGATACCAGAGCTGCCAGGATTGCCATTGTGACGCGATAGGTGTCGCGGCCCACACGGCTCACCACGGCATGCAGGCGCCCGATGATCTCGTAGCAAACGTAGTGGAAAACGCAGAATATTGCAGAACTAGCTCAGCTGGATCCGTTTTTACAGGAGTTTCGCATCGATGACAAATCTCCTTGAGGAGAGCCACGCCAGCGTCTACTCATCCGTGAAGTTTAGGATCCCGCCGGAGGGCAATACGATCATGTCTGAATGCTCTAAGGTGAAAAAGCAGCAATGTATAGTTAGTATGGTTGCGTTTCGTTTATTTATCTTTCTTACAACTCAGTAAGTAAAAAAAATTAAGCGTCAGGGAATAGACAGACCCTAGAGGTAGTATGAGAGTTAGGAATTCTATCATATACTTAGGAAGCAGACTAGTCACCGTAACAACGGCTAATATTAAAGCAGTAGCCAATCCAGGAAACTTACCCTGCAAACTAACTTCAAACATCCTAGACTCGTCCATTTCTGTTGCCGCATACCATGCGCCCAGCCCTAAGAGCAAATAATAGAGCGCGCACCATTCGCCGCCGGAGGTAAACAGGACAGCCCGAGTGTATCAGGCATTTTGTGCAGCGGGGAGAAAAGGCTGTTGCCACATCGGCTCCGTTGACCAGACATTGAACGTCTCTCTGAACGGCCAATATCGCCCCCTTACGCAATAGGCTTCGGCAAACAGGCTGCCCAGCACTTTGTTGTCTCTCCTTTGCCATTCTTCCTCAGTTTCCATGTGCTCTGCTTCTATTTCTTACTAAAGGCACTCTCAGACATTCCCTTGACATCTGTATAAACAGCAGAACCGACAGAAACTCACATCGTCTAAATGCACGGGGCTGCTGCCTTCTCGTTTACTTTCCTTGTCCCAGCGCCCAGTTATTGAAGAATGAAGGCCCTACCGTCAAGTCGTCCGGTTGCGGTGTCTTGACCTCTCTGCTGAAGCACTATAGACCACCAATGAGTTGGCAAGACAGTAGCATCAAAGCCAAGAATTATACATGGAGACTTCCGGCTTGGTATAGCCAAATTCTGTCGTAAGGGTAGCTTGCTCCCGGTTTCACAGGTTGGTTGAAAATATCCCAATGTGGTACTGCATGAAAACTAAGCGACGTTTCGTCCTTAACGCACTGACGACTGCCATTATCCTCTGCAAACGACGTTTGTTGAGGCAAAAGGCTAATTTGGTGCCGCGGCGGCTCTGTGCAGATTTTAAGGACGAAATTTTCAGCCCACGATAGCCAAGCAATGAGCATACGGACGAACTACATTATTTTAGTCCCCATTATTCACTTTTTCTCAGCTCTATAGCACTTCCCTGCTTCAAGTTACCAACTTAGATGACATGTTGGCTGCTTTTAAAATTGCCGCCCTTTCTAAACAGAAAGTGTGCGGGTACGCAAAAAGAAAAAAATGCATTAAACAGGTGAAGTTTCTCATTAAACAGAGCACCGTCACTCTCCGTTCGGGGCCTACGCTTGGTGTTTCAATTAAGTCTTAGTGGCATCCGAGTGAGCAGCTGAGAACGCTGCGATATGTGCAATATAGTTTTGCGAGACATGTACGGACGTGGATTACGTGGTGCGCATATCAGATATACGTAATTTTATCTCGTTCCTCTAAGAATATAGTTTTATACAGTCTGGGAGCTGTGATCTTATAAAGGAGGCTATGCCTGCACCCAAACCTACAGCCACAAGCTTCCAACGACAGCCGGTGGAAAGGAAACGTGGTGACGTATGTTCAACATAAGTGTTAGGGATGATGATGAGGAGTAGGGTGCGTATGGATAGTGAGCTCAGGTCGCGATGCGCTGGAAGCATCGCCATGTCCAGAATGTGACAATTCTAGTTTGGTAAAAGAACTAGATGTCAGCCTCAGCCTATGGAGACTCGGTTTAAAAAACGACATGCCACGTGCGAGAACTCCAGCAGCTGTATCGGAACCTACCATGACGCGAATCAAACAGTGACCAAGGTTCCGACCTTGGGATTGTGACTGTTCACTTGTGAAAAATTTTTAGAGGCTGCCAGCTCTGAAGTGAGGATTAGCCGCTAGATGCAGTAAAAAACGTTGCTAACTGCAGAACTTCTATCAAATTCTGCCTTTTGTTTATAATACCCTTTTTAACCCTCGTTGGAAGTATTAGAAAAGGAAGAACACTTACATCACGAGATTGTTGTGGTAGTGGACGTGGTAAAGATTTTATTCCGTAAAGAGCTATTCAACCCACGAACTGGAAGGGGTCCTCAGTTCAGGACTCCTGCGACCTTAGCTATCTTTGGCCCCCTAGGTTGGAAGGGGATGACACAGCCACTCACTGGTATATGGAATTCTGTGATTGCAAATAATACGATATCCCACGCGGTATTGTATTTGGGACAGAAGGTGACCCTCAGATATGTTCTGACTGGTGCTGTCATCATATAAAGAATTTTTTACAAAGATTCAGAGCAAAACGAGGGCGTCTCTTGTTTTCCTGGAAAGTAACCGAAGCCGCGGCACAGGCGCAATTTCAAATTCTAACGCCTGGCGCAGCCACATTACTTTAACGCATATTAAATTTTTCCGTGAAAATAGTGTGGTCCACCGCCGAAGCTGTTGGTTGTTTGACAATAGTGTTTGTTTCCAGTGTCGCTAAAATTTGTTAGCGAGCTTTCGAGGTTTCAAACCCGTAACATGGTTTTTTGGCGCTAGTATTAATAAAAACACTTTACTTGCCCAGGTTGCGTTCATTACACGTATTATGGTGGGCGCCAATAATTCCTTTGCGTAAATGGCATCTTTTGAAAAAGCGAGGCACCTCGTGAAACAAGTTTGGGGGCAATTGTGATGACACGTATTGCTTACGAAATTCTTTAAACGAATGCGATTGCTCCAGTGATCGCGTAGATGCCTAGGTATTCTTTACGCACAAAGTAACACAGAAAAACGGCGGGCGTTTTCAGTGTTTGCGCCTAGAATAGTGTATTGTAAATCTCAATGGTATAGCCATGGTGGCTTCTTTGTTATCGGTTATGATCGGGGTGCATATGGACGGCGAGCTGCCAGTTTAGTCAGTGACTTTTGTAAGCATTTGCTCTAAGCAAAATATCATACGCGAGAAGTTGTTTATGAACGCCATTTTTCGCATATCGTATGACTGCTTCACAACAATCGACATATAAAATAACCTGTTCTCGGGGGCCTAGTAGTTTTCTGTTGCTCATTGTGAAAATCACATCCCATTCCATCTTTATGGAACTGTTAAGAACTCGGTGCTTGCTTAGGTCAAAGTTCAAAACTATGGTTTTGCTATGCGTCGGACACTTAAGTCATTCCAATAGATTATTTAATAACTCCACCTTACAAACTTCGGCAGTTGCCTGAAAATAATTCTCAGAACGCACGTAAGCTCAGCCACCGTGGAGGCTAATTGATTATAGTGTCCGGCTAGTGACCTGAAAGAGTTTGGTTTGATCCCGGCCGCGGCGGTGGCATTTCGTTAAAGGCTAAATGCTAGACGCCTGTCTACTGTGCGATGTCAGTGCACGTTAACCAACCCCACGTAACCGAAGTTTCCTGAGCCCTCAACTACGATGTCCCTCATAGCTTTATCTCTTTGGTGAAGTTACACCCTATAAACCATTCACCATGTCCGTTTTCATGAAGCCACTCTAATAGAAGCGGAGAAGCGGAAAAAACATATGAAGGTGTTCAAGCTGCTACGAAGCGCCGAGACGGCGATGATCGTCCTGCCGAGGGAGGGGAAAAATGAACAAATGAAGTAGAAGATTGGCGTGTGTTGCGCAACGACGAAGCTGGTGTAGTAGAAAAAGAAAGAAAAAATACAGGCTAACAGAGCAAAGAGCGCATTACCAACGAGACAACTAGTCGTTTTTCCATCAGCGCCGGTCGTTTGAGGCCGGCAGCTGCAGAATCATGGCAGTCGACGTAACTACTCCCTTATATACCTACACCTGCGTCGAACAGGAAATAGGAGTGAGAAAAGCTCTGGTTGGAGTGGCTCACCAAGCAATAGAAACAGGGCAAGCAGTTTTCGTGAAGCACGTGTATAGTGCCACTGGCTCCTCGTGAAGTTAGCTGAGCGCTAGAGAGCGCTTCGCTATGGGGGCGGCAGCCACGACCGCATAATTGTGAGGCTATCGTGAGGACGATTTAGAGTGCTGGATGGGGCATAAAGGGTGCCAAAGCCTACGGGAAACCAAGAAACTGTTCGAGAGGAAAAAACGAGGAACCGAGTAGTTGACCCTTATTTAGAAGACAGTTGCCTGAATTTATGGGTACAGAAGTGGGGAGAGATCCCCATCCACCCTTGACACCCACGCACAAGTGGCAACTGCTTACCTTTACAAAAGGCTGACAGCAAAGGATAGCAGTCGAATCTACTCGCACAAGCTAGCCACTGACATTAATGATAAGTATTCATATCTGTCCCCTTAATGCTGTGAGTGCGGCCGAAGCTTGAATGTTATGTGCTTTTGGCACCATCGCAGACCATCGCATCTGCTTTGTATAAAGCAACGACGCAGGAAATGGACAAGACAGGTACGATGAGCGAGGTGAGTAATAGAAGTAGATACGACGGGCGTCGGGCAGCCAGCATCGTAAAAGAAAAGAGGCATGAAGTAGAACATGCAGCATGTAGTACAGTAATGTCAGGTCTATAGTGCGCTGACTATGAATGTTTAAATGTGAAAATTTCTATGATGCGGACTATCTACGTGTGCGGACTATACATGACACTATGTTTTGAGATTGTCTGCCTGAGCCGGAGACGCCTACCGGTGGCTATGAAAGACAAAAAAGAGAAACGCGCCCCGATTGGCCGCCTACGACATGTTACCGTGCGAAATAACATAGCAAAATTAGCCGCGATATGCAACCAACTTCGATATGAAAGCAAATGCTGTAGCGTTAGCGAAAAGTGACTGCTTTCCAGTTCATGTATTTGTGAACGCATGCGTACCCTGCTGGAAATTGTTGTAAGATGCAATAAACTCATACAGTTTGTCATACAAATATCACAGACTTTTCATACCAATAATCGAAAATTATCATACAAATGTCATACATTTCTGTAAATCATACAGTCATCATAGAGATGTCATAGAATATCATACAAATTGAAAGATATATCATACAAATTGCATGATATTCTATGATGAAGCCTCTATGAGGTTATTGCATCATGGAACTTTTTTCAGCAGGGTAAAGCCTCGCGAATATAAAAAAAATAAATACGCGATCACATAATTGCAGATGGAACGCCAGGGCTGGCATAGTCAGAACGGCTGCGTTGGCTCCGATAAAACGAAGAGACTTCATTTTATGAAAAAAGAAGTATTAAAAAAATATATTAAAAATATTTCAAAAGTTTACCCGCACGGACTATGCACCGCGTGCAGGCTATCTAAGCAGGAAAATTTTATATTTAGCCGAACTTAGCCTCTACGGATTATAAAGCGGGTGCGAAATATACTCCGGAGATTACGGTGTCCGTTTTTTTCGATCAAGGCCGCCCAACTACAACAGCTAAAGAAAAAAGCAGCAACCGCAGATTTGGTGTGTCATTGCCAAACATGTTTCAAACTTCTGCAACATTTTTACAACCCTCCCATTGCCCATCAAATGGCACAAATAAAGTCGTACATAAATTCCTAAAAGTGCAGCAATGGCCATGTGGCGTTTTCTTCATGTGATCGATCGTAGGTGTGTAATCAGATCACTGCCGTGCCACCGTATATGTCAGGACACCTGACCAGCGAGCGCTGAGATTCGTTGTCGAGTTAAAAAAAAAAGGCGAAGGAATGTACTAAGAAAAAGGCTAGAGAAAATTTGCCCCTGTTAAAATTACGCAATGAGTACAGCTGCATGCTTGTAGTTGGCCTTTGCAGGTGAGCCTGTTCAGTTTCTAGCAACGCAAACCTGCATGTCGACGGGGTACCCAGTTCGGGCTTACGCCAGCACACTAACGATGGAAAATAGGAAAACAAACTGGAAAAAAAAACTGAAGTACGCCTTCCTTCTGCGTAAATCAAATGGCGAAGGTTTCTTTATGGAAATCTGTTTCTTTCAGAGCATGAGTAGTTTTTAGAGCTAGCGGTTCGCCACCTTCCGTGAACAGTTAATGTCACAAAGAAAATTCTGGTTATTGGCTTAGTAAACACTTAGCGACCTACTAAGCAATTCATGTTAAGTGAGCTTGCCGAGAGTAGGGGACAAAACATAGTTCTAGACACGTAGAAACATAAAACGCAGCCAAAAGCCTGAGCCACTCATGACAAAAAAAGATAGATGTGTCAGAAAAACAACTACCCGGAAATTTTGCACAAATATGAATTCTTCCACCCTTTTTTGTGTCAGGAACAAGTTTCAAGCATCCAGACAATTTGGAAGGATTTGCGCATTTGGCGTATTAGAACTAAGCATAGAGCTTCAGTTATTTGGAAGAAAACCTTAGTAAGCGGCTTTAAGATAGCAGGTTTTTTGCCCCAAAACTTGAGCTCAGCGCGCCACTTCATACCCGACACCTTTCTAGTTCGCCAATCGGACGACCATACAACTGCCCTAATTACCGAGATATCAAATGTCGATGCGAGAAGCAGCTCCAACTGCCATTTCATTTGAGTTGTGAACAACCGTGCACTGTCACTGCAATGACAGTGCTTTGCAGAGCGACAGCGAGCGAATATCAAGGGGCCACAGATAACAGAGGGTAGAAACTGCTTTCTTTCACTGGCATTATTTTCAGCATGACATATCGCCTGCTGCCGTCGCTCAGGCTTTAAAAACGTTTTCGCGGACTGTGGCAGACTTGTGCAACCGACTTCTGTATAGAACTTGTGACGTTTTAGCTCGATGCTCCTTTTAATTCTGGTAAAATGTTACATTCAAGAAGCTGCTTCAGGACAGCAATCCACTGCAGTCACCAAAGATGAGGGTACGCTTATGCATTCCCCAGAATTTGCACATGCCATTTTGAATGACTCGCGATTGATGTTTTCACTTCCACGTTGAAAACGCACGATTGTACTTGTTTCTTCAACTCATAGGTTGGATTTCATCCAACCTTATTCTTTCGTGGCTATGGTATTGGTATGGTTGAGCAGGCGACAATTGCTCTGTAGCGTCGTGTGTTGACACATTTCTCAGCTTGACGCGCATATTGTTCGACGCATCGAAAAGAAATACAGTCGAGCCCGCTTATCACGAACCTAACGGTCGCGCTTATTGTTATCGTTGTATCCGATGATCATAGAAGGTGGGGTTCCTATGTCACAACCAAAAATGCAAATTCTGGCAGGGTAAGTCCTTTACGCTGGTCTGTTGATAAAATCTGCATCCTCTTTCCTAGCTCTACAGCGCAGTTTCATTGTCCTAGCCACGACCCTTGCTACCAGCAAGTGGCTTAGAGACTTAATATAACTACTGAAAGCGCACTCGGTAGCAGGTGGTAGGTCGGCCTCCTAGTTCTGGTACTCATCAGATTCCTTATTATGCGACCGTGTTCATGGTTCGCGTGCGATTATTTTTTTCAGTGCATGCCTCTCCGATATCACCGTAATCAACCGTACCAACGAAGTCATCCTAGGCGACTTCAGGTCGGGCAAGCTGCGCATCGATGACGCGTTTCCGGAAATCAACATGCGTCCGATAACGCTGTGCTGGAGAGCATTCTCCATCGTTCCTTAGACCCTAAACGCTGTCTTACGACAGCAATTCGTGATGCACTTCGCAAACGGTTCCATCCAAGGGACCTCATCATTCCACGAAGAGAGTAGAGAAACTCGAACTGGCACGCCACCTGTTCGCTCATTTCCCGTCAGTATGCGTTGGTGACGCGTCTAGAGCACGCGAATTATGCCCCTGTCAAGTCACCGGTCTTGCTTGCCCCGTTCTTTGTCAGAAGAGCTGGGTAACCGCAGTGAAGGAAAACGGCAGCACGTGGTGTGCCTCACGGTTGTGTAGCTCGAAGAGCACCTACCTAATTCGGTTTGCTTTGGTTTGGTTTGTGGGGTTTAACGTCCCAAAGCGACTAAGGCTATGAGAGACGCCGTAGTGGAGGGCTCCGAAAATTTCGACCACCTGGGGTTCTTTAACGTGCACTGACATACACGGGCCTCTAGAATTTCTCCTCCAAAGAAACTCAACCGCCGCGGCCGGGATCGAACCCGCGTCTTTCGGGTCAGCAGCCGAGCCTACCTAATTCATTCTCCTCGTATCATGATCGAGCTCAATAGGCAACTTGGCGAAAAAATCGCCTGTCATCCCCAAAGCACTGCGCCCTCAGTGTCTTCCCGATGACAAACGGCGACCGCCAGTCGGTGCCGTTCATGCTCGTGAACATAAAGCAGCAGCGCGAAGCATCCTGCACTTTCCACCAGCGCTAGGTGTCGCCTTTAAAGGCATGCATATTTAACGGCTACATCAGGCAAACCGTTTTCTCAGCATTCCATACACCCCGTTTTTCTCATTCATTACTTATTTTTTTTGTGCTTGCTTCTCTGGCTCGGCGCGTCATTTTGGAAGAAAGGGGAGAATTTTTGACACAGTGGCTAGCAGACGCACGTCGCTCCCCGGTCCTGCAAGAAGCAGGTTTTTCTACTCCAGGGCCGAGTTTACAGAGCCTCCTCGTTGGCTGTAAGGGAGTTGTGCAGCCACAGGTGTTCGTTGTACCTTAGGCGCAGTGCTATTGCCATTACGATACTCTGACGCTAGCGCCACCCTGCTTCGTAATAAGCGAGCGTTCTATATAATTGCGGCGGCTATAACTGGGCTTGACTGCACTGTAAACCACATGCGTACCATAACAACCGAACATTTTATAAATGAAAGCTTCATTACGGGACCTCGGGCTTCAATCGAGGACCGCGTAAATTTGACCTTCAGCTGGGTTAGAGGTCAAACCACGAAAAAGCGGAAAAGAAATTCAATCAATATCCATGAGTAGGAGTAGAACCCGTGGCTGAGCAAGCAGATCTCTTTTAAGGGCCACTCAGCGAGACCACTATGCTATCGCCGTAGCCAACACGCCTCGGGTTAAACAGCACTACAGGCTTGCGCTGTGCACTGGAGAGCGTCGTCTTCATCAACTTCCATCTGCTCTGCATCCCGGCACTGCTTGCTCACTGTCGTCTTCTACGTAGAACAACTCCGTGCTTTTGCTCCGATTCGAATCACTGCAGTCACTGTCACTGCAGTTATCTACTTTTCCCATTACTGTTCTGGGTCGCTTAAAAAAACGAGTTTTTTCGTGAAGACTATCGCCACAGTGTTCGCTTTTTTAATTTCTGAAGCATTTCTACAGCAATACAGCAAGTCCGGTCATTTGAGGATGCGCTTGCAGACAGCCTCGTGACTCGCAGCTGCACACTATGCACCGTGTCACATTCGAATGTTTCTGTAACACTTGTAAAGCAGCATGGATGGGCGTTGCTTCTTTTCCCAATCTGTAATTGACACGTATAGTAATGCGTCATTCCCTTTTGGTGCGTACAGCCAGTTTGTGCGGACAAAATGCAGCCCAATCTCTATAAAAAAATTGAAAAGGAGTTTTCGGCCATTTTTGCTTTAAATCCCATCCAACAAATACATTTCCAGAACGTTGCTTCGCTAAGTCAATATCAATGCTCCTGAACTCATGCTTCTGACCTTCATTTAGATATCAAGTAGACAAGAGGAACAGCAGTTCAGTCATATTTTTGGACATAGATCTTTTCTTCAGGAGGACCGACATGTTTCAACCCGCAATCCTTTGTTTTGGAATACCCCGTCCAGACGCAGTGCTTAAGAGCTACACGTATGAACTCGTTTAGGTAAATAGTAGCATTAGTTTTGAGTTATACTTAGCCTGATTCCATTATTTGTTGCTCACTTTACCAAGTAAAAAAGTTGCACCTTTCTGTGTATGTGAACTGTATCACAATTAGGCCTATTGCTATAGCCCTTCAGGTCATCGCAGTCAGCAGCTTTTTAACCGTCTTTGAGCTGAGTTTGTATCGATATGAACCATTACTCAGCAGTCATGCCATTCAGTCATGCCATTCAGAGGACCACCTAATTTTCAGTCTAACTTAATACCCCTATTTGTTTTTCGTGTATAGATGAATACCAACACTCTAACTTAACACCCCTATTTGATTTTTTGTCTATAGGTGAATAACAGCAGGAAAGTCATACGGAATGTGGAGACATGATTGAAGAGACATCGATACTGGTGCGTCCCTTACGGACACTCAATGCTTTTCGGTTCGAAGAATTGATGCGGTTATTCATTCGGTTGTGCCTGAGAGAGGGTCATGAGGGCTTCTGAGCGAATGCAAGCAGGTTTGTAATAAGTGCGTGAATGTCTTCCTTTTTGCCACCTTCTGAGAGGTGCAGTTTCTTGAAGAGAAGGGGGTAATGATGTTTAATAAATACTGCTCTTCTGCATCTCGTGGCACGTTCAGAATCCACCCTCGGTTTTCATGAATCATTGTCCGGTTGCAAGCTGAAAAGATAATTAAAACAAGCGGCATAATAGTCTCCAATTATTAAATATTGTCACCGACAAACGCAGCAGGAAGCGTGAAGCACAGTCGTTTTCTGGGCTCATGCAAGAGCTCATGCAAGACAAAGAAGACGCTCGGCCACGCGCTGGGAGACAAGGCTCGGCCACCAGCTGGCACCGGCAGGGTGTCAGCAGTGTGGCAATATGAATTACCACAGCGAGGGTAACTACTTCGGCTGTATGCCTCACTTGAGAAGTCAGAAAATCGATTTGAGCTGTACAAAAGCGTGGCCTATTGTACTTCAGCTCCATTCCAAAACTTACTTTTTCTTTTTTTTGGGGGGGGAGGGGGGGGGAGAGGGGGGAGGGGCAGCATTTTACAGCTCGGCGAAATTTCCCTACCGGCGACACCACAGTCTTTCTTCCCGAAGCCTACCATAACTTCTGGCGAAAAGCATAAGAAGAAAGCTTTCTTTGCCATACGCGGATTACTAAACGCTTTATTAGATGGGCCGCGTTTGCTCGCTTCTGTTTTAACAACGATAGCTGTTCCGCACTACTGCTTGTCCCCTCTTACTCTCTCACCTTCTCTTCTTCAATGGTGTCCACATTTCCTAACGTTGCGACACATGGCGACGAGTCGTGGAGTTGAAAAGTGTCCAGTAATACTTCTTGATTGGCAAGCGTTAATTTGCGCCGTCAGCTGCCGCGCAATACCAGACAGGGTGATGAAGTCAAAGAGAACTACAGAATATGATATGCGAAGCGAGCACTCTGCAATTTTGGCGCAATGGAGAAATGACACCAGCTGGACATTCAAGTTCTGCTATTACAAACTTTCAAAATAATTTGAGCCACTTTTCTCTCGATATTTTTTTATGCGCGACATGGAAACTGAACCGTGAAGTCGCAGTGGCAAAAAGAGAAAGACTGGTCTCTGAAACTGCTTTTTTTACATCTTTACATGTAAGAAAGAAAGAAAGTAAGAAAGAAAGAGAAAAGATTGTAAGGAAGGACTGAATGCAGGAAGGAAGCAAAATAAGGGAAGGAGGAAATTAGGAAACAATAGCCTATCGTGTGACTTCTACTATTTTAACAAGTATTGATACTTTCATCCTGATGACTGCAGATAGGCACTGACGTTCATTATGACTTTCATTATGTGGATTATGCCGGGCATATCGGGAGTAGAGAATCGGCTTTTAATGGGGTTGGAGAGGACGCGTGCAAAAAGTCTGGTTACGGGTTCCCTTTTCAACGGACGCTGAAATTTTAGCTGCACGAGTGTAAAGTACTCAAGATTTCAAAATGTGAAGAATACATACAGTCTACATCAAGAGCAAGTACGGTTACGTAAAACAGTAGCGGAACATAATATTCGCACCTTTCTCGATAGGCTCTAGTAAAAACCAGGCCACCAAGATTGGTTCCCTCGGAGTGGTTGTGCTGGCAACGCTCTTTGCTAAACTTTTCACAATATCTGCGATTTCTGTCAGTGAGGCATCAAATGTCATTACTCCTTTTAAGCGGTTCGTCTGGAATCCAGAAAATGAGGTAACCCTTCTTTTAAATACAGTCAGCATGGGAGACAGATAGCGTATACTCGTGGTCACTGTCGATCTAGTTTCTTGGCTCGTGCTCGGGGTATCTGCTGGCTGCTTTAGTGAGTCAGGCTCAGGGTTCGCGCTCTAAATCGGCCTGGAACTTAACGGTTTCCTCATTAGCCAGTCGCTGCGAAAAACTAGAGACGATTTTGTTTTTGAAGTCGAAAAAAATTAAGCGCACAGATAAGGAAATTCTGACCCGTTATTTAGAAATATCCCGAGAATTTTAACATACGGAATTACAGAGATTTTCTCCCGGAATTCAGTTTCGCTCCAAAATTAAATCAGCCACACGGTTTCGCAAAGTGTATTTCTTACAGCGCTTAAAACACAAGAAATATAAATTTTGATGGCAACCCTGCTTGTTTTTTTTTTCCTCTGCCTACTCTTGAATTTAGAAAGCACTGGCGAAGCAATCTTGTCTTCGCGTCAATTAAACGCAAGGGCTTCACCCAATATTCTTATGAACAGATGATGGGCACGCTGAATGATATAATAACGTTAAACAAGTATCATGTGGAGTCAGTGCTTGCCTACCGCAGTGAAATTACGGAAAACCCTGCTGGCATCGATAAAGCGTAGCTTAGGTCGTGCCTTCGTGAAGGACTTTTAAAAGAGCAGTTGCCCCTTGCCAGCACCTCCATGCCGGTAAGTCACCACGCCTTTGATATTCTTTGTAGCCGATCAAGTATAGCGTATCATTTGACAGAAAGCTTTCGAGGCGCGTGTAATACGAGAAGTAAACAAGGTATGTTCTCTAAGCACCTCATAATGTCTTCCGCCTGGCAGGAGGCAATGACATAGGAAATGGGAAGCAAATGTTTTGCACTTTCTAAGCTTCAGCTAATCGCTTGAGCTGATGGCCCTTGTCGTAAAACGCGCGGCCATTCCGGCGTCGGATAGCCCATCCGGGAGCAGTTAACCGCTTAAAAGGGTCCCTTGGCGATTGGCTTCCCTGTATTAACGGTGTTTCCGCATAAGGTACGTCAGGCTTTGCAGTATAACAGGAGGGTATTCACTCTGAGAGCAGTGACAAAACAGCGCATGCATTTATGCACGTGAACGGAGTATCCTAGCAACACTTTTCTTGATGTTCTTGTTTCTTGGAGTCGTAAATGACGGGCTCACTGCCACAGCGCTAACTCTCTGTTTTAGGAAATGCTTAAGGGCTGAATAGAAAAGGCTTTGTAAAGAATAGGAAACATAAATAGAAAAGGCTTTGTACAGAATAGAAACTTGAAGTAGATGACTGTAATAAAAGCGTTCCGGCCATACACGCCAACCCAAGCAAATCGTTTATTCCTCGAGGGGCCCTTGAAATTTACGGCCGCGTCTAGCGGTGCAAACGAAGGGACCGAGGCGGCCCGTTGTTTAACGGAGCGTTGAAACCCAGCGTGACGGCGGCCTTCCGAGGCCGGCTCCCGCCGTTTGGCGATCATCGTATCCCTTGCATTTGCTTGCGATTTGAGACCGACGGAGATGTCAAGGTGCGCTTCTGCAATCCTTGTAAGTTGGCCAACCAGCAGCTATTTGTCAAGTTAGATATCTCGTGGTATTGTCGTTGACGAGGCTGCCGTCAACGCTTTACATGTAGATAACGGCGTATAATAAACTGCGCCTATCCTATATCCATCGATGCTGCAAGGAACTTATTCAATCACTAATACACTCCCTAGTTGCAAGCATCCAATTCTAAGCCATGGCAACTTCATTGCAGTGCTACTGCATGAAACTACGTTAGATCAGATAAGTGAGAATTCGTGTGTACCGCTCACCACCTGCAGAGGAAGAAGAAAAAGGAAGATTTTAAACTCATTCGTTAACTCAACGGGAGGATGCTGGTTACTTTGAGACGCCTGGTTCGGTCGGAAGAAATCTCTGTTTTTTGTATATATTGACAAGTGTCAGAACTGCGGACCCAAAACCAGCGCTTTCTATTTGCGCCATTTATGGCGCTGCATACGGCGGCCTTACTGTGCGTATTCGCTAGACCTTTAAAATAAGACGCCAGCAGCCTATATAGTGCATCAGCTAATCGTAGCCCAATGTATTCTGAAAGATAGGCTAAATTTCAAGTCAAAATTTTCTTTCTTATTTAAAACACTATTACGCCAGCCAAGAAAGGGACCACGCATAAGAATTAATAAAATCAATTTTCTATGTGAAGTTTCAGTTCGTTTCCTATTTTTTTAGAAGTGTTAACTTCTTTGAACATCTTGCGCTTTCAGAAATCCTCCACAGCAACGAACCAACTCTAGCAGTGGCCCTAATTCATACTGAGTCTTTACGTTTGCGGCAAGTCATCGCTGAATTTTTCGCTTCGAGCGTCTTGATATAGGCATCTTTGTGCACCATTCATTTACCCCCAACTTGGGACACAGTGGAGACTGCTTTCGAGGAAACCAAAGGCAGTCCCATTTTTGGTAGATACCTCAACCGTGCCCTGAGAAAAGGAAAGAAAGCGACGCTGTAGGAAAGAAAGGAAAGAAGAAGGAAGAAGGAAAGAAAGGGACGCTGTAGTGAAGGGTTCATGACCAATTTCGGCTATCTGGACAGCATAAACCTGCACCGACACTAGAAGCACATGAACACCTTTGCGTTACACCTCTATCAAAACGCAGCCAAAGCCACAATAAATTTAGAGGTGTGGCGACGGGAGACCCCATCTCGACTGACACCGCCATGTTTCCCGACCCTGTGCAGCGTTAAGGGACTTCACCAGTTCTCAGGTTTTCAGTTAGCGTCGCATCCTAACAGAAAGAGGCAAACTCCTTTTGGGTATTGCACATGCTCCCTGGCACGAAGCTGTCGCCCAACCCTTTTGCAATAGCATCAAGCTATTCTAAACTCTCTATTGTAGCGCTGCCAGCACTGGAGGTACGTTATTCTCCAAGTAAACGATCCTCAACACCCAGCCCATGCAGCTGTCACCCGTGTTGCTGAAGTTGCCACTAGCATTGTGACAATCGCCATAAATCGGTGCTATACCACCAAGAATTTTCGCACCCATTGGCCGCTGGCAGGTCGCAAAATGTGCGAAAAGGCGAGTATCCATAGGCAACATGGCCATCCCCTCGTGGCGCACTTTAACATCAACCGAAGCGCTACCTCTTCGAGAATAACTACTCAGTGTTTCCTATTGGGGAATAAGTAACGCCCGATCCTAACACATAACTAACGCTGGGCGACGCCGAGAGGGGCTGTTCGCTTCAGAAACTGGGCTGGAGGGATAAATTGGAGGTTTTCAGAGCAGGGACTGCGTGCAGCCGATCATCGGCTGGTTAGGTATGAATTTAAGGATCTGTATTTCAAGCACGTGTGTGCGTCAGCCTCATTTTAAAAACTGCATCAAGACTTAGGTGTGCACCCCTTAACTATGCGTATGTGGTAGCACACATTTGAACTTCAGTTTGTGTTCGAAAGTTATGTGTAAATATGTATCCGGTTTTTCAACCTGGCTAAAAGGTCAATCAGCGCGCTCAAGGGTTGAAAGTGGCTTCATGCGCAAGTGAGTGCCTTCAAACTCTTTTCCGGCACACCACGGTCATAATGATCTGTAAACATTGTTTACAGGCTGGCAAGAATAGATTCGAAGAGCCACTCCACGATCAATTTGATACAGTGCAAAAGCTTAAAAACCTGTCTGCCGATAGTGCATAAACTTTGCAGTTAAAGGCATGCGTTAAACAATTTTTGCAAGAAGAAAGCGCACTTAATCTATGCTATCATCAGTCACAACTCTCATCAAGGCATGTCAGCTCACATCATCACTCAGAAGATTAGATAATTGCAAAAAAGACGGTTTGGCGTATTTCAATGTACTTTTTTGAGAAGGCTGGTACCAGCCTTCTCGTGTAGCCGCTCGTGTAGCCGCTCGTGTCAAGGCTTGTTACTCCTTGGAGGAGAATTCACCGCACAGAATCGTAGCGAAAGCAACTATAGTCGGATTCAAGTCAAGAACGAAGAGAAAGATGCCCCTAAAAGCAGGCGCTCCAGCCAGTGGTGACAACGGATTTTCATGATATCGCGGCTAATTCTATTGAGCCGTGGCTAATCCTTAATAATCCCCCCCCCCCCCCCCCCCCTTGCAATTTCACGATAAGAGATCCAAGGAGACCGGCCAAAGTAGAGAGTTCAGCATCGGTTGTTGCCATAGGCTGAAGGGGTTCCGTTGATGGGGATATGTCACCTCGTTCTTCTGTTGTATCCAACTGTAGCAGGTGACAATGGATGTTTTATTTTCGTTAGCCTGGAACACTACTTGAACAGTGCAAAATATTAATCTAATGAGGAATTATCTTGGCTTGCACCGAGTTTATAAAGTGGTGATACAGAAATCTTTGAACCTCGTGTGTTCAATACGAAGTCAACGTGGGGTGTAAATAAGAGTGTGAGTTTAAAAACACGGAGACGTGTATACCCTGAAGTTATAGCCTAAAGTTCGTGGCAGGCAAATGTATGTGTCTATTCTAAAGAACTAGGTGTGCCCTCTCTTCCCTGACTGCATCCGTCACAATTCGCAAGGCAGCACTGCAGCTCGTCAGATCACTGCACGGTGCAGGTCTGGAAACGTCCTAAGAAGCATTTATTGACAGAGTCGAATGCTGTTGTTGCAGTATAGACGTTCGTTCGAGCTTTCTCAGGTACGTGACCTTCGAAATGCGCATGACAAAATAAAGCGAAGAAATGCGAGGCATCTCTTCTTTGTTAGATGGCCAATACATGAGTTTAGGTTCACCGCTTTTACGTGGACATGTTCTCACCCGCACCCGTTCTTAAACGCTACCTTCATTGAAATAATATTATGTGACTATTTTTAAATGCGCGATTTTAACCATTTGTGCTTATTTTCGGACTAAATGGCTATTTTATTGCGTGATTATGACTGTTTACCTGCACTAGTCTCGTCTTTTCTGCTGTTGTCTACCAGCCAGACATATGAACTAGCTCAACATTCTGTTTTATGCACATAAAAGAGCTTTAGAACGTTAACAGCAATTGGCGCTTGAAGTTCACCAGCATGACGAAAACATGGTCTTGACCACCAGTTTTTCACCTCTAAGTCAGCAGCGCTAACACATGAAGGAAGAAGGAAAGAATGGAGAGTCCTTTCTTTGGTGTTTGGTGTGGCTCTTGATTTGTCGTCTGTTCATGCTGAAATCGGTGTCAGATTTAGCCATAGACGCCATAGTCAATTTTCGTCCTATTCGTTTCTTCAACTCCGACCCTGATGAGGCACTTTGGTTTTTCCTAGAGTTACTGTATATGCTACCAAAGGTAGCAGAGTTGCGCGTAGGTCCGCCATCTTGCCTGTCAAGCAACCTAAGTTATGCGGTGAAGCCGCACTCCGTTTCTGCAGGCGACATGCCTGGCGCATAACCGATCGACCGTGGGCGCTTTTCCGAGGTTCCTAAACCACTTTTTCGATTGATCGCAAGCAAAAAGCATCTAAAAAGCTGACCGCGTAACGTAGTCAAAAAATATAGCCAAGAAAAAACGGTGCTCTTTCTAGCGCACGCCGTGAGCTGCGGCAGCAAGCGATTTCCACAGTCACCTTCCCCGAACTATTTACCTGATAACTTGAGGGCAGACTCAGTATTCTAAATACGCCGTGCAAATGCAGCATTCATTCATCTTTGCGGCAACATTTATTCACCGGACCTGCGTTAAAAAACCTGTTTATAGTCTCCTTTACTAAATACAAAACCCTGCAGAAAGTTATGAGCCGGAACTATAAAAAGGACAGTATAAAAATCCAAAATACAGTTTACTCGAAACTGGATGAACGTTACCATCTGAAGTAAACAATCAGATGCCTAAACATGTTTCCCTCGATTAAAAATTGTTTGCCATTCAGGATTTATGCCAACAGGGATAAATACGCAATGCAGAGCTCTATTTTAGCGTTTCAACAGTGTACACGAAAAAGCGCAGAGCGCAAGTCCAGCCTGTTTTCGGTAAAGAAACCTCAATGCAACTTTTAGCAAAACAAAAAAAAACAAAACAAAAAAGGCGTGAGCTACGCACCCTAGACACCCCACAGCAGCGAACGTAAACAGTCGTTGGATAGTGGATCCGCTTCGAACTTGGCCAGCTGTCAATCCAGTTCGCTGCCGGCCTACGTCATCAGCGCACGTGTTTCTGGTCCGATGGGCAAAACATGCACCGTACCGAGGAGGCTCTCACAGGGAGAAGAAAGGCTGCAGGACGTCTCGAATCGGGGAACAGAGGCGGCGGGCGAGCACTCGACACCGGTAAAACCGGTTCAGAACCGAAAGTGGTCGATTTTGCCATCGAGCATCGTCTTCTCCGCAGTACGCGGTTGCTTGGACACCACGTGATGGCGCTCTACCAATGGAGCCGCGAGCGGCGTTTTGAAAACAGACGCGCAACTCTGCTGCCTTTGGTAGGACATACAGTAACCCTAGTTTTTCCATTCATATAGGTTGCCAGACTAACTAAGGCTGCCGTAAAGCTATTCCTATGATGAGCTCAGCATTTGTGTGTTCATTTTTAAAAGAATGCAAGCTTTCATTTTGTGCTATAACTTTCAACCAGCCATGGCTGCTACACTTTGCAGCCCAGCTAGTCGAAATGGATTACCAACTTTAAAGGACAGCTTGCTAAACACGATGAAGACGCTCCAAATGTTTTTATGTTGACTCCATCATATAGCGGTGTATTTGCAAATATTAGCCAGCTTTTGAATTACAGACATTTTCTGCTACACGTACTGAAAGTTCCCATATGACGAGTTTCATAATTCCGTACATTTCCATAGGAAGTTTTATAGAATCAGTAGGGAGCAAATGGAGCCGGAATAGATTACGAGGGGGTACCCAAAAGAAACCGGACTAAATTTTTTGGCCGGCAAAGCTTCTGTGGTACCGCGTTTTGCCACTAGGAGCGCATAGAACGAACATTCCAGAGTCAGTAAGCCGAGTGCCGACGTTGAAGGAGGTCAGAGTAGTTTAGGCAGAGTTTTAGAGTGACGACTGTTTTGTGTGAATGGCGTTTTTGTAACGGCTGATTTTCGTGAACAGCGTGCGCCGGTGAAGTTCTGATTTTTGCTCGGAAAAAGTTGAATGGAAACTCTCGAAATGTTAAGAAAGACGTACAAGGACGATGCTATAGGGACAACTCAAGTGTTCCTGAATCGAATCCTGAATCAAAGCAACAATCATGCCAATGGAAAACTTCAAATTCATCTCGCCTCAAGGAAGCTCGTCAGGTGAAACCAAACCTCAAAACAATGCTGATTTGTTTTTTCGACGTGAGAGGAGTCGTCCATTAAGAATTTGTTCCGCAGGGTCAGACAGTTAGCCAGGCTTTCTACTTGGATGTTTTGAAAAGATTGGGCAACAGTGTGCGGTGGAAGCGGCCAGATTTGTGGCGGTCGGGTGACTGGTTTTTCCATCACGGCAATGCCCCTGCTCACACAGCCCTGTCTCTACGACAATTTTAGACCAAAAATGGCATGACCCCTATTCCTCAACCCTCATACTCTCCCGACCTTGCCCCGTGCTACTTTCTTTCGTTCCTAGAATGAAAAAATAGGTGAATGGAAAGCGTTTCGCTGATGATGCTGAGGTGAAGAAAAAAAACGACGGAGGCACTGTCAAGCATCACAAAATATGAATTTAAATAATGTTTTGAAAAATGGAATGAAAGATTCGACAAGCGTATCATTGCAAGTGGGGAATACTTTGAAGGAGATTGAAGGTCTGTGCTTAAAATGTGAACAAATAAGTTCAAACAAAAATAAGTCCGGTTTCTTTTGGGTACCCCCTCGTATATGGAGGCACGTTTGTAAACTTACGGACTTCATATGAGGTCACGTACACTGCATGGAAGTTCTAAAAAAAACTATGTAAAAACTTACGGACACCGTACAGAACAAATATGGACTTCCATATAACTTTCATATCATTAGGACTTCATATTTTCATAATTCTATACTAGCGGCTCACATGGAAAGTTTGAGTAGGGACGTAGGAAGGGAGCATAAAACCGGCTTACGCTTTGCTGCCTATGTCGACGGATACTGCTGCCTTCATTTTGACGTGTGCACGAAAATAAAGTGTTTATTTTTCTGTGATCATGAGGAGGTGGACTAGATGGTTTTACCTTATTCCTTCAAAATAAAGTCTTCTGTAAAAGCTCGTTTACGAAAGCTAGAAGGATACACAAACGTCAGTGTTTCCAAGCGGAATCACTGGGAGATAGAGGGCCTCAAGTATAGACTGCGCAAGTAGAATATGCCATGTTTGAGTTCCTGTGATCACTTGCGTTGTCTAAATATGAGTTTTCAGCATTTTATGCGCTCCGTGGGTAAAATTCAACGTTATTTAATACAAAACAGATCACTACTTCCAGAACGCGCCGATTTTAGAGCGCAAAGAAGGAAGTCTGAAAACTAGCCCAAATTACGTGGTGACTTGTAAGACGTCAATGCCGATTCATCAGATGAAGAATTCAACGCGAACAGTCGACAAAAAAATATACGACGCGAAAGCACTGATAATGCACGGGATTTCAGCCATAATATAAAATGGGAAATTCCAAAACAACGAAAAACCGTAATGTTGCCCAAAGACGCTGCCAGTTGGAAACCACGAAGAAACTGATAAAAAAAAATGCCTCTTGACGATGAAGCATGAAATGTAGAATACAAGGAATGATGCGAAACATCACAAGAAGAAGACGCACATTTGCCACACTAATACTTCAAGAAATTTGGCTCTGGCTCAGTATTTCAGAATTTCCTTTTATAAATTTCACTTTATAGACAAAGCTGGACAGTGTACCTGCTGGTACAAAAATTTCCAAGGCCCTCTTCTTGGTATTAAAAGTGCAAATATGAAAACGCGGTCGCCGTGCTTCTTGCACACCGCCTTGCCGCATAACCAGCGGTAGGACAAGAACACAGTCGCACACACACTATGACAAACAGCATAGGTGCAAGCTATGTGTGGTGTTATACTCGTGTTATACTCGTGTTATCAGCGTAAAAGCGGTACACACTGTACAAAGTCTGGCATTGTTCCACTGCTAATCTTGGGGAAACACTTCTTTTGACCGTGCGCATTCGTCTACACACTTGACACCCATCAGCTAATACTGTTTTCATTTAAAATCATGCAAAAAACGGCAGATCAAGAAAATGCTGAGCCAGCTCTTTCATATTTTATGGATTATGGCCTTCTAAAAAAACAGATATCTCTGTCATTTTTATATTCTAAGCAGAGTTAAGTTGGGCCTAAAAGGGCTAGGTCTAAATCCGCACAGCTTCTAGTTCCAGCCCAGAGCCCAGGCTAAAATGTGCATGAAAGATGTCCTATATAGTTTTTTTGTACCTTCTGCCATGTAATATGCGCACTAAAAGTAGTTGAGCTTCGGCGCTCGAAGATTTCCATGAAATAATCAGGTACATAACGATCGGACCACTGTATCAGACCCTGTGCGGTATATCAACGCTCCTCTATTTTTTTTCCGAGGTCTTCAGTGCCACTGAACGAAAGCCAAAAAGAAGAATTGATTACTAATACCTCATCCGTTGTTCCAACAGCGTAGAGCGGCTAGCTTTTTCGGCGCCCTTCTTAGATTTCCTGAAATGAGCTTAATCCAAATCAGCCCTTTCAATCTCGTTCGAAAAATCTAAAAAGCCCCACTCATTTCATTTCTAGATTTCCTTCAAGCTGTGCGCCGATGCTGCTATAGCGCATGCGATGCTCATTCTGCAAAGCTTAGATTAAAATACAAATTTCATTAAAGCAATTATAACATGCTGGACCAGAGCCGTTCTAAACTAGTGTATATAATTGTGCGAAAAACAGCCGACATTTTAGATTCACATATTTTCAAGGGTAAACATACTGGCATCAGTTACACACGGAGGAAAGAGTATTCTTATTGTTTTTATCCCATATTGCTTTATTCTTTCAGGCATAATGCCGAGAAGGGCTGGTCGAATTTACCCCACCATGAAATATGCGGCAGGTGATTAACGAGCTTAAATTTCATTTCAAATTTCAGGCTCACAGCTCTGTTAAGATCGATTTTCTGCGATATATCTTTCCATGCATGGGACGTTTGCTGGTCTGGGTTCTTTAACTTAAGCATAAGCTTACAACAGGATCAGAGGCGACAAAAAGATTTTAGCAGCATAAGTAAAGAATCTCTGTTATGCTTAAGGTGCCCCCATAATTTCAGGAGTCTCTTGCTTGCCACTACCTCTGTTTTTCCTTTTGCACGTGCATACGCGGTTTAAACGTCGCCCTTGTAAAGGGAAAGGCAGCAGAAGAAGCCTGCAGAAAACAAGAAATAAGCAATTACTACGCTTTATCGATAGGGTGCACAATGGACACACAGGCGGCCTATAGCTTATGAAGGGCATTGCCAGCAGAGCCAGCGTCATTGTTACAGTTCAATTAAACAGTTACTGTGGCTGCTGGCTACGAGCTTCCTTGCAGTTCGGCCAAGTGTCTATTTTGATCCCTATTCTTTGCATAATGAGGATATTGCGTCGAACTTTATAAAAAAAAATAAATGCGTCATACACGCTCCAAACGGCCACCACCAGCAAATTTAGATGTGCTCAGCAACAGGTCGAAATCAATGTGGTGGTTGAACATCCTCGCAATGCTCTTGACTGAGCAAGCATGGACAGGAAAGCTTTCTCTTGTTAGGTAACGAAGCAAAACTGAAAATGCCAGCCTTTCCAGAACAATATAGAGCTCAAACCAGGTTAGTGATGTTACGTGACTACCGTATGGAGGATACAAAGATATAGTTGCAGAAATGCCGTATGAACGGGCATTTCCTACACAACAGGAACAATATAGTCTTTTTCCAATTTTCGAAAACTGTTACATCACTTGATAATTTCACAGAAAAAAAGTAGCAGAAAGCGTAATCATAGAAGTCGGTAGCGATCCCGGGAAAGCACTTCACGGCTATAATAAAAAAATTACATGTAGAGCTTGACGTCAGCTTGATGTTCAGGACGTCATTCTGACGTCATGAACGGCTGCTCTAGATCTAATACTTTGGCGGAACACAACGCATCAACAGGACTCCCCATTTTTTGGGATGAAGCATCTATCATTGCCACCGAAAACAACTTATCACCGCTCCTCCGTATGTAATATTTCCACATACATAGCACAAAGCGTGCTCTTAACAGAACACATGGTAATCTGCCATAAATCTGCAATCATTCACTCGGAAATTTTAACCGTATATAAGCCACTGTCGGTCCATGAAGCGCTCTATGTGATGTGATCAAGGAGACCCGCACGGGCCCCGAAACGTCGTTTCCTTTTGAAGAATTTGTTGACGAGTGTGTTTGTTATTTCTACTACGTTTGCAGTTCGCGTATGATTTTAATGGTACTGTTATTCAGGACAGCACTCAGTACAAATAGTTTGGCGTAATAATTTCTTATCTGCTCAGCTGCAATGTGCACATACAGTAGATAGCCGAAAACGCCCTTAATGAACTGTACTAGTGTAAACGCAGCCAATCGCATTCCATCAGCTAAAAGAGACAAAGAGACAGCATACTTATGTCTGCCTTATCAGGCCGGCCCTCAAACGTGACAAGATAGTATGGCTCCTACACATCAAAAACCACAATCTTACAGAAAGAAGCTGTCTGTTTTCCATATATAACACCTAAAAGCGTACGGATCCACGATCCAACCTTTTCTCTCGCCAGCTTCGCAACCATCGAGACCGGAGCGATGGTTCAGCGTTTAAAGTTTGTGTACTTGCTTGTATGCAATGTTCTTAAGCTGAGCCGGGCCTCCCGCTTTCGTGAAGCACGAACGCAACAGCCTGACACAAAATAACCATGCTTTCGCACTAGAAGAATTTTCTTGTCTTTTCTCTTCTCTTCGAATTCTCTTCGCTTTTCGTTTTTTGCACTTGTTGTGTGGGAATGAAACTGCTTCAACCCGGCCATTATTGTACAGCTGCATTAGAAATTTGAAATAATTTAGAAGAAACACTATAACCGCTCCTGGGATTTTGCATACCAGCAACTTTTGTGAACATTTCTAAAAATAAATACATTATTCAATGTATTGGAAGCACCTGTGTTTCGTTTCTTTTTAGTTCTTGCTTGCCATATCGCTTTAATTACACATTTCTTTTTCTAAGTAGGAGTCTAATCCCGTAACAATCGCAATCGTTATTGAGGGCACTCTGAAATAAATAAAAAGCCTAGCCTTTGTTTCCCACACAGCAAATTATTTCGCAGGATTTATTTGTTTTCAGCTATAGAGTGGTTATTTTCTCGTGATTCTTGTTCCGTATTTCATTTAGAAAGCTGGCAAAATAACAATATCCTAACAAAATTAGCAAAACTAGCCGTTAAAAGTTCGTCAGGTAACTTCACAAGAAAACCCGAATACTGGAAAGTTGGCTCCTGCAGAAGAAATTACGCTGCACAAACCCTAAAACACCGTATTCCTTCGGTCTTAAACTGCTATTTGTCTGAAGATGTAGACATTTTAGCGCTGAATTCTACGCAGCTAAAGAATATTTTTCTTCAATAAAACGCAAACTGTATGTAACCGCTATTAATATTGTATAATTAATAGAGATGTTCTGTTGTCAGTCCTGAAATCTGATGTATTCCTTTTTCGGTAACCATGTTCAATTAACCATGTTCAATTTACTTTCCTCAGATTTTTTTAGTGTCATGTTTTGTTGCCATGTATTGTTACCATAGGCATTTCTTCATTTTATCGTTTCAACACGACTGTTCTTCTGATATGCTTTTTGTTAAGTGTTTTGCTGTCAAGTGCCACCTGTCGTTTTCATGTAGGGGGGCGGGGACCAGTCAAGCTGCGGTTGCAGCTTTTAGCCTCGTCTCCCTCCATCTTTTTTGATGGAAAATAAAGTTTTTCTTATCTTAATATGGTGGTATTCCCAGCGATTCGCCTTTCTCTTTAGTCGAATAGAGTGTGAGTTGATAGGCGCCACTGCAGTGAGGTAGACCAAACCGGAGCGGTGCGCCCATAAGAAGAAAAAACCGTGCGCTAAAACTGTCCGTTGGCAAATGCGTGTCTATGAATTTCTCCTATGGCCCTTATTGGCAATGAAGAAATGAAGGTGAGGGTCTAAGGTGACAGAATTAGCCGAGGTTACCTCTATATTTATCCTCGCATGACGCAAAGGCTTTAATTGCAGTAAGTGAGTTGACTTGAAATTGTGTATATTTAGTCCGGGTTTCTTGTAGCTGGAGCCATGAACAGTGCGCATTTACACAGAAGCGGCTACCTGATGCTTACTGGTACGTGCTGTGCTCTCGCTTTTGGTGAGCACAGCATAGCTTTTGCTCAGCAAAGTAAAAGCAATATTCTGACTTTTAGACCGGCTTCTATACAAGGAGGCCGTTAAGCCTGCTTGAATAAGACCTCATATTCGTACCTTTGTAGAAGCGTTACGAAGTGTTACTTCCCTGCCTGCGGGTCTAGATATACACCAGTTGATTGTTTTTCAGCTTTACAGCTCTGTAAAAAAAAATGATTCGTATGGTCATGTAGAGGCTGACTATACTGAGTCTGTGTAGGGCGCAGGCGGCACATATTGACGAAATATTGGTCCGAATCATCCCACTAATTAGCCGAAATTCGTAACACTTTTAAGTATTAAGTTTATGCTCCATGTTGCAATCACAACTTCGCAGATTGAATTAATTCAAAACTAACTGATTTTACAGACCTAACCCCGAATTAAATAGGTCTTCAGAACGCTATGAATCAAATCCCTACTTTTTTAACACCTCACTTCAAAACTACATGCTCAGCGTGGGCAGAAGCTTGGCGCAGGCTGAGAAAGGGAGGGATTGATCTATAAATATCTCTACACCTATTCCATTTATGGGAGTTTATGTATATCGAATTTGTCTCAAATAAATGCAGACTTGCAGATTGTGGTAACAACATGCAACAGAAACTGAATTATTCAGCAAATTAGTGTACGAT
Organism: Amblyomma mixtum; assembly: GCF_055824585.1. Lineage (NCBI taxonomy): Eukaryota > Metazoa > Arthropoda > Arachnida > Ixodida > Ixodidae > Amblyomma > Amblyomma mixtum. Next base: position 136,535,310 of record NC_143016.1, read on the forward strand.
CGGACACCGGATGTGGCAATTCGGCGAAAGCACTTGGAGTACGCTCCATGATTACTTTGGTGCTTTTACTGAAAGCTGAAGCTTTCCACAGGCGACAGATTTTTCTGGAAGACGGACGTGCCCGGAAGTTGGTAGAGAATTGCGGCGGAATTTTGGGGAACACAAGACCATGAGAGTGGGATAGGAAGGTTGCTGCTTTTGAGGGTCAGTTGGATTTCTCACTGGATGTTGGAATTCGACTGGCCTCCTCTTTCTTGCTCCGCTGCTGTTGCATGGGCTTGTAGTAGCTAAATGACTTATTGTTTATTGGGGTTTAACGTCCCAAAGCGACTCGGGGTATGAGGGATGCCGTAGTGGAGGGCTCCGGAAATTTCCACCACCTGGGGTTCTTTAACGTGCACTGACAACGCACAGTAGTACACGGGTCTCTAGAATTTCGCCTTCATCGAAATTCGACCGCCGCGGCCGGGTAAAGGTGGGTGGTTGATGGTGGGCGGCGCTTCTGGAGGGTACAGCTGGGTGAATGGTTAGTGAACGACGCTTCTTTAGGGTGAAGATGGGCAGGGTTAGTTCCACCTGTGAATAAAGTGTGGCTTTGCTGCGTTTCCCCTGGGTGGGTGGAAGGGGCGAGGGGGAAGGGGGGGGGGAGATACTCGTGACGCCGGTTAAGTGACTAATTAGCCTAAGTTTTTTAAATAGGGGTTATTTTGAAAGCTGTGCTTCCACCTCGTGATATAGTGTCCGATATCACTCAATGAACGCACTATTCACGTTAACATCAGTGTCGTTTGTGATAAAACTGCAAAGGCAAAAAAGAATTACCTTGCTATTGCCTAATTCTTATGCCGCCCAGCTCTTAAATCAACCTGCGTCTGAACGGCCACTACAGCGTTTGTGCGGACGCGTGCGCGCACCGTTGGCGTGAAAAATTAACAAAATAGAACGTAGAAGTTGCATATGGGCTCAGAAGCTAGAAAGAAGAAAAAAGTACAAAATGCCGGACCACTTGCATGTTGGCGCTGTAAAATCTGCGCTCCGTCAAATCTCCGCGATTCATTTGTGCAGCAGAAATGTTCCGAGGTCATTTGCCATTCTTGGCTTCACATGGTATCTGTAAAGGAAACAGTTTGAGTGAAATATCATTGAACTAAATGTCTGAATTGTGATGGTAAAAACTGTGGATAGCTTTTCTTGATCAAATGTGGCTCACAATTTTTTTATTGCAATGTTTTTTCGCTAAAGATGGCAGGGAAACCCTACCAGTTATTTCTCATAACTACGGCATACACATTTATAAGGAGGGGTGAAATGTCTATCTAGAGCCATATACGGCTGTCCAGTTATAGGAAGCATGCTTGCTGCTGTTTATATGCTGGGCTGATAAAGCTTATGACAAATTCTTGGAGATGAACCAGTCATAGCTGTTTCGAACATTTCTTATGCGTCTGTTTTGTATTCTGTCTTCACTGAAAGCCAAAAGTTGAAGAGGCAATAAAAATTTGCTCCACGGGAGTTGTCTCAACATGCAGTGCTCACATAGTTGTAGCGCAGATGTTTCGTAGGTTGGATATCCTAGTGGGCGTCTTCAGAACAAGGCACTGGCCACGAATTTGAGAACAAGCGTAGAAAAGGTACAGAGGGCAAAACGCATGTCTAGAACACGGTCTGAGCGTGTTTCGGGCTGAGCACGCGATAACTAGCGCTAAGGTTTGGTTAAAAATGCTATGGATGTAAACATGTTCAGTTAAACTCATAGGATTTCATCGTCATTTTTTGCCTTCTTGGTCGCAGCGGCTTTGGGAGTTGCGGAACACACAGTCTGGTTGTTATAGGCATGCGTTTTGCCCTCTGTACAAGAGGCTAAGATCATTTCCGTAGTTTCGGGCTGCCTGATAGTTAACAAGGCTCCTGTCTTTGCATAGAATTGACGTTGTTTTAATGCTATTTTCGTTTAGTGTCTTGACATGCGTCACTGCGTGAAGATTGCCTTAATTTACCGAGCTGCTCTAAACTTTTGCTTCGATTACACAAACCCCTTTAGCGCGAAATGCACACTCACGCTAAAAATATTCATAATATGAGCACTTTTAACGCTATTTTGGAATGTAGAGTTCATCTGGGGCTAAGAAAAAAAGACGAATAAAAGGAGTATTGCTTGCGTGCTCTGCAAGCTGCGTGACCTGCAATTAAAAATATTAGGTGAGTTCAGCTGGTAGAGCCTCATAAATGGAATTTGCAGGTCGTGCGCTTGGATCCCGCCGCCACTTTGTGGTTCTAATTTTTTCTGCTTTCTGTAAAATTATCTGAAATATAATATTGTTTCAAAACTAATTTGCCATTAATGTAAATGCCCACATTAGAAATAAATATCCCCCAAGATTTCTTGATTTACAAATATGCTCGCTTCATCCGCATTTACATCTTAACGAGGCAGCCATTCCTCATTCTCGACAGCTGAAGTGCATTGCCTTTCTTCGTCCGCATGTTAAGAACCGCCGCAAAACACGGGACATATCGAAAGTCTTTAGTAGCACTTATCTGCCATCCGCCATCATCTGCAGACTGTTGCAAAAGCAGTCGGCCGATGACGTACATAGCTGAACTCTCCGAGCCCTAATGTCTCCGAAAGTATGCGCTATAAATACACCGGAGACCCAGCGAATACAAACACGTGCGCAAAAAACTCACCGAGCCGAGTATCAGAGACTACCGTACCGAATCGACGGGGACCGTCGCTGTCGCAGACACGGTCGCCACTCTCTTTTCCCCCGTTTCGCTATCCCACTTTTTTTCTTTACTATCCAGCGCATGCGATACGCAGTGAGCTTCGCGGAGAGGGGGAATCATTAGGGTCGATCGTTGCTGGGTACAAAGCGGCGTTTTCCGACAATGCGAAGTGGAATCATCAACACTTTCGCCGCTGGCCGTGTCATTATTGCGGGAGTGCCGCAATGACCGTTAAGCAGAGGCGTGGAGCTCGTTCGCAGCGCCGCCTCGTTGCGTCGACCTGTACTCGTTGCTGAGCAATGAAGACAAGTGAGGATGGGTTTCGCTCATTTGGCACTACGGCTACGCTTGCGGCATTATTGGGTTTTTCAACCATGTTTCCTAGACTCGGGATGCTGCGTGACTTTACCAGGTTCGGAAACAAATCTTCCTATTGCGGCATATCCTACGTTTTGGAAAACGCAGAAAGTACATTATTTGCTCAACATAGTCTTCAGTTGGAAGGGTATTGTGCTTTGCAGTGCACAAAAACAGACTTAGATAACTGAGTGGGCCGGGTGAGTTAAATGGGCGAGAACTGATTTTCGGGCACCTGGACTCACAGATCCTGCTGGAACGCTTGGAACGAAAAGCAAGAGCGTGAAGAGGTATTTGGAAGTACGATAAAATGTGAATACATTTTATTTCGCACATTGAATCGAAACAGCTAGATGTATAAGAGAAATTATGCGTGTTTTATTTTCCGGAATGAATCAAATGCATGTAGACAACAATCGAGAAAAACGCGGAAGTTTCTTATCCGCCGAAACCTTAGGCTTATCCAAGTTGTCTTATGATATACGTTACGTGTTATCTAGAGTAACTATATGCCACCATACACTGAAAAAGTATGCGAAAAGTTCGGCAGATATCATCGTAAACTTTGTATTTCGATACTTGCGGTGTAAAACTTTAAAGATGACGCACTTTTTTCGAAAAACTTCCTTTAATCAGAAATATTTCAAGCTCTCTTTATGAAAATATTACTTATAAATTCCAGTTTTGTGAAATAAGGAGAAAAACAATTAGAACTTTGAGCGCAATAAGGGTCACTGCGGTGTTCCACCAACACAAAATGGTAAATGCCAATGGTAGGCTTGAGTCACAAGCGCTAACGTGACTGCCTTTTTTTCTTGCGTTACCACGTCGCCAACGGAAACGCAAACCAGATACAATTTATGGGACGTAGAATTTATTCCATTTTACTACCACATTCTAAATTCAAGATTATTAGCGAATTGTTACACGCAGACAGGACACAAAACGACAGAACAACCGAAAGTCTTGTCGCCTTCTCTTCGCGTCTCTCATTTTGTATGTAATAATGAGTTCACGAGGGTAGTGACAGCAAACACATATAAACACTGTAATCATGAATGTGCAAAGGCGCATGCTTGCTTGTTGTCACTGGCCTCTGGTGGAGTGTTACACACGCACAGTGGGATTTTGGCCAGGGTTCGTCGCAACTTCAGAGAAGAGACATGCATTGACGCAATTGAGTTAGTCTTTGGTGAAGTTGTGAGTTCAAAGTAAATTAATTATAAAATTACAGCTAATCTCCTTGACGCAGAAATGTAATCATGAAGACAATCGCACACTGGGTTTCGGACACAACCCCTGGCGCTTGCCTCGTTGGAGAAGGGAATCGGAATAGTGAGAGAAAGCCTCCAATCGAGCGAGCAGAATCTCCAAATAAGCTATCCGCAGAGAAGTAAAGTAGTTATAGTGATTCATTTTGAACAGATGACTTACAGATTTTCGAAGGCGAGAACCTCGAGCGACTCCAAGATTTAAGCGTTGTCGGCGACGGTACGAATTATCCCCTTATTATCGTCGTCATCTGCGTTCACATCTTCCGCTGATTTCTTCCTTTCCTATGCAGTCGATCGTAAAGTAGAGCTGGAGAAGGAATAAATTAAAAACCCCTAAAAAATTCCAAGCTATTGAGCTCAAGCTGACTAAAGGTGGATTTGGCTCACTGGTGGATTTGGCTCATTTTGATCCGCACATCAACTTGTTTAATTACTTGTTGAAATAGGATTGCGCGAAGGTTTTCTAGGCATTATGGGACACCTTTTTTGTCATAATCTCTCCAAGGGATAAATGCGTGAATTTCCTTGTCATTCAACTGAAAGCTGACTTAGTTTCGGTTTATGGATCTGGCTCATTTCGAATAGATAACTAGAACTTGTGGAACCACTATCGACGTTCAAATTGGGCCGTGTGCAGTGACGAGCTGCAAGCTTTTATATGCGTATGGCGCGCTGTCGCCTGCACCGAAGCTTCGTTCGGCAGTTTTGGTACGGAGCGAAAGCTGAACAATGCACAATCATTCGTCGCACGAACAGATATGAGGGACCAAAAATTACGGACGGCACTTAAGACAACTTACTTGCTTTGAAGGGGAAAGTAATAATTTTTCATTTACCTTTTTTGCTTCCATTCTAATGGCACACCTCGTCAATGGCATACATCATTAAGGCAACGCATACACTACCCTCAGCGAAAACTGATATGTTTGGAATATACAGTGGGCTATTTAGAGTGTTTTTTAATCATATTTTGTATGCATGAATGCACTATAATTATTTAGGAAATACACTCCTGAAATTTCGTGATTTGTATTCAAATACATTCTTAAAATATGCCAAAAATACCTCACTTAAAGCATACTTCGAGCACTTTGCAAAGACGTGAAAAATTATGTGTGCAGTTTTAGCATCTTGTCAGTGTATTAAAAGTGTACTTTCGTAAATACGAAATTAATTCATCGGAAGTATAGTTCAATTCTAACAAGCGCGCAGTTCCTTTAAACGTTTCTGCAGCACACTTCTAGGTGCCGTAGAAGAGTCGAGAGCTCGAAATCGCGTTTCGAGAAATGGCATTTGCGTGTTGTAAATGTTTTTGAAGTGTACTTCCGTAAATACGCAATTAATTTGTCCAAATAAAACTTAAATTCCACTAAATTGCAGTCCGCCTTAGCATATTTGGAGCACACTTCAAACTGCCGTTGAACAGGTTTTATTTGGTTTATTGGGGTTTCACGTCCAAAAGCAATTAAGGCTATGAGGGACGCCGTAGTGAAGGGCTCCAGAAATTTCGACCACCTTGGGTTCTTTAACATGCACTGACATCGCACACTACACGGTCCTCTAGAATTTCGCCTCCATCGAAATTATACTGCCGCGGCCGGGATCGAACCCGCGTCTTTCGGCTCTGCAGCCAAGCGCCATAACCACTGAGCCACCGCGGCGGCGCCGTTGCACAACCTAATGCTCGAAATCGAGTTTTGAGAAATCGCATTTTGGTGTCGACAATGTATTTGAAGGGTATTTTCGTAAATACGCAATCCATCTGTCCAAAGTACGCTGAAATCCCAACAAATGGGCAGTCCGCGTAAACATATTTGCATTACACTTCAAGCTACCATAGGACAATCTAGGGCTTAAAATGACGTTTCGGGGAGCAGTAAATACTCTCCCTTTCCTGTCGTTCTTTCAATAAAACTTCGCTTGGGCCTAGTTGGTACATGTTACTGTTAATGTGAGATTGCACAAACACGGGACGAACCACAGTGAAGAGACCTGTGTGTGTCATTGTGTCTCTTCATTGTGGTTCGTCCTCGTGTTTGCGCAAACTTCACCTTAACAGTCACCCTTTCGTTGATGGTAATTTCTAGCAGGAAGGTAATCGCCACTAATTTACACCACGTGCAGAGAACGTGATAGCATTATACCGGCAAAGGGGCCTTGAGTACTTCCGGGCCAGAATATGCCAGCGAAAAGAACCCCTACTGACAAGGCCGACCGGCTCCCTTAGACGCCCGTGTACCTGTTGGTTGACAGTTCGACTCCTGACCTATTCCTGAAGCAAGTTTCGAATAGCAGTTCAGTTCTAGATCGCCCCCAGATCCTAACGCGACCAATAGGGCACTTCTGCAATAATTTGGTAGCCTTTGCGCAAATAACGTCTCAGCGGGGAAGAAAATGCGTATGACTGGTATGATCTGTCCTCGCTTCGGCGAGCGCGGCTCAGGCCTACTCGCATTGGAAACAGTGTCACGCAGGACAGCTGCCCCGATCTCACTTTCGCCCGCAACATCCCAGACGCACGGTGGGAAAACCTCGGCATGAGCATAGGTAGCGACCACTATGTTCTCAGCACAACCTTAACGGCTACACACAGCAAAGCCCCCAACCGAACAATCAGGCACACTAACTGGGACGCCTTCCGATACGTGCGCGCCAAACGCACTTCGCCCCCATAGACAACCTGGACACATTGAAAAACTCGCTGCTCGGAGACACCGCCAATGCCACCTCCACGACTACCCAGGAAGAGGATGTCCCTTCTCCCGACGCCAAACTCATACAGATGTGGGAGGCCCAGCGCAGTCTTAGCGCTCGCTGGCTCCGCCAAAAACACAATCGACCCCTCAAGCTCCGTCTCGTTCGCCTTGAGCGAGAGATCGAAGCTTACTCCATCAAACTGAGTCAGGAGCAATGGCATCAAACCTGCGACCGTCTTAACGGCCAGTTAGGATGCAAAAACTCGTGGTTCTTCCTCAGACATCTACTGGACCCAACTCACACCAAATCCACATCTCACAAGAACCTCACACGTGTCATACACGCTTTTCATGGAACAAATGAGGAACTCCTCGCTACCCTGAAAGACAAATACATAAATACTTCCACTTAAATTCCCATCCCTTCAGAATACACGGGTGCTCAGAACACATAACCAACAAGATGCTTCGTAACCTCGAAGATCAGTCCGTCGAGGCACTCACGGACCTCTTCAACTAACACTGGCATGAGGGTTGCCTTCCAGACACTTGGAAGCATGCCAAAGTGATTTTCATACCTAAGCCAGGCAAACGACTCGAGCTGGGCAACCTTCGGCTTATCTCACTCACGTCCTGCCTGGGAAAGGACATCGAACACGTCATACTCAATAGACTCCCCACTTACGTAGACCAACAGTGCCTTTTTCCCCCCACTATGATCGGCTTCAAGACCGGCCTCTCCACTCAAGACATTATGTGGCAAATCCAACACGACATCCTCGATCCGAGACCCATCCGAGCTACACGAACCATCCTAAGCCTAGATGTTAGCAATGCTTTCGACAACGTGTCAAATGCTTCCATCCTGGCAAACCTCTCACAAATGAATGTAGGCACTCGCGCTTACAACTACATCGACGACTTTCTTCATAACCGTACAGCAGAACTTCCCATTGCAGACCTCCACAGCGAGAAGATCACACTAGGCACCCGAGGAACACCACAAGGAGCAGTCCTATCTCCGTTCCTTTTCAACACTACAATGAGAGGCCTCCCTCCGCTCCTGGAAGAGATATCGCACATTAAACACTCAATATATGCCGATGACATTAACCTGTGTTCCAACTCTGGCTCTGACGGGGAAATCCAAAACTCCCTCCAAACAGCAGTCGATAAAGTACACTCCTTTGTACAGGCGAACGGGCTCACATGCTCCTCCACGAAGTCCGAATTACTAGTCATCAGGGACAGACGAGCTCGCCTGCCCGTTCCGACTCGCAAGAATCTATTGTGCTTCAAGTCGACACACATCCCATACCTCCGGTCCGCACCATCCGCGTTCTGGGTATGTTAATACAGAACAACACGCAAAACTCGGAGGCCATTCAGCGCCTCCGCACCACAGCCAATCAGATCAACGGCCTTATCCGCCGCATCAGCACACGCCTCAGAGGTATCAAGGAGGATGACCTCTGTCGGCTCACGCAAGCTTTCCTTATTGGCAGGATAGTCTACTCCTACCCGTACTATCACCTCCGCCGGAAGGACGAGGAAGCTGTGAACAGCATTATACGTTCAGCGTACAAAGCGGCACTGGGGCTACCTCAGTACGCCAGCACACAGCACCTCCTCCAACTCGGCATCTACAACACGCTCACAGAACTCATAGAGGCACACAAGACCGCCCAAATCCACCGCCTCTCACGCACTAAACACGGGCGGCTCATACTTGACCGTCTCAACATCAACCCCATAGGCGACGTCCACCCCACGACGCCCATTCCGATAGGGGTCTATAGCCGCCTAGTTATAAAACCAATCCCCAAAAACTTGCTACCTGGCCGCCATGATACGCGCCGTCAGCTTAAAGCCCAAGCACTAAATGCCACATACCTTGCCGACGAACACGCAATATACGTAGATGCTGCACGGCAAAGTGCAAACACATACGTGGCTTGTGCAACCACGCCACAATCTACTCTCGTCACCGCCGCCACTGTAGTAGCTCACTCTCCGACAGCGGCAGAAGAAACCGCCATAGCGCTGGCCATCGCTGACCCACGTACGCGCACAGTCCTCAGCGACTCCAAAGGAGCGATACAAAATTACTCGGCAGGTTTTATCTGCCACCCAGCTGCACGCATCCTTCGCGGCTGTACTCCCGACGATAAGATCAACCTGGTCTGGGTACCCGCCCACGCGAGAAACTCTGGAAACGAACGGGTCGACCGACTAGCCTGAGGACTAACCAACCGGGCGGCCGGCCCCACGGACCCAGACGCTCTTGCCGAGGCTCCCCAGACCTTGGCCGAAATTACCACCTTCTACAGAGAGATGAGACGCCAGTTCCCGCCTCCACACCCCGACTTGAATCGAGCGCAAGCCACCTTGCTCCGTAGGTTGCAGACGCACTCCATCCTTAGCCATTCTAGACTTTCACTCATCACAGACGGGGAATACGACCCCGTCTGCCAAAATTGTTACCAGGGAGAAATCGCCACCCAAGCTCACATCCTCTGGGGTTGCGCGGGAATTCCGCCCCTCGAACCTTACTGCCAGCTCCCTCCGAAGACGGATGGAACCAACTCCTCAGAGGGCCAGACAAGAGCATCCAACTGGCACTCATTTCGTGGGCCCAGGAAGTCGCCCCCACCTGGGTGCCACACAAAGCCCACCTGCCCTAAATCCCGCCAATCTATGGCAATAAAGTTGTTTTTCTCTCTCTCTCTCTCGGCCGCTTATCTGTTTTTTCTGTTTTTATCTGCTTATCTATTTTTTTCAGCAGCGCCCGCTCAGGCGGACGCAGTTGTTTGTGCGAGGCGCGTCTTTTCTTTCCTATTTCTCTTTCCTCTGCTCTTTTAACTCTCCTCTATCTGCACGTGGCAGCGGTGGTGGCTTAGCTCGAGCCAGTAGGCAGGCCCGTGCAATTTCCTTTTCATCCTTCTCTCAGTCACAACAACAACAACAACAACCTCGGAGCACTTCTTGTTTGCTGTGTCACGTTCGTCATGATTTGCTGTGTGTAGGTATATTTGCCGTTCCCGTTCCGTCATATGACCTTACAATCTCATGCACCTCTTGATTGCTGGTAACTACGCCTGTGCAATTTCTTCTGCAGTTGAGGATCAGTCTTATTCTGTCAAGTCGACCAGTAGGCCCTTTTTAAGCCGAAAATATGCTAAGCGGCCACAAAGCTACTTTTCGCGTATATTTAAGAAAGTTCGAAATATTATTCCTAGTATATTTACAAAGCATTCTTATTGCATTTTAAGCATTGGGACAAAAAATGCGAAAGAAATATAAAATTAATACAATATGTTTGAAATGCATTTCTAGCGCATCCTATTTTTCGCTAAGGGTAGGTTCACCATTTTTCGGCAAGAAGCAACGTGGTTTTGTGCCGTATGGTTTGCGTGGTCCCTTGCCAATCTCGAGGGTCCTTGATTCGATTCCCCGCACCTTCTGAAGAATTTTGTTCTTTGCTGATGACGACACTCGGAGTTTTGCGGAACACTTTTTCTGGACGCCGACAATGACACCGGGTTTCTTTGCTAATGAGCCATATCAGGCTTTCGACTTAATATCGATTGTTAAAGACTGAAGATCAGGTAACACTGCTCGACTTCAGCACTTCTCCTGGTAAAACAATCAGTCTGACCTGCTTCAAGGGCGTGCTGCTTGTTACCACCGTCGATTATAGCCCTGGTTGTCATATTAACGCTTAGGCAACGATAATAAGCTATTTTGACGAACTGATAAAAGAAAGGAGAGGACGAAGGCTCCAATATACTATACTGCCATCTCATGGTTAGTAGAATGCAGTGCCGTAAATTCCCACGCCGCAAAATGAGAGTCACCATAAAATAAATCCTTTTTTTTTTCAAATTCAGCGCAAAGACAACAGGTTAATAATTCTTGTCAATCCAAGAGTACTGCCGTTCGTAACATGGCCATCACCTTAATATAAAGTGAAACTTCGGTAATATTTTCTCACTATACGTTTCACTTTTCGTTTTATAATGCTTCGACGTCAGTCGTGACCACAGCAACCGGCTAATCACAGATGCAGGTTAGCTGGTCGCGGCTCCACCGCTAACCACCCTTCCGCCGCCAAATCTAGTGCGGCTTATTCCCACGGGCCGCGCTGCGCCAGTTCGCCGTAGGATCGGGCGCGTTTTGTTTTTGCCTACAGAGGAATAGCCCCATTAAAGCTCATCTGGTTTGTCAAAAATGTCGCTGTGCTCCGTCATTCGCCCGCGCCACTGCCGGACAACCGGAGCAACATGGGCGTGGGACGTGTTTGTGCAAACAAGAGGCATTCTCCACCTGCTTCGGTCATGACGAGTGTGACGCCTTCAGCCTTGGCTTCCGTCACGAGGACCAGATGCATGGCAAAAGAAAAGAATCTAGTTATTGCTACTACATCCCAAGAAAGGTATTTTCGCTGTGTGGGCATACAGAAATGAAAACATCTGCAACATTCCCCGACAAAAGTTTTGAAAACCGGATAATTACGTGTAAGACACTGTTATGACAATATTGAAAGTGATCGTCTATTCTGATATGTAGCAATATTTTATTTTCAAGAGTTTCCATCGATCGTATTGAACAGTTAGGACTGCCTCATAAAACCAATGGGGAATGCTTTTCACAATAGCATAAACGTTACTACAAAAAAAATACGACTACTGCCGGGTCATCTGCGAATATTTTGAATACTATAGTGAAATCTGGCATTATATGAAACAATGCGTTAATAACGGTTTCTCGCTCAAAAAAGATTTTGTTCAGAATTGTTTGGTATGTACAAGTGCAATATTCAGTGAAGAAAACAAAGGCCACACATGATTAATACGTAGACAAAAATAATCAAGGGTAAAGAAAAAAATCAATGAAGTGAATGCAAAAAACCGTAGTATATCAGATTAGAAGAACACATTAAATCTTGAGCAAATAAATTAATACTGATCACAAAGAGCATCCGTCGATTAATATAAAAAAATCCGAACAAGGCGGTAGACAGGAGAACAATGCGACAGAGAAGTAGTAATTAATTAACACTCAGTCTCTCATTCATCCGATGACTGATTGCAGAGATTTCACTACAACTTCATTTTTTAGTAAGCTGGTTCGACACTATTACTGCCCTCGGAAAAATGAATATTTAAACCAGCATTGAGGTAGCGAAATGGGTTATTGTGAGATTGTGACGTTGCCTCGTAATGTAGCCTGAAGAGAAATACATCATTCCAGCAAGGTTAATATTAAAATAACCTTTGACTATTTGCTATCACAATTTAGGTCTGTAAACATGATTCTTTTCTGTTATAGACGCTAGACCAGCCTTATTAAACAGGTCACTCACTGATGAATGTCCTTAGCTACTGTAAGCAAAAGGAACTGCTATTTTTTGCACGTTTGCAAATTTATAATAATTGTTTTGGTAAAAAGGCCCCATATGATGGAAGCCAATTCTTAAAGCTATTTTAAAGCTAGAGGCCGCAATCGAGATGTAGAAAGTTTTTTTTTTAAGCTGACATTTCACTGCTACCTGAAAGAGAAAAAAGAAAAAGAAGTAGGGGATACATTAGGTCCGCCTTAAGATCTATCACGCGATAGCCGTGATGAGCTAATATATGCCTATATATGCGTAACTGGCCGTTCTCGACATTCATAGGTGCATGGTGGTCCTCTCACCAGTCCTGGTGCAGTGGTGGGGCGTTTAAGCGATGCGCCATTGCCCTGCGATGAGAGGTGCTTCACAAGTGAGGATTATGCGACCCAACTAGTTGCTATTCCCGAGCAACTTCTGGCGTCCAGTCATAGTTTAGCTGCCATCTGCCGCACTGCGTAATTTGCTCACAATCCGGTGGTCAGATTGAGTTTACGCCACGAAGTTATTTCGTCTAGAAGTCCCTCCCTCCCCTGCACGTCCTGCCGCCTGGGTTCCATCTCTGTACCTCGGCATTCTGCTAATGTCTAGCTTGACATGGACAGACCACATCGAATATATTACATCTAAAGCACAAAGAAAACTTGGCTGTCTGAAGCGGCGCCTATATCTAGTCAACAGGGACACCAGGCTTCAAGCATTCAATTCTCTTGTTCGCCCTTCACTAGAATATGCGTCAATAATTTGGCATCCCTACCAAACCACCCTCACCAATATACTTGAAGCCGTTCAGAATAAAGCTGCGCGATTCATCTTATCATCGTACTCGAGATTTCAAAGCGTTTCAGCATTGAAGCAAGAGCTCAACATGCCGCCCCTCGCAATGCGCAGAAAATTTGCCAGATTATCTTTTTTTCACACTCTCTTTCACAGCAGTACACCATTTGTCCGGTCACACATCGTACCGCCACCTCATACTTCACGTAGCACCGATCATATCTGCAAAGTTAACCCCATCTTCGCTGGTATGGAAAAGTACAAACTCGCCTTTAACCTTGTCAAGAAAAGAATGGAATGAGTTGCCCTCCAGTATCGCTACCATAACCCAGTTTTCCTTATTTCGGTCGGAATTGGTAACTTATCTGGAATCCCTGCGCGTTCAGTAACCAGATTTGCTTTTATACCACACACTTGTAAATCAGCATGTTCTCTTTCTTTGTTATTTGTGCATTTTTTGTAACAGTTTTTACGTTGTTATGTTCCTTCTCAACATGACGTATTAACCACCTAAAGTGCTTTTTTGCCTTTGAAAATTGTGCTCTGATTTGTCCCCCCGCCCCTATGTAATGTCCCCAGTGGGCTCTTAGGGTATTTGAATAAATAAATAAATAAATAAAATAAAAATATTTTCTGCATTTTGCGTTCACGGTCAATGACGCCGGCTTTTTTGCCGCACAGAGTCCTTGAGGCTATCTTGTTAAAATGACGTGCCTATCCTAAGCTACGACGAACACCGCCATTGACGGCCTGGCTGCTGAAACCTTGATAAAATGCATTTGTTGTAATCCGCCCATTTTGAAACATTTCCTTCATAGCCGACAGCCGACCTCGAATGATCGTGTTCAGCACCGGAACGTTACTCGGTAGCAGAACACGTTTGATGAAGCCAGTGTCGCCGAAGTTCATACACCTGCTCAGAAAACTGCCCAGAGGTTTGGCATGTGAAAATTATTTGTAGCGTGGCGGCTAACTGGGCTAGTTCTTCAATGCTTGTTAGAAAGAAACGCCAACCAACTAGGCTTGAAACGAAGAGATTGAAGAAAGCGTTGACGATCGAATTAAGGTTTCAGTATCAGCGAGCGCTGCTTGTTTTCGTAGATTCTTCGTTCTACCAACACACACTTTACTCACCAGACAGCGCTCTTCTACCAACATACAATTTACTCACCAGGCAGAGCTCTTGAGAAGACTTATACTATATACGCACTATTAATTCGTAATGGTAGAAAATTGCTGTTCCTGTGGGGTTTTACGCCCCTCAGTGCATCCTTCAAACGCTGATGAAAAGCACTTTGCTTGGCACTGCTGTATTTTGAAAGTACTATGAAAAATAGTTTCACGAGGGCCTCCGCAAGTGATGCCCGTCAGAAGCCGCATGGAAAAGCTGACTGTGATCGTTCATATTTAGAGAAATGAAAAACGCAGCTCATATCGCGCAGACAAACCGCCGCCAGTAAATGTACATTCTAATAATCCGCTGCTGGAATATAAAATATGGCATTACCCTTTAGCGATAGTTGGACACTGAATATGGGGTAAAAGCAACCAAAAAATCACGCCTTCAATTACAGGCCACCAAGAAATGTTATTAATGTGTGCCAGTTCCGTTAGAGCAATACAGGCCTCTCTGGCGAATAACCAAGTGGCTTCAATATGAATAGGAAGAGTGAAATTGCAACGAATAACGATTGTTTCACGTTTCTGAACTTATGTTTAAAATGCCTTAAAAATAAAAGATAAATTGATTTTTTCCACGTTGTCGCCAACTGTAATTGTGGTCACGCAAACTAATGTGCCTCTTGCCGTGAGCGTTGTAAGGAAGGGCGGGAGGGAGTGTGGGCGAATGGTCGTACTGCTCTCGCTGGCCCTTCGCGTCGAGGAACGTAAAAAATCTGAGTTTTTGTAATGCATTTTAATAAATATATTAATGGAGGAAATTCGTGTCATATTGCTTCATGAGCCTAAATAAAAAAGTTCTCGTGCAGGAAAGCCGAACACAACAGCAAGAAATAATTTTTCTCCCGCTTGTAACGGATGCGGCTCACACGTGAACTGTTTTATTATCATTATTTATTTACTACAACCTCAGAGGCCCCATTAAAGGGATATTGAATGAGGGAGTGCAGTTTAGGGAATATGGTTGATTCGATGGATGATCTCACTGATGATAGGTCGGAACGAAGTACGACGGAGTTGGACAAGTCATTCCGGTCATTTGTAGTGCGAACAAAAAATGATTACGGATGAGCACATATCTGGACCGGGGGAGGCTGACCGGCCTTCTGGTGATTCGTGCGGCTGGAGATGCGGTAGGCAGGGCTGGTAACAGACTTGGTCATGGCATGACAGTAAAACTTATAAAAAAGGCATAGTCTCGCAATAGTACGGCGGGCTGCTAAGTTCCTAAGAAGGGCATTTCGTTTCAGTTCAGTGACGCTTACATAGGCTGAATGGATAACTCTTGCTGCGCGGCTGATCTTAGTGCGGTGTTTTTAAAGGCGCATAAGAGCGGAGGAAATGCCTGTTGAAATTCAGTCATAGGTATGATAATTATAGGTATAATCCTTGCAATTCTCTTGAGCTGACGTTCTTTGCTCCTGCCATGATAAGGAAAGAATTTTTAGGGTTGTTGGGTTTCTTGCAGCACGAATGGCTTGATTTATTGATGGGGCAGACGCGATACCACCTCTGTGCAAGCTGTTACCTGAGCTCGACATGAAAAGTGTATCACGTGTCGAGTGAGCCGAGTGAAGTGCTTGTATGCTTTTACGCAGGTACTTCTGGGACTATACATGTTTAAAGATGTCTAAGTGGCATAGGTAGCCGCCGCTTCATTTTAGTGGCGCGTTATGTGTCGCACACTCTCCGTCCATGCGGGGTAACGGTCCAGAGGGAGTGCGCTTCATGTAAACGATATTTCTTGGAGTGCAGTGGTCGATACTGTCATACTGTGAACGTATGAGAGAAAACGCAATGAAAGACGACCATGGTCAGTAGCAGGCTAGGAACTTAAGGAAAGCAAGCATTCCGTGCAGGATTTCTGTACACCCCTATGGACGTTTCTAAACGCACTTTTGCGCCCAGTATTTATTTAATCGTACTCGATGTGCAGCCAGGTCACGAAAATGTGGCAGTTATTTCTTTTCATACATGTTATATTATTTCAATTAACCAATGAAGACAAACCGCTACAAGGATATGCGCCTGCCTACTCTCGTGCAAGACGTTGCGCATTTTTCATATACCGGCGCTTAGTGAGCAGTGTCTTCTTAAAGATGCCACATGCCTGTACAAGTCTCACTAAAGAAGGAAGCAATGCTAAAGGTTTTTCTTGCTCTAAAATTTAAGTTAATGCTCTGAAATTTAAGTTAAGACCAAGCTTGCGCTCTTTGCTCGGCGTGCTGATAGCACCAGTAAGGACAGAGCGACCTGTATTTCATTTAAAAAGGGAACTGCTGTTGTTAAACATTTCACAAATATCTATTTGTTCGTGCAATAGTAGGATTTGAGGTGCAAAATTAACACTCTGGGATATCAGTAATGTGGTATGGCATAGGGCTGTGGATCAGTGCAACCACCTTGATATGTTAAAGTGCGAACAAATCGCGTACACCTTCTCATTTTGCTAGCATCGAAACTCAGCCGTCGCTGATGGTATTATAACTCGTGCTTTCGTGTGGAGCGTTATAGACAGTGAGCCAAAGCGGCAAATATATGCGATTCACCAGCTGTATCATTTTTATTAACCCCCTTCCCCCTCATTTAATACTCCAGTTGGAACCTGTGACCTGTAAGAATGACCACAAAATACTACTGGAGCACTCGTTCGCTAGATTAAACCGAAGCAATACGAACTATAAACCTGTGGTCTAAAGTATATGCTGCCAACAATTTATCCGCTATAATTAAAACCTCTCTCTATTGCCAACTTGTGCACAAAGACCGTGTACTGCTGCGCACTACATTTTCCTTGCGCCAATAAAAGAGGGCTCACTTTGCGAAAGGCGAGAATGCGACTCTCGTCGAGAATGCATGGGCTCGCATAAAGTCGCGGCCGCCACATAGTCACATTTGTATTGGAGGACGTGAAGATGAATGGGCAACCTATTGGGCGTACCCCCATATTATGCTCTTGGTATGTATAGCTGGACTGGTCAACATCCGAGAAAACTGCAATGCCTAAAATTCTTGCACATTTCCGAAGTGGATGACACCGTACATATTCTGTATGTTTCCCAGGTACTGGCAGGTACTGGTATGTTAGCAATGTTTCCCAGGTGCTGTATGTTTCCCAGGTATGTTTCGTTTTTTCCACTGGTCAAGAGCGCTAATGTTTGTGTTCTTGTAAATTTTATATCCTGTGCTTAGCCTTCCCTACGTTTATTTCTGCAACGGGGTCGTGTACGTACGCAGTACTCAGTTGTGTGCCAAGAAACCAACCTTTTATATGTGCCAGTGTTCTTCTTCCGAGTCGCTCTCTTGCACAGTGTGGTTCAAGGCTATCTGCAAATAATGAACTCCGATCAAAGTTACAAAACAAGTTGTTCAGTACTGAAGCGAAAAGTTAATTTGCGCGGCATGGTTGTCGATGACAGAAATTGATGTTTTTATGCCGCTGCGAATAGTACGAATAGTATAGGCTTGGGCGTCGACCGGGCGCCGCTGAACTCCATGCACGACATAGCAGCTAGAAAAGCAACTGCTCATGCCTAGCCCATAGGTGGCCTAAGGTTTCGTCTTGAACTAGCGAAACAGACACAACTGCGAGCGCGAAAGGACGCATGCGCATGTGATGATAGTCATTGGCGCATCACATGCGCGTCGGTATATAATGTGATGTAGCCTTACTTTTTTGCCGGCTGTGCCGCTGTTTAGCGCCACTGGTGTTGCCCAGCGACCAGAGAAGTGAATGGTTATTTTATTAGCTTCACTGCTTCTGTGTTCACGCCTTTAGCAGGAGACCCCCCGCGGTGGCTCAGTGCATGGTTACGGCGCTCGGCTGCTGACCCGAAAGACGCGGGTTCGATCCTGGCCGCGGCGGAGGAATTTCGATGAAGGCGGAATTCTAGAGGTCCGTGTACTGTGCGATATCAGTGCACGTTAAAGAACCCCAGGTGGTCGAAATTTCCGGAGCCCTTCAATACGGCGTCCCTCATAGCCTGAGTTGCTTCGGGACGTTAAACCTCATAAACCAAACCAACCATAAACCATCCTTTAGCAGGGTACATGCAACCTCAGCTTCTCATGACCGTGCGGCCAGCGAGCCTCTTAGTATAACCCGTGATACAAGAAGTCGTGCAGGCAGAGAAGAAAATTTTAATCTCGATGACCGCGAGGTGCATCCGTCACTCTCGTCGCCAGCTAGTTACTTCCCTTAGTGATAAGTTGGCGCAGTGAGCTGCTCTCCAGCAAAGGCATTGTCCGCATCCTTGCTCCCATGTTGTCGCCGCTATGTGACGTCTGGTGGACGCACTGCACACCAATAGCCTTTTAACACCGCCTTCCAGAAAGCTATTGCTGAAGCCCGAACCATTGGCCACATGTGGGGAATTCAAAGCCCCAAAAAGGCCTAGGTATACAGTCACAAACTGCGAGATGCAGTGGCTGTACCCATAAAATTTGAGCATGGCAGAAACTTTGACTGCACCAATACAGCTCGACCTTCTGAAGTGGCGTGCTCCACTTCTGCTTTTTGTCTGCATTTGATAACTAGCGCTACGAAACCGATACTGCAGCTACAAAGTCACAAAGAAAAATTGTTTCATAGAGCCTGCTTTTCTGAAATAAAAGGAGCTCGGTGGACGAACTTCGATGAGGTAAAGGAACAGACCGCGCGAGACCTGGTCCTAACATTCACCGATTTCGTCCGCTGCTCTGCTTTCAAGCATCAATTATAAATCGTTCATCCTCAAAGCTTACGTTGGGTTGAAGTGATGCTTACACATTCCACAAAGTTAGGTCCAGCATAAAAAAATTTAAAGCACCAGGCACCATCATAGCGGCCACTTTGGGATATCACGAAGCGTTCTACGTCGATTTCGAGCTTGCAGCAGACGCCTAGTGGTAGTTTTGCGGCTAATAACGCTTGATTACGTCTCCCGACATTATAAAAAAACAATTGAAAAAGAGACCACTACTACGAGGGGAGGACCAGGCAACAATTAAAATATTGTTACGTTGCCCGTCCATTAAAGGACCAAGACGGATAGTATTGGCTTCGTTTCTTCGTGAATTAAGCGTGAATCAGAGGGCAATAGTTAAAAGAAGAAAGCCCCTCCGGACCCGGACACATACTTATAAAACTACAAACTTTCTTTGAAAGCTGTATAGCTTCCCTACATTTTGGGCAATTACCCTAATTATTGGAGCAGAGAAAAAATTTGAAAATAATAACGCGCATTTTAACCCTGCATACCCAACAATTGTGGACGATTGGATTGGAGCGTAAAACATTTATTGCGTCGAGAGCAGGTTCCAGGACACACGTACTAGATGGCCGCTAGCCCATGGCTGGCGGCGACCTCATTGGCCCGCTCGATTGCGCGTACTTGAATCTTGGGGTCCGAGCTGACCGGCACGGCCCCCCACCGCTCGGGAGAAGAGAGCTGTATGAACTCCACCCGAGGTGGATCTTTCGCGCAGTTCCACAGAATGTGGTCGTATGTGGCCCTTTCGCCACATTTGTGGTAATTTGGATCGTAAGTATTTTTCAACAGGGAAGAGTTTATGCACGCAGTTTTTTTTCATATATTGTAAGATTTCACTATAATAATCAATTTTACTACAGATCACCTGTGAGCTGGCTTGGATTTTTTTATTTTAATGTTTGTGCTATAGTCAATAACGATCAATATTCGTAATCTAAGGCAGTCTCAACTGCTCGGTGCGAGCAATGAAAAAAATTTTAAAATAAAGTTTTTGCCATGCATCGCAGGAATAGACCAGTACCTTCAATAATTCTATACTGCTAGTTCACTACATTGGGATATTCAAAATTTTTCTCCAAGAATGCTGGCCGTGAATGAATCCACTCTTTCTGGCATGTTTCCTAGAAAGAGGGGCTAAATTCTTGGTTTCTATATAGCTCATCACTCTGCGTGCATTTCTATTCGGAAGGAGTGAATGACCAGATATGTTTTTGCCTGCCGAGGGTTTCCTTTTTGTGGCATTGCGTCTATTCATCGTTCTTTCCGGTATCATAACTGATTGCCACTTGTTTCAGTAATGGTATTTATGCAAGCTGTGTGTGTTTCCAAATCTGTCCAGACGAGGCTAAATTTTCGAAGTTTTATGACTTCTTTGGCCAGTTTACTGCCTATATTATTGATGAGATTAACAGAACACTCCATTGAGGCGTAAACAAAAACCTTAAAGTACAGATCATGTACCTACATTTCGTCACAAAAGCAAACACCGAAAAAACTTTTGACGTTTCAACGACTGTCCACTGATCAGTAAACATACGAAATGAGCAATAAAAAACCATGCGCGCCAGTAATAACCTTGAGCAAAATATCTGATTATGAATGAGCTTCACTTCATTTCGTGCCGGCGTCATTCGAGCGATAAAGAATGCATCGGAAAATGAGCCTGATATCGCGTGTGAAGAAAACCGCGTTGGAGCGAAAAAGTTTATTCTCCTTGATAGAGCTGAGCAACGAACTGGTTCATTGCCCCGTTGATTGCACACGGCGTCAAATTATAGGCTGGAAAAAAAAACGCACCCGCGCAGAGCCAAAATTCAAAGACGAACTGAAAGGATATCGAAATTATCGCGCTGTCGAGCTGCTCAGGCTCCTTGATGGAGTATTGCCGAAATTTGAAATAGTCTGAGCGCTTTTATCTGGCATCATTTTTTTTTTTGCTTGAGAAAAGAGGAAAAAGTAATGACGAGAAACAAAGTAAAACACATCAATCTAATTTAACGTCGGTATTGAAATCTCCGCCAGTTTATGGCCCTTCCGAGCTCCTTGTTAGAAGCTGTTCCCTCGCAAAAGGCGGAGTTTTGCAAGTGGATTGTTCTTCTCGAGGGGAAATTTTGTGATGTTCACGGTTGAGTAAAGTTCTAGCGGTGATGTCTCACTGTAGACAGAAAGCTTAATTAGTCTAGCAGGGGAAAGAAAAAGCGCAAGTGGCTAAATGTGGAAGGCAGCGACAGAAGAAAGGAAGACCGCTGTTTACTCTTCGCTTCGCAGCCTCTACAGTCTTTCAAAGAAAAGAGTAAATATTTCTGCGGCATTCTTTAAATTTTTTTATGTCGGATTGTTTATTCAAAATGAACGCTGCAGCTGGCCAGCTAAGACTTGTGATTCGTCCGGTCTAGCGTTCGAGCGCCTAAGAGGAAAGCGTATGGACAACCGCTTGTAGCCAGGCATCCTCTCTCTCTTTTTTTTTTGCTTTTTTACCTTTTTTTTAGAGGACAAGTAAAAGGGTAAAAGGGCTCTTACGTGCGTTTGCTATAGCGTCTCCCTCATTACTGAACCTCTTCCGAGCCTTTTCCTGCTATAAAGCTGCTCGTTGTTAGTCTGCGTTTGTGTGTGTACGTCTTTGTCTCTTCCCAGTCCGTGTCTCGTTCGAGCAGTTCTTTCTGCGCATCTAAAACCTTTATAACGGGGTCTTATCGTAAGTAGCTCCAGAAGTCGGACTTTTTTTTTCATCGCAAGACATGGAGCTGATGTCAGCTTACCCTGGTATTAATGGACTTGGGTTGTTGTAAATCGAAAACACTGATGCATTTCTCGAAGGAATGCAATGAAGTGAAGACAAAAAGAAGAATACTTGGCGGCCATATCGATTGCATTGTTACCAGTGGTAGGCACCATTTGAGACGAGTGGGATATGGAGTTATGCCTAAAAGAAAAGAAATGAAGCAACTGGCCTCATACTGGAGCCCTAAATTATTTCTTTTGGCTGCGCGTTTTCTGCTGAGCTCCAGCCACTAATACATAGAAAAACTTGTTTAAGTGACAAGGCAGTCAAAAGTGTTTGTTATCGGTAAGTCACTGTCAAATTTCTGGCTGCCAAGTTGTGTATTATCGCGGCGTCACAAAGCGTGCAAGATATACCGGGTGTTTCAGCGAACATTCAAAAATTTTCAAAACTGTGATTTTTGAGGTAAACATAAGGCTTTTGCAGCATAGTATTACCAGTGTTGGCGGACACTAGAAAACGGGTGAATAGCCTTAACTGCTGAGCTGGTTAACCAATTTTTAATATTTAACTTTTTAACTAGTAGAGCTGGCGCCCAGATGCAATTGGAGATTAGTAGCCGGTCGTTAGTAATAGCGATATCAGTTTCTATAATTTAGAAAACATGATTACCCTTGGCGCTGTAGCTAGACAAAATTTGGCTTTTTCAACTAGTTACGTACACACGAGGGGTAGCCTTGCCTGCATGCCTGCAGGAATCATCACATGACTAGACAGTTTTCACCGACTCTAAAGCAGCCCTTCAAAGCCTGCAAGCTGCACTACGCCGCGGGTCACACGAACAACTCGTTGCAGAAATCCGCAAGCTGTACCATGACACCACATTGAAAGGACATCACATAATTTTCCAGTGGCTGCCGGGCCACTGCGGTATTGATGGCTATCACCAGGCCGACGAAGCTGCCCGTTCTGCCCACAATGGCGGAATCCCTGTCAATATCCCTGTAACGACAGCTGACGCAGCGTGTGGGCTTCGTTCCTTGAGTCTGGAGCTCACACTTTCAGCGTGGAACACGGGAGATTTCCGCAACCGTCGCCTCAGAGTATTGGAACCAGGACTGCGCCTCCGTCGTCCATGTGATGTAGCGCGTCGTGAAGCAACATTACTGTGTCGTCTATGGCTCGGTGTTGCCTTCACAAATAAGTACGCTTTTCGGATCGCAATGGCCGACAGCCCTTCCTGCGTAAACTGTGCCTGTGAAGAGACAATCACTCATCTCTTGTGCGAGTGCCCTGTCTTTGTGAACGACAGAAATAAGCTGCGTTGTGCTCCGGACCGCCCTGATCCTCGTCCTTTTACAGAGGCCAGAATCCTCGGTCCGCCGCCACAACAGCCTACTGCCATCGAGGCTTAGAAGGCATTGTGTTGTTTTTTAAGAGACTGCCTTGATTGACAGATTGTAACTGTTTTTTCCGTTCCTTCTCTCTTCCCTCTTTAATCCCCTCATTCCCTTTCCCTGTGGAGGGTAGCAGCCGGAAACCTTTCTGGTTAACATCCCTGCCTCTCCCCATTCTCGGTATCTATCTATCTAGGAGGTCTTCGCCTTCACACATTTGCCAAATGAAGGCTCACTTGAAGCTCTCCACGGATTGTTGAAGGTGGATCTACCCATATGTTTTTCAGTCCTAGACATTGGTTAGCAATTGGTCAATTCTTCAGATGTGATCGGCCGCATCGAGGGAGACACATTGAAAGGCACAGACACAATTTGTGAGCCTCTAGGCCACAAATATTTGCCCTAACTGTGCTCCTGGTTCTAAAATCTGGCTTGACCAGAAGAGTTTCATCACATATCAGGAAGAAAGTACGAACGCTCATCTCGCCAGCAAAATTGGTGGGGGCCTAGCTCATCAGACCAGAAAACTTTTGTGAACGCATAAACTAAAGAAAACCGCCACTGAATGAAGCTGTTGTCATACCTTTTGTAAAACAAAGGCGACATCACCCATGCTTTGCAGCAATAACCTGATTGCGCCAATCACCGGCGGCGCAGGTGAGGTTCAATAATTGCTTCAGTCGTGAACGTAATCATGAAGCTGTGACGATAAACCGGGTGCTTTTGCGGAATAAAGAAACAAAATCTACGTGCAGACCCACGGTATATATGGCAGTATTCAACGTATTTATTTTATTTGAGTATCAATACTGCCAATATCAAGGGGGATTATTACAAGAAGGTAACTCAAATAATAGGTACAAACAGTAAAGCAAAGGCTTAAAAAGCACAGGTGAAAAAATTGAGTTTCGAAGTGGGTCCTAGGCTGGGTTTCAGGACAAAACAGCGTAATTAACTGGAAGCAACGAAGCGCAGCAGCTACTTTATGTTTTTTCCTCTTGGGGACGATGCACTCCACGTAAAGGGCTTGCTGTTTGAAATAGTCTCCTTGCACAGGTACCCTAATTGGGTGTACGCTTTCAGTATTGGATAATTTCTGCTGTTTAATTGTGTACGCTTCAATCCTGGGCAATTTCTGCTGTTTAATTATTTCCCCTCTGTATTTTGAATAAAAGTAGACTGATTTGTTGCTGTCATTAATATTTTGTTTTTTCACTATTCCGCACTCATCAAGAATTAAGTATGAGTATTATGATGAACTGTATTTCACTCCAACAAATCCTTTCAAAGAAATTTTCATCCGCACGATTTACAACTGGAACCTGATTGGGGGAATAGTGTAGACTGTTGCAATTAAGATAAATGTTTGCCATCACTTGTTGGCTCATTTTGTCTTTGTTGTGTACTTGTGTAGCGCACCCTGTGGTAATTTGTTTAAGTTTGTTGCATACTATTTTTTTCTGTCTATAACAATTCTTCATGCGTTAAAGAGTAACCTTCTTGTATGAGTATGTGTCCGCCTCTTATTTTTTATTAGCCCTCTCTGGCAATAGCTCTAGGAAGGCTGCACTAGGTCTAAAGAAATAAAGAAAAAATAACGAAGAAATAATAGGCTCAGCTTAATTCAATACTGATCAGCCCAGCAGTTTCTGATACTGATCAGCCCAACGTTGCCAAGTAACCTATGTTTTCTTTAACGTTATGGTGCATATTTGCGTGCTTCTTTTTCCTAGCAATTTTTGAAGTGGTTACTTGCGTGAGATTTTTTTTTCGGATTTTCCAGGATTCTTCTGGACGAAATTATCAAGATGCTGGAGCTGCCGAGTGCATTATTGAAGAAGGACAGGCTTTAGTGAGACATGTGTAACAGTCTTATCCTGTTTGCGTTGGGTTTTTGCTCATAAGCCTGAAAAATGAACAAAGTAAATCATAAAAATTATTATAACCTTCCTTTAAGCGATGTGTACCGGTCGCGGCAGGTCC
The DNA here is from genome assembly GCF_055824585.1 of Amblyomma mixtum. Lineage (NCBI taxonomy): Eukaryota > Metazoa > Arthropoda > Arachnida > Ixodida > Ixodidae > Amblyomma > Amblyomma mixtum. The sequence goes on from NC_143016.1 coordinate 136,560,565, forward strand.
CGAATCAGGGTTTCCCTCCCCTACTATAGGCCATCGCGCATTTCTAGCATTTCTTTGCCTGACAATGTGAATGCTAGAAATTAGCCCAGTGTTGTCGGTACAGTGAGCGACTGACTTTACAAGCTTCGTTATTTTTACAATGCAGTTCCCAACCCACCAGTTTGCTCTCGAAAGATTAATTTATCGTTTTTACATGTGGGATTTCCACTCTACCGGCGAATTTAATGGTCTAGAGGGGGCGCCTCAATTTATCCAATAAGGCAGCGCTACGCAGGACTACTTCTGTGCGCAGCTAGGTAGAATTATGGATGTTTTAAAATTTCAAGATGGTTGCGCAAATGTGTGTAGATACTGACAGCTTCGTGTGAGTCAGTCTTTCGTTGTTGGGCAATGTAAATGGTATAAACAAGCTGCAAAATATAAATGACTGGCGTGTGAAGACGGCAGTCGTGAATGCGTAAGTGGGCGGTGCACGGGATCTTTGGCAGGAATTTAACAATGACGGTGGAGAGTTTCACAGAGCATGAATGATTCCTCTAGAAACAGATTTTTTTTTTTGCACTTACAACCATACATAGGCAAAACTGAGTGAGTGTCGCAGGGCTTGTGCAGAAAACAAGCTAACGACTCTTAACTAAACTTACTCCCTACTTTTACGAGCATATTTTGCATTTACACCCTTTTCAGTGTTAATGCTAGCAGCTGTCGCAAATATTTCTCAGTCATGTGTTACTGTTGAAAACCTACATAAGTGGCAGCTGCTAATTCCTACTTGCTATTGACCGCGTTTTTGTTTTTCATTTAAACCACTGAGGTGCAGCCACGGCAAAACTGAGCCGAAACCAAAATGCACTTGATTTGGTATGAATTCCAGCGGTCTCATGAATTCATTTGTTCGTCTAAGTCTTGAGAAAATGCAGACTCAAGGCTGCGTCACTTGATCTGCGGGCGCTGAAACAACATTGCTTCGAGCGTGCACTGTTACTTATGTCCATAATTTTGTGAGTCATATTCACTTGATCTTCTGCTCGCTGCTCAACAGGTTTGCTACGCCAGTAGTCGCCTCACGCAGTATACGTTTCCAATACTCAAACGAATCTCTTCTCGCTCAACACGGTTTTACTGTTTTTATATAATGCTTAACCTTGAGCTACTACATTTCTGAAAACTGGGTTTTACGCCATCCCTGTAATTTTCACTCTGCTATGAGGGATGGTGGAATATATGAAGTGTAAGGAATTTTATGAGCCTTGCTCTTCGACACCGACACTGGGTTATCAATGTTTAAGGATCACTTGAATAGGCTTCACCGGATCTACGGGCGTGTTCTGGGAGCCGTCATTTTCCGTCATTCATTTCGGGTCCATTTGGTCCTCTACCAGTTGTCACTCAGATATAGCCGCACTTTAAAGAGTCTATGGCAAGCGACTCGGTCACTGGGTGGCTGGCAATCGAGCCTTACCATTGGCTGAAATTAGATTCAATATGCAGCCAATGAAGAGGTGGATCACAGCGCTCTGTCAACCGCAGGCGACCGGACCTGTTTACTGGCTGCCATTTGCTGCGAAGTGCAGCGATTGGTGAGGTTCTGTCGCCAACCACCCAATGGCTGGATCATTTGCCCCTGATGCCTGGAAGCCGCGCGTATATCTGAGTGGCAACTGACAGAGGTCCGAATGGGTGGGCAACGGACAAGGGAAAATCGACAACTTACAGAATACGGCACCAGAATGCTCATTCTCTACTTCCGAAGGCATCTGAAAGAGAAAAACACTCGCGCCTGTCAAGCTGTGGCTGTGTCGCTCGGCTGTAAATCCCAACGGCGCAGGATCAAATCCACTTTTCCCAATAGCCAAAGAGTAAAAACGCCCATGCGCTGGGTGGTTCCAGCCAATGTTAAATATTCTGAGGTGATAATATTAGTCCGGCCCCATGCACTACCGTATGCCGCTTTCCTGGTCCACGTGAAGCATCGCAACGTGAAACCATTGTTCGTTACGAATATTGTCGTAGAAAAATATTATTTCATGGTCAACAATAAAATATGACTAGGTCTGGTCATAGTGGAGATTGTGTTGTGTTGGGTTTAATGGCACATAGGCAGCTAAGGAGATCATGCGCTAAGTACACTTACTGGAGATCAGTCGTCCTTCAGGGAGCCACCTCAACCAAGTTTTCCCTTCTTCTGTTGGAAAATATTTTCCTCCTATATCTCACATTCCAGGAGAATAAAAGTGAGATGCTTGCATAAACATCAAGCGAAAATTTTAGTGCGAAAGCACTATTAAGAAGCGTAAGCACCAAGCAAGATCCTCCGATGTTATTGGCTTGTGCGAAGCGCATAGCATAAGGATGTAAATAATAAATAAAATATCTATTGCCGCGGCTGGCATTCGAACCCACGGCGGTGCGAATAGATCAGCTTCGCGGGCAAGTGCACGAGCGCCCTGTTCTATTGCCGCAGCCGATCAACCCTCATGCTAACTGAACACACAGTGTCGCTATGCACTGCACATCGTCTTGTTCATCGACTTATATCTCAACGGGAGCAGGTAATATCAGCTTAAGCTCTATAAAAGTTTAACCTGGGTTTAATTTCGTCACCAGACGTGCCGACGAGCCATCAAAGCAAAACCATGAAGCCCTCAGGCTAAACTACTCGGTTGAACTACGTTAAAGTCCTACCATGCGTTTGAGCCGTGATGCAGAAAGTGCCTGGAACCGTTAAGGCAGCATTTCAATGAGCAGGCGCCGCTATTTTTAACGTCAGGCATTCACGTTCACATTTAAAGCGAAAGCTGGTAAAGTTCACAGCACCGCCTTAGTCCGTCAACTTCGCTGAGCAAACGCAACTTGTCAGCGATGAACGAGAGTTGGCTTCCTTTTCTTAACTTCTCAAGGACAACTTTACAGGCGCGGTACGATAACTGGCGAACAAATACTCAAGGAGATTAACGCCGGCGGAAGAGGAGTTGCGGTAGACACACATCCGGCGTGCGCGGCACAACAGGAAGCTACAATTTTTTGGGAGTTGTTCAGGATTTGGCTGTGTTCGAGCGGTGCTCGTCAGGCGCTGATAACTCGCGTTGCTGTTGAGCTGGGGCATTTCGTGAAGTCTCTCGTGGAGAAAATTAATCCTGTGAAACGTGATTCTGAAGAAGAGTTAGGAACAGACAAGACAGGATGTAGTTTGAGGCATTTTAAGTGATTAAGATAAAAGCCTCGCCCGCACCGTTCTGCAGTTAGGAGTTAGGGACAGTGGAGTTTAGCTATAGGAAAGACAGACAGCTCCCCGAATTTTGAAATGCGGTTTTTCGAGACAGAAGTTTCGACGCGCTGACTTATTTACACTGATCAATGCAGTGTACAGATGGAAAGATGTAATTCCGTAACTTGTGCACGAAAGCTAGAGAGACTTGAGCGTTAATGCACCTTGATTCCCGGATGGTTAAAGGGGAAACACCTACACTTCTAGTTTTTGTGGGTGGGAGATTGATCACACCGTAGTCACTAGTGAAATACGCATTGCTCCTTGCTGCTTTGAAGCCTTCATTTGTTCAGATCCCGCAGTGACTTTGAGGCTGCGGAGTTCCGCTGCTGAGCACCAGATCACAGGATCGCATTAAGGAGGCCGCAGGAACATTCAGGTGGAGGCGGAATGCAAAATTATGCGGAATATATGCGATGTCACAATGTTAAAGAACCCTGGCCCGCCTTAATTAGTCCGATAATATATCTACGACGCATCTCACTACCACGTATAATTTCGGGAAAGGTTGAACACGAAGTACAGTAGAGTACCACACTATACCATAGAGTTCCGCATGAAGCCATACCGTACCATACGTTCTGATCTGTCATAATTAATTAGATCTTCTTTCCTAATCCTGATTAGTCAGCTCTAGTGTGCCACTCAATCAAGTAAATTGGTAGCAAACAAACGCCCTTTAATACGCACTTTGATACTTGTTTCTCCTTCATTTCGCGGTAACTGTCTTGATCTGAGTATGGGCTTGAAAAATTGAGAGTAGAGCAAGCATGAAATGGGCATAGCAAATTGGTTGTAGATGGTACTAGTCAAAATCTTAAAATGGGTCTATTGTTCACCGCACCACACCATACCACACCACACCACGCCAAACTGAAGGCGTTGGGAGTGGTAAACTCCTATCAGGAGTTGCGGGAGGCCCACCTCGTGAACCAATATACGCGGCTATCGCAGACGGCGCCTGGGCGCCGCCTGCTAAACCGCTTACACATCCAACACACATGCATACCAGAGGGGACGGAGAACATCCCGGTGCTGTGGCGCCACATGCTCTTGGTCGCTCCGCTCCCGCGTAACATGGACATGGCTTCACATGAAGGCAGACGACAAGCGCGGGTTCGCACGCTTGAGAGGCAATATGTCTATAAAGAGGGAGTCTATTACGTTGACATCACAGGGCCGTCGCCCGCGGGATTCTTCACGGCTGCCGTAGTCCACCGGGGAATGAATGTCGATGGGCTATCTTTTCGGGCCCCAAATTCAACACGAGCGGAGGTAGTCACAATAGCTCTCGCTGCCGCCGATCCAAAATCGAAAACGGTTATCACAGCCTCTCGCCGGGCCTGTGAACATTATCTTGCAGGCGAAATATCACCTCTTGCCTCGCAAATTCTAAGACGCGCTCTCGCCGATCCAACTCGCACAAAAGTGATCTGGGCTCCTGGCCACCAGGGTCTACGAGGCAATGAGGCCGCTGATGCGGCCGCCGGAGCGCTCACACACCGGGCTCCTCATCCTAGCTCTCATGGCTCAGAAGCTCATAAACCGCTTCTGCGGTTCCGCGAAATCCTAATTTATTATTGCGACAGCCACCGTCTCTACCCGGCACCTGCCAAGGGGTTGAGTAAGGCGGAGGAGCTAACTCTGCGGCGCCTGCAGACAGGAACCCTTCTCTGTCCTGCAATAGTAAAACACTTCGATCCGAACACAGATGGGCGCTGCCCGCACTGTGGAGAGATCTGCGATATCTTTCACATGGTGTGGGCATGTACTCAGAATCCTCACCTTCCCCCCTCCCCCACCCCCACCCGAGAGGCATGGGAGACTGCCCTCCTCAACTGCTCCACACTGGAGTCCCAAAGGGCTCTGGTCAAGCGGGCGCGAGACGGGGCCTGGTCATGCGGTGTCCCGGACTAAGGATACCGACCATGCAGCAGGGTTTTTATTTTTAAGCATGAAATGCTTTTAGTCCCCGTTGTCGGCAGTGTGGTGACGTCACGCCGAGACCGAGAGCCATCATCCGGGCACTGAAATCCAGTCATCCGGGCACTGAAATCCAGTCATCCGGGCACTGAAATCCAGACATCCGGGCACTGAAATCCAGTCATCCGGGCACTGAAATCCAGTCATCCGGGCACTGAATTCCAGTCATCCGGGCTCTGAAACGAGAACATCCGGGCACCGTACGAGACTTAGCGAGATTTAACGAGACTCTGTAAGCCCTCCTACGCGACCAGCATGCAAGCGCTGGTTGGTCTCCAAAGGAGTCACAAAAAATAACTGCTGCCAGTGCCTTCTCAATGTTTATCAAGATATCAGTCGCTGTGCGTTTGATAATGAACGGAATTATAATTTCCGATTTCTAATAACGCGTGCAAAAAGCACACAAATGCCACGATACACTTCGTTGTCATACGTGATCTCTTAGGGGCTTCGCGCATCGAAGCAAAGCCGCGCAGGCGCACAGGGGCCCGGGGGAGAAGCGCTGCGTTCAAAGGGCAAGACATCGCGCCGAACGGGTGGTGGCGTTCCTCCCTTCCATTACGGTGTGGTTCGGGTGTCCACCGAGATGGCAGAGAATTACTGCGCCATTTCCTTTCCTCAAAAAAACGCGTTCAAATGACAAGGCATCGCGCTGAACGGGTGGTGGCGTTCCTCCCTTCCTGTACGGTGCGGTTCGGGTGTCCACCGAGATGACATTAGGCCCGTAAACATTTCATGCTTACTCTACTCTCGGTTACGGGAGAGGCAGAGATTTTTTTTAACCCTCAAGCTCTCTTTGATTAAAGTTTTTCACCACGACCACCACCACCACCACACCACAGTCTTGTTGCGTCGAAGCAATCGCCTGCAATTGTGCGGGCTTAGGTAGGCAGCCGCGAACCGTGGCGGCCTTGTCGCTTTCGGGAGCGGCCGCATAATCATGGCGTTGTCGGCAGGGGCGAACAGTCTTCTGCTGTGGCGTATCACTCGCAAAGCGATCGCTTTCCGCAAGACGCCCCCTACCTCTATTTTTATCAGGCTTCTTTACTCGGCTTAAGTAGCTGTGACGGTGGCGGCATTGAAATGCAGGACGATGCAGAAGCGCACGCGGACGCGACGAGACGCAAGCGTGACAAGAAGGTATATGCAGCGCGTTCTAATACTCCGCGAGCGTGTATACATCTGCCAGCCAAAGGAGGAAACGTAATGAGCTAAAGGCCCAGCGGCCGGTCTTTTACATGCGTGAGTGTGGGACCGCGGCGCCATCCTTAGGGACGGCGCGGAAGCAGGTTTTCCGCCCAAAGCCCTTCTCGCCTTGGAGCTCCCCTCTTGCTCTAAGCGGCCCTCTCTCAAAGCCCCTAACAGATCACGTGTGAGTCTCGCTAAATCTCGTGCGGTGCCCAGATGCTCTCGTTTCAGCTTCTGGATCTGTGGAATTCAGTGCCCGGATGAGTGGAATTCAGTGCCCGAATGTTGGCTCTCGGTCTCGGCGTGACGTCACCACACTGCCGACAACGGGAGCTAAAAGCATGTCATGCTTAAAAATATGCACCGTGAGACAGTGTAGATTAAAGAACCCCGAAGGCTCAAATTACCTCGGAGCCCTTTACACGCCGCCTCTTATTATCTTTCCTCTCTGAAGCCCTGTTGATCCCTACAAATCACGGCGCCGTAAAGGTGTTCGCGTACAGTTAGTCGGTGTTGCATCTTTCCTTTTCTGACAACCGATTCTCTGCCTTTCCCATAGTGCAAAGAACACTGGTGGAAAGAACTGGGTAGAGGGGTCGCAGTCAAAAGAGCTTGACGCCGACCAATAATCAACGCCTTCCTCCATCTCTTTCGCTTCTTGCTCCCCAGTCCCTAGACCAACGGCTCGTCTTTCCTGCGTTTCGTCTTTCCCCTCTCTGCTCACGTCAGTCGTTCCAAACATGTGCTACGATGCCGAAAAGAGAGGTTGAGTGCAGACATATTGCAACGTTATGGGATATAGTGTCTGAGGCTGGTGTATGAGAGGTATAATAAATAACAGGAGGGGACGTTATCATGCAGCAGAACCAAACCTGGTGCTAATGATAATGAGCTCATGCGACTATGGTATCATGCACCGCTAGTTCAAACTATTTTTTGGTCCTTGTTTATTTCACTGTTTTCTAGAGTCACGTTTTTAGTTAAACCGCTTTCTTGACGGTACCGTCGCTGTCCTCCTTAGGCCGCTTTCCAGAACCTATTTATGTTATTTTTTTCATTTTCATTAATGAGGAAGGAGGTAATGAGCGCACATTACTTGAAGGGGGATTAAAAATATTTGTTATGATCCTAATGTCTCCGGAGAATCGCAGGAGAGTATCGTGAGTTTAGGCTGCAGAATTTAATCGGATTCTATTTTTTTTAAACACCACCGTCCGCCTATGTAACGGATAATAATTTTGGAATAATCAACGCCAGTATAATCATACAACTGCAAAATCACGGCTTTATACAGTGCTTCAAGTTGCCATGTGTTAGAAACACCTCGCGGCTGTTCAGCATACGCAGCCTCGTATAGGCATTGCAAGAAGTGTCATAATTAATACCACGTAATTCAACGAACAGTGAGACTTACAGTGTGAAATGATAAATATTCTGTTTCAACGGCCTCTGACTCGTTAAGTTATTTGCGTCGATTTTTTAACTTGAAGGCTATAGCTGCTGATGGCCTTTTTAGCGATCGCACCGCATTCTGAAGGAATAGACGCACGCGTTTCTCTGATAGCATTTCCTGCCAAGGTGTTTCAGAACAAGCACGGTTCGCTGACGCACGCCACGTGCTTCGCCTGAACGAAGTTTGTCTTTTTGCGTAACACAACACAACGCGTGAACCGACAAAATGCTGGGTCCTCTCGATAGGAGGTGTATCACTCAGCTGGAACCAGCACGGCAAAGTTCTTTGCAGGTGGCCTACACACCGCGATTACCCTGCGAATGATCCCATTACACTCCAGTAGTGAACAAAATTGTACTCCTGTAACCGCCACTGTTCACGAGAAAACACTCGCCGACCTAAGTCAGGCGCTGATGGGAAAAAGCTTCTTGCCTTAGGCAGACGGTAATAATAGTGTACACCCACGGACAGGCACGGCTAACACCGGAGGCGTTGATGGTCTGCCTGCGCATTATCTGCAAACGAGCGTTTCCTTCCAGTGGGTAATTCAACCTAATGATTGCCGCCGCGGTGGCTCAGTGGCTATGGTGCTCGGCTGCTGGCCCGAAAGACGTGGGTTCGATCCCGGCCGCGGCGGCTGAATTTCTTTGGAGGAGAAATTCGAGGCCCGTGTACTGTGCGATGTCGGTGCACGTTAAAGAACCCCAGGTGGTCGAAATTTCCGGAGCCCTCCACTACGGCGTCTCTCATAGCCTTAGTCGCTTTGGGACGTTAAACCCCATAAACCAACCAACCTAATGATTGCTCCTCAGCATCAAATTCGCTGCGTACGTCTTGCAGCCAGTGGAAACGACGACGAAGCGCCCGTGTCGGCTACAGCGGTGGTCCTCGCCGATTGGGTGAGGCAGTTTCTGATAGGGGCACAGCTATCCTATAGGGCAGGAACGTGGAGGCTAGCGAAAAGGTTTCAGCTTAAGGACAACGCGGCTGGCTATGGAAAGAAAAATGAGAGGCGTAACATCAAGAGACCGAGAGCCCACATACTGGAGGAAGGAACAAACGCGGGTTAGTAACATCCTGCTCGAAAGCACGTGGAAGAAAAGGGCTTGGGCAGGACAGGCAATGCCAAGGAAAGATACTTTGAGGTTAGCGGAGTGAATTCCAAGAGAAGGCAAGTGTAGCAGGGGGTGGCAGAAAGTTAGGTGGGTGGATGAGATTAAGAATTTGGCGGGGTTACGTTGGCCGCAGCTGGAAAAGGACTGAAGGTTTAGTTGTAGAGACAAGGGAGAGGCCTTTGCCCTGCACTTGGCGTACTCAGCCTGATGGTGATGATGTTGATGACGCTGACTTCCCACAGGTTTGCATTCACTCAGTTACCGACGGGATATTTATGGCGTCGACTTTGAGACACTATAGGGCCCGACGACGTTACTTCAAGGCATAATTTCTTGGGCATGCTTCTGGTTACAACAAGCGCTGGATATCTATAGTCCCGTGCTGCGGATACTTGTCACGTTTTCAGTGGTTACGGTTGCAGCCGAGGAGCCATTTTCTGTGCGTATTGATAGAAAAGAGATGCGTGTATTGCATGCGTTCACTTAATTGTCTCGCTCATCCTCTCAGCGTCCGAGCAGCGGCCGAGCGTGAAGCAGCGTCTTTTTCGCGACCGTCGGTCATTTTGGTTTGCGTGATTCTTGCTGTTAGGTGTGCCATGTTTGTTAAGCTCGAAGGTACTTAAAGACGTTACAGAGCAGTTCACCTTTTGGAAGTCATTTCCAAGCTCCGCGCGTGTCCGCGCGCCGCCATGTCAGCCATTTTGTTTGTTTACATTTATCAGATTTGAGGTCGACTTTGTACTTGGCTTGGGTTTTGATGGCTAAAGTGGAGCAGAATGGCCGGAAATAATATTTTAAGCTTATAATACGGCACACAAATGTTCTCACCCGCTTTTGAAACACTGCAAAACGATTTCAAACATCTTTTATGCTCGCTGATGTCGTTCAGTTGGACTATTTTTTCTTCACTGATCATCGATGCCACCATTTTCGACTGACATTATTTTTTTCCGTGTAGCACCGAAAGAGACCAAATGACATTCGATGCATCGAATGCCATTAGGTTCGAATGACATTAAATTTGCTAGTGTGACAGGGGTATTAAACGGTACTGCAGCACTAGGTAGAGCATAGATTACAAACCGCGGCCAGTCAAGCAAGGTGATAATATGACCAGTAATACGCCCAGTCATTTTCCGATTGATACATGTTGTGACGTACGACCACGCTTCACCTTTCCCATACGCATTCACTTTAAAACGAGCGTAAATGATAGAGTCACACCCCGAGAGGTTATGACCGTGAGCTTCAAATGTGATTAGCTTTGAGAGTATACTGTCGGCAATTACTCCAATTTGAAAAGAATGGGAAAAAACATGACACAAAATTGGAAATCATCGCCTTATTTTTCGTTCAGACTTATTAAACAACGAAAGTTGCCCATATATTTCCCTCCATCCTGCCATCATGTTCACTAACAATGAAAAGTCCGCATCCAAAGGAAGATTGCAAAACTTTCAAAATTTTACAATATTTTTTGACCCACTCTAAGAGGCAAAACGCGACAGTGCACGGCGCAAAATGAAACGACCTTCCGAAATCGCCGCACTACTCATCTTTGAAATTAACACACATGAGGTTGACTCCATGGACATCTAGACACTCTCTTCGAGCCTATTCAAATGACACCGTCTACTATGGCAGAACCCGGCGCTCTTTTATTACAAGGCTCACTACAGTCTACGCAATTGTAGCACCGGGCTCTGCGTGTAGATTGGCTACGCGATGTTTTGGAATTGCCTATCTTCATAGCAACTTATTTTCTTTTTTGCTGTCGCAGTTGTTGCTCTTTCGCTCAGCCGCGTCGAATAGATATGCATTTTCGTACTATTAGTAGCTCGTAAACAAGAAGTTTTTAAATGTGGTTCAGGGCCAGATCGAATACTGCTTGCTCAATTGTCAGAATGTTTTGTACAAGAACTCCATGCCCGGCGGACAGAGCACGACGAAGATGTTTGCATGAATAGTTATAACATTCATGCTTTTAATAATCTCCTGTTTAATTTACTGTTCTATGGTGGGCGTCTTTGAAAACACCAAGAAGCTTGATGGCGTCCCTCAAGTGCTTCTTCATATTTATTTCGCTCTAGCCTGCATTTTTTGTTTCCTTTCTATAGTTTTATGCTATCCTAGAGAGCTGGGAAAGAAACGCTCGGAGCTCTGAAGCAAACAATGAAACCATTGCATTTACTTTATTCGGAGCAGAACATCGCAGGGCCTCGTTTTGGACCGCTTGTAGGCTACTGCTAAAATTGTTCTACCTTCATTACCCGTAGCGCAAAAATTCTTTAACATTATTGCCATGAAACATTATTGCCAGCTCTTACGTTCAGTAAGAGCTATTGATTGCTACAGAGGCTACTTTAAAATATATATATTGTAAAGACGAAGACAAAAATTCTGCGTAGCGGCGGCAGTGCCATTGCTGGGCGTGCTTTGGGCTCGCTTTGGTTGACCGCAGACTGTTGCCGCCCTGCTCCTGAGGTCTCAGTGCCTTTAATAAACCCCCGTCTTACATTTGGTGGAGTCGCCGGGTAACGATATGGGCTCTGGAGCGCAGTAACCGCACTCTTCCCACACCAGCGATGCCTGTGGACACTAAGCATCAAGCCGTGCAAGCAGGCCCACCGACTGTCATCTGTGCCGGCTCCCTTCGCCAGAAGGACCCGGCTATCTTCAGCGGAACAGATGAGCATGATGTGGAAGATTAGATAGCATCTTACGAACGGGTGAGCCTATATAACAAATGGGACGACGAGACTAAGCTCAACAATGTCATTTTTTATCTTACCGGTGTCGCCAATTTATGGTATCACAACCATGAAGGGGACGTTGGAACTTGGTCGGCCTTCAAAATGAAGTTCTCCGATGTCTTTGGTCACCCCGCTGTCAGAAAACTCCGCGCCGAACAGCGCTTGCGTGAACGGTCGCAGCAGGCTGGCGAAAGCTTCACTAGCTATATAGCAGATGTAATCGCCCTTTGCAAACGAGGGAACGTCAACATGCCGGAAGCTGACAAGATAAAGCAGATCTTGAAAGGCATTGATGATGACGCCTTTCAAATGCTGCTAGCGCGGGACTTGCGCACCGTTTCAGAAGTTATCACGCTGTGCCAGAGCTTCGAGGAGCTGCGTAAGCAGAAGGTCCTGACTCGTCAGCACTCAGCTCATGTAGAGTCACTTGCTGGACTGACACCCGCAGCTGATAACTCCTCTCTGCTACAGCAAGTCAAAGACTTTGTGCGTGAGGAGGTGGCCCGTCAGCTTTTTCTTTTGCCTAGCCCTCAGGGGTCGCCACCATATTTGGCCCCGGCTCTCCAACATGCTATTCGAGAGCAGGTTGCTGAGGCGCTTCCGTCCGCCCATTCAACATCACATGTCGCGCTCCGCTGACGTACGCTGACGCCGCCTCCAGACCTGTCGCCACCCCTCTGAGTTATGCCAACGTCGTCCCAAGACCTGTCGCCTGTCCATTGACTTACGCCGAAGTCGTCGCTCAAGCTCAGCCGCCTACGTACCCTACACTGTCAGTGCCCGTACCAGCGCCGGCACCTTATCTGCTACCCTCTTCACGAGACCGAGATCCCTGGCGCACAACGGATAACCGGCCTATTTGCTACACCTGCGGATTGCCTGGGCACGCAGCCCGCCATTGTCGTCACCGTCTCCCAGTTTCGGCACAGCCTGTTGGGTACTGGCCTCCAGCGCGTCAGTACTCCGGGTCTGCTGAGCCCCGTCCGTTGACTCGTCCTTCCTCACCCGACCGTTCAGCGTTTACCGACCGCCGTCCCCCTTCACCGCGACGCCGCTCCATTTCTCCGATGCGTCGCCGCCCAAATAATTCTCAAGGGAAAAACTTGATTCCGCAGTTCCTGAGGCAAGAACTGCGTCCCCGTCGAACTACCAAGGACCTCAGCTGTCACCTGCGAACCTTATTGACGTTTCGGTGGAGGGAATTTCTGTCATGGCCCTTGTCGACACTGGAGCCGCAATTTCAGTAACAGACGCACAACTTTGTCGCCGCTTGAAGAAAGTTAAGACGCCAATTGCCGGTCTCTAGCTGCGCACGGCCAGCGCTCAGCACATCAAGCCGTCAGCAGCTTGCACCGCTCGAGTTTTAATTCAGGATGCCCTATATACGATCGAGTTCGTCGTCTTGCCGTTTTGTTCTCACGATGTTATTTTGGGCTGGGATTTCCTGTCTCGTCATGCTGCTGTCATAGATTGCACTCGCGCTGAAATCGGGTTCTCTGCTTTGCCCCAATCGCTGCCGGACGCTTCTCTCTCGTCACCATGTATTAAAGCCCTCGTAGCCGAAGACATCGACCTGCCTCCGTGCTCTTCCGTCCTTGTGCGCCTTTCTTGTGACCCTCTCAGTGATGACACTGTACTTTTCACGCCTGCTCATACTTTTCTCCGCATCAAGTGTCTTCCTCTGACTTACGCCGTATTGACTATTTCTGCTGGCCTATCCTTACTGTGGGTCTGTAACCCGTTCTCCTGCCCTAGTGCTTTGCGCCGTGGCGAATGCGTCGGCAGTGTCCAACCCATCACGCCTATTCTAACCCGTGAGGAGACTGACAATGCATCGCACATCAGTCTCAGTGCGCTCAGCCCACCATCTTCTACGCCCACTCTTTCCTCTACAAGACTTTCTCCGCTCAATCGACGCAGATCTTCCTCCGCCGCAGCACACGCCGCTTCTCCACTTGCTTCACCAGTTCAGCGCCTCCTTCGACTGCCATCACAGCTCCCTGGGTTAAACCTCGACTGTCACACATCGCATCGACACAGGTGCCCACGCTCCTCTACGGCAGCGCCCCTATCGCGTGTCGACAACCGAGCGCCAAGTCATTGAAGATCAAGTCGACCAAATGCTCAAGAGCGGCGTCATCCAGCCTTCAAGCAGTCATTGGGCTTCGCCAGTTGTGCTTGTGAAAAAGAAAGACGGCTCCATCTGTTTCTGTGTAGACTACCGCCGCCTTAACAAGATCACGCGCAAGGACGTATATCCCCTGCCACGCATCGATGATGCGCTAGACTGCTTGCAAGGCGCCGAAATATTTTCTTCGTTAGATGTACGTTCCGGGTACTGGCAGGTACCTATGGAAGAGGCCGATTGCCCCAAAACAGCCTTTGTAACCCCTGATGGCCTATATGAATTTACTGTGATGCCTTTCGGCCTTTTTAATGCTCCTGCCAGCTTTTAGCGGATGATGGATACCATTCTGCGTGGGCTGAAGTGAGAGACCTGCCTCTGTTACCTCGACGACATCGTCGTGTTTTCGCCTGACTTTGACACTCACCTCTCCCGACTGAAGCAAGTTTTGACCTGCCTCTCTGACGCCGGCCTTCAGCTCAACTTAAAGAAGTGTCACTTTCCCGCCCGCCAACTTACCATTTTAGGCCATTAAGCAAACAAGGGAAGGGGAATGAGGGGCTCGTTATAAATATGGCTCGTTATAAATATATGTGGCTGTTGGCTTCTGTCACATTTTAGGCCATGTTGTTTCCAAGGACGGTGTCCGTCCGGACCCGGCTAAACTTCGTGCTGTGGCTGCGTTTCCTCGACCTACTTCTATCAAAGATCTGCGCAGCTTCCTGGGTCTTTGCTCCTACTTCCGTAGGTTTATACTGTGGGGACGCTTTCGTCCCCTGCGTTCGCTTTCCCTCAACGCGCTAGTTCCCTGTGGTTAGCTCCTCCGCAAAGCACTCCTCTCGGTTCGGTGAATTTCCACTAACAGGGGAGGGCGCTCGCGTCGCAGCGACACCAGCGCCACGGATGGCGTTTTGCTGCGCGCTCGCGGGGAGCTACAGGGTCTCTGCTCCCTCGGCACCGGGAAGCGAACGGACGTTTCGCTTGCAGCTTCGCTCTTCGTCGACGGGCGCCTCTTGGTCGGAACTTACTCCCGCCGAGCCCGTCCCGCTCGACCTCGGAGTTTATCCCTTTGCCCTACCGTGGGCGGACGTTCGCTCGTAGCCGTGCTGGTGAGTCGGACATCCTAGATTCCTCAGTGTATTTTGTTGCTAGGTGGCGTTATTGTTGTTATAGCAATAAATGCCTTGTTTGTGTCAGCCAGTGTGTCGTTCCTTTGTTCCCGTAGAGCACGGCCCGCCGTGGTCGGCGTGCGCTCAGTAGCGTACGCGACCACGGGGTGGGGTCCGCGCGGTTTTGAACTATGTCAGCCGCGCTTAAACGGGGAATACGTGTTTATCTCCCCATTTAAACCCCACATCTGGCAGCCCAACCTGGGGCCTGCTCTTGGAACATTGGACGACTGTCAGTTCGGCTCGAGGAACGCTCTTTGTCCGGACTTGACAAGTGGTAGGCCTAGTGTGAATTTTGATCGCTAGGACCTGCGGCATGCTTTCTTGAGTGCGAGGTGTATTGCGCTGCAGCATGTTTGAACTTTTCGACATGCTCAGCATGTTTTTTGTCAAGTTTTTCCTGGAGTTTCTTCTTCAAGAACCACTTGGTCCGCATCGAGGGAGCGCGAGGCCTAGCGCCCGCGGAGTTGCCGAGCCAGAAGCGAGTGAGTACGGAAGCCGCGTGGGTGGTCCGAGTTTTCTGTATATATTTTCTCGCTGTCTCTTTTTCGACTCTGGGAGTCGCGGCTCCGGGAGCCAGGTGGCCTGGGGCCACGGGTGCCGTTACGAGCTCGCTGGTATTGCAGCTCGGCACCGGGCGTTCCGACACCGTCCGATACGGTGGGCGCCGATCGCTCAGAAGCTGCTTTGTGCAGTGAGCGGGGAGGACCACCCCACAAAGCTGATGTCTCCTCGCGGCTGCGCGCACGAAACCCGTTTCGGGTATTTCTTTTGTTGGGGTCGTCGACCGTCACTATGGTGGTGAGGCCTAAGGCTATTCATAGCTGATGTAGTCGAGGGTTTGACGGCATACCGTCTGGTCAGGAATCATGGTGATGAGGATTGCTGGTCACTGGCCAAAGTCAATACAGAAAGACGTTTCGGGAGCGCTACGGCTTCCTTGTTCACTAACTAAGATAGTGAACAAGGGAGCCGTAGCGCTCCCGAAACGTCTTTCTTTATTGACTTTGGCCAGTGACCAGCAATCCTCATCGCTATTCATAGCTGCCTGCACCTTGTCAAAAGTGACACGACCACCGGACCGTGGTGTTGAGAGGGGGCGCACTTTACTGGCCGCCCGGTTTTTTTTTTAACCTCGCATGAACCGAGCATTCTCGTTCAACTCAAGAAAGGGCTTTGTTCACTCGAACTTTGCGTTGCACTGCCGCCCGACACGTTTTGCTAGCGAGTTGAGCATTGAGCCACCAGGCCTTTGTGTACGCCGTTTCCCCTCCCGTGACCTACGTTAAAGGCATGCGGAGTGTGTTTTGGCAATCTTTCAGATCCAGCGGAGCCACTGCGGCTTGCTGTTCTGTGCACATCGTCTCGCTGCCGCCTGCTGCGACGGAGCGGCCTGTATCCTGTTCGCCGCATCCATCCGGGGCAGCTGTGACGAGACCAGACAGCAGCCACCTCTGGCTGCTGTTACCCTGCAGTGGTCAACCGGCCCTCCTCTTCGCGGGCCTGCGGACACGTAGTCCACGGGCCATGCGAGTCGTCCCAGCGGAGACCTTCACGCCGCCTTCGGAATACCGCGGAAGACTGCGTGCACGCTGTCGGCGTGACCTCCGCTGCAAGACCTGCCTCAAGTGCATGAAGACCAGGAGACTCCTCCATAGCATGTAACTTGCAGGCGCGGGGGTCTATTTAAGGTTGGGGGGATGTGGGGACGCTTTCGACCCCTGCGTTCGCTTTCCCTCAACGCGCTAGTTCCCTGTGGTTAGCTCCTCCGCAAAGCACTCCTCTCGGTTCGGTGACTTTCCACTAACAGGAGAGGGCGCTCGCGTCGCAGCGACACCAGCGCCACGGATGGCGTTTTGCTGCGCGCTCGCGGGGAGCTACAGGGTCTCTTCTCCCTCGGCACCGGGAAGCGAACGGACGTTTCGCTCGCAGCTTCGCTCTTCGTCGACGGGCGCCTCTTGGTCGGAACTTACTCCCGTCGAGCCCGTCCCGCTCGACCTCGGAGTTTATCCCTTTGCCCTACCGTGGGCGGACGTTCGCTCGTAGCCGTGTTGGTGAGTCGGACATCCTAGATTCCTCAGTGTATTTTGTTGCTAGCTGGCGTTATTGTTGTTATAGCAATAAATGCCTTGTTTGTGTCAGCCAGTGTGTCGTTCCTTTGTTCCCGCAGAGCACGGCCCGCCGTGGTCGGCGTGCGCTCAGTAGCGCACGCGACCACGGGGTGGGGTCCGCGCGGTTTTGAACTGGCTCAGCCGCGGTTAAACGGGGAGAACGTATTTATCTCCCCCCATTTAAACCCCACAATACACAACTTTGCCTCAATTGCTGCACTTTTGACACAACCTCTGCCCGGCAGTTCCGATCTTTCTCAGCGGTCCCAAGTTTGTGACGACGGCTTCGATTCTTTGCGCCGTATCCTCACCGCACCGCCCATACTGCGCCATTTCGACCCAAACGCACCTACCGAGGTGCATACTGACGCCAGTGGGATAGGCATCGGCGCCGTACTTGCACAGCGCAAATCTGGCTTCATCGAATACGTCGTTGCCTATGCCAGCCGCACGATAACAAAGGCTGAATCTAACTACTCGGTCACAGAAAAAGAGTGCCTGGCGATAGTTTGGACCCTTGCCATTAACGCCATACCATCAATGCCATCTACGCCAAGCTATCAAATATAACCTGCCACAAATCAGCCTTGTGTGTCTTGTGTTTTGGCAACCATTCGATTCTGGATGTGTTCCAGGAGACAAGAACTCTGCTTATGCTATCCCGATGTTTCAATCTCTACGCACTTCTGTCCGTAATGTGTGCAGGCCTATCGCGCTGTCCTCAACTTAATGCATGATGCCCGAACACATTAACTACACACTCATTATAACTCTCCTTAGTCTTGTAAAGAGGAAGATGAGCAGCGGCGGACGCCGCTCCGCTAGCGCGCGGCGCGAGATCGCTGGCTGGATGACCGAAGCTCGGACCGGCATTTTGGCTAGCTGTCGCTAAGTTACTTTCCCCGGAAATCCTGCTACAATTTGGTGGAGGTGCTGGGTACAGCCTTTGGCCAACGTCCTGGAGCTTCGCAGCAGAACAATCGCTCTAGCCATGTCCACCGACGCAAGCCAGTCATCTTCCCTTTCGCCTACGCCCGTCGTTTGCCCTGGCGCTCTCCGACAGCGGGACCCAGCCATTTTTACCGGGTCCGATGATCACGACGTGGAGGATTGGCTTGCCTCCTACGAGCGGAGAAGCGGCCACAACCGGTGGGACGACGCCATGAAATTGAACAATGTGGTGTTTTACCTCTCGGACGTGGCCAGCCTATGGCACAGGAACCATGAAGCAGACTTTACCACCTGGTCTGCCTTCAAAAGAGCCTTTTCTGACATCTTTGGGCGCCCTGCAGTACGGAAGCTGCGCGCTGAACAGCGCCTGCGAGTGAGAGCCCAGCTGCAGGGAGAATCGTTCACGAGTTATATCGAGCATGTCATCAACCTCTGTTCAAGGGTAGACTCGTCTATGACCGAGGCGGACCGGATTAAGCATGTCCTGAAAGGCATCGAAACGGAAGCATTTCATATGCTTATCGCCCGGAACCCTACCACCGTTGCCGAAGTATTCAACCTGTGTCAGAGCTACGATGAGCTCGCGCCGCGCGATCTCGCGCCGCGCGCTAGCGGAGCGGCGGCCGCCGCTGCTCATCTTCCTCTTTACAGTCTTAATAATTTTCTCCAGAACAACCAGCGTGGCTTCCGTCAAAACTTTCAGACGCGGATATGTGAGTTATTACAGACCTCCGCCATTTTTATCTAGTTTCCGAAAGGTTTTGACTTCGTGGCTCACAACTGCAAATGCTAAAAATGAATAAACTTCAACTGGTTATAAAAGCAGTGCAGTGATTGACGCATTTCTTACGATAACATTAGAATAAGTTAAACAATGGAATTTGATACCAATCTTTACACGACTTTAAGGGCCCCCCAGGGTTTGTTGCTGGGTCGCTGCTTTATTTACCTCTATTATAATATTTCATCAATATACCATAAATATTAAGAATATTTGATGGTTGCTGCATAATTTATTGACAAGCATCTAATCCTATTGATATAGTTACTATGCAGGTCGACTTCAATGAATTGGCAGAACGGCACGGCAGGTGGCCAAATCGCCCAATATCTCGGTGTCTATGCACCTTCAATTTAAATTGCACTACTCATATTGGTTACATCGTTTTAAAATCATATAAAAAACTGGAAGATCTTAATGGGATTGCATCTCTCTGGCAGCGACAAAAGACTATACGCAATCAACACGTTATTCAGACCGTTATTAGAAAACGTATATATGTTTTGAAATACTCTCCACTTCAATCTTAACATGTTAAAGCGGTACAAAACAGAACTGTGCACTTCAATCAGTCAGTGCGGTGTCTAGATACGTAGATGGGCCAACTTGCGAGGCACAAAGCGTTGTTACACACGACTCCACTTGTTGAGAACAAAAATGGCGGCAGTGTTCTCCGCCAGGCGCTCGGGTGCGGGTCGCTTGATACTCGTCGCAACTACAATTCACTTTTCACTCATCTCAGTTTTGGCCCAGAACATAACTTTTTTTTTACTACAACTAGACATGACGGCTAAGGCAGATAATGAATATCTTGAAATGATACGCTAAAGACACGCGACAACAGCTGCTCTTTATTTCGTTTGTTTCCGTGAGCTATCACACAGTGCCAGCCGCAAAAGGCCGAGTGCTTTATGATAACAATGCAAAGAATCTTACCGCTGGCTTAAAATCGGCAAGGAATAAATCTACATTTTCATTGCTTTTGTGGCGGTCTCGAATTCTCTATGAAATGCGAGTTTCGCTCCATTAGAAGCACCGTTAAAAAGGTTCAGTACTCCACCTTGAGCTTGTGTGCCACTTAGAGGAGCGTTAATCGAATGGGATTGCACATTTGTGAAAAAGGCAAGCTTCTAGCTTATAAAATCATTTTCAGCGTAGCATGCTATGCAGCACAAACGTTATGAGCGGAGTTGTATTGTTGTTTTGTGCATTATATTTTTTTGTGCGGTGCTCCTATTGTACTATGGCCGCGGCCGTATAAAAGCCTGCGTCAACATGGGAAGGCTCCTATTCCCACGTGATGCTTTGTACAGCTTCGCCATCACTTACATTTTCACTCCCTCCGTTAGTATGAAAAAGCATAGGCAAGTTTCCTTGACTTCCCCTAGCTCTTTACCGCGGCTCTAGCCGTCATAATGAGCTGGGACGTGAGCAGCATATGTTATTGGCCCAGATCACAAACCGCGTCAACAAGCTTATATCTGCCGTGAGCCTTCATTTCAATCATAGTAAAGGCCTTCTTTACTGAAAGAAGAAGATAAAATGGTGCGTGATTAAACACAAAGAAAGAAGCGTATCGCTCGGACGCGTGCTTGAATGCATAAACACCTTTGTTTCACTGCAATCAGTGGTGAACACTCCTATGTCCGTGATTTACTGTGGTGATTCTCGGTCAAGAAGGATATACCTGAAAACATAGCAGAAGTGTTTAGTATTAACGTGAGGATGGCAGCCGTAGCGATTAGCCTAATCAGAGGGGCAATTTAAAAGTGGGAGAGGACTATGCACGTGCATCCAGTCGCACTGAGCAGATAGCCGCAACCTTCTATGAAGACATGAAATCAGCGGTGATTTAAGTAAAAACGCAATACTCTGTACTGATTAGCGACCTCAATACCAAAAAAGGCAAGAAGCTGACAATGCACAAGGAACAGGGTGACTATGGCCTAGATTCTAGGAATAGCAGGGGAAGTCTTTAACAGAGTTCGTAGAACGTAACTTTCGCATAACCAATACATTCCCCGACAAACAGGACAACCGGAAGTTGACGTGGAAAAACCCAAATGAGCAGACAAAAATGAAATAGACTTCAGATTTGCTTGCATCCTGCCATCGCACAGGAATTCGAGGTTGTGGGTAATATCAAACATAGTACCTATGTAATAAAAAAGTATCGGATCAACCTAGACTTGAAAACAAAATAGAGAAAACTAGTAAAGAGAAAGAAGACCATCACTGAATTAACGGTAAGAAGAAACGTATAGGAATTCAGCGTAAAGCTTCAGAATTGATATTACTTTTAAACGAGTTTGACCACCTTGGAGTGCGAACAATCAATAATAATCTAACAGGGGTCATTACAGAGTCCTCAGTAGAAGTAAGGCGTAGCGTCTGTATAGACTTAAATCCGTCATTAGGAAATTTGGCAGAAGAAAAATGAGATTTACACGCTAAAAGACTACGAGGGGAATGTTACTGCGAATATTGCCAAGATAATAAAGGATGCCGAGAATTTTAACACAGATCCCCATAGTAGCCGAAATTATCACGACGATAATCACGGAGGCGGTGGTATAGATGAATTGGACATACTCGTGATACCGAAAGAGGAACTAATGAAAACTTTACAAGCAATCAAAAAGACGAGGCATCTGGTAAGTATCAGTTAAGTTAAGATATTTAGAAGGATGGAGGAGAGACTGCGCAAGATGAGCCGGCCACCTTGTGTACGCAGTCAGCGAGCATCTAGAAGGAAGCAGGATCTTGGAAAGGCGCTAACATTGTTTTAATACATACGAAAAGGGACGTCAAAGACTTGAAAAATTACGGAGCGATCATCTTACTGTACGTGGCCTGTGAGGGGCTTACAAAGGTATCCCTAAATGATTCAGAGCACCGTTAGACCTCAGGGATATAAAGGAACAGCCTGGATTTCAGAGAACTACTCGACAATGGACCTTACTAACTCCGTCAATAAGGCGAAAGAGAAATGCGCAGAATATAATGATCCCCTATATATTGGTATCGTATATTACCTAAAAGCATTCGACACAGTAGAAACAACACTAGCCATGCAAACATTGCGGTACCAGGTAATAACAAAGGCATATGAAAAAATAAAGGAAAACAAGAGTAGGGGCTGCAGAGCCACTATAATCTTCCTTAGGAAAAGTACTAAAATCCCATTAGCGAAGGCTGTCAGGCATGGACACATGGTCACTCCAGCACATTAACCGCATGCTTGTTAATCAATCAATGTTTATTGACAGATTATAGGTACATGTATGTTTTTATAAAAGTGGGACCCCATAACTAGAGCCGATTAGTGCAAGCGAGTATTTACAGGAAGTATTCAGATATCTAGATTTGGAAGCGGTGAGAAAAAAGTTAACAGAGAATACCTTCGTAATGTACGATTCGCTGATGACACAGGCTTTCTAACTAAGTGGACGAATTTCAAAGAATGATCAATGACCTGACACTCCGTGCATTACTATGTGTCTAACATTGAATATGCAGAGGACTACAGTCATATTTAACAGTTACGCAGGCGAACAGCAGTCTTCAATAGATAAGAAGCGCAGGAAGTGGTAATAGCATGTATATACTTAAGGAAGCTAGTGACCGCACATCGGGACTACGAGAGAAGAAATAAGTGGCACAATTAGAATGAGGTGAAGAAAAAGCAACATACACATAATACCACCGCCTGCAAGCGATGTGAAACCGCGCTATCAAGCTAAGATCCAGTGAGCCATCTTACCAGACAGGTCTAAAGCGACGTTCATGGTAGAAGAGTGTGTCGACAAAACCAAAAGAGCGCTGACGCACATTCGATAGTTCGGCATAGTTGGTTCGTTCTATAGCACTTTCGCAGAAAGATCAAGCAACCGTAACCCACGCATGAGATCACTGAGCCGATAACTTGGTCCTAAGAGATAAAAACAACAAAAGAGCAGATGTCCATCGGCTGGAGTTTTATGGCGTCAGTTCCTACCAAAGCGGCTGTTCATACAAACATGAAGGAATCTCAGGTTGCTAAATGTAAGAGTGAGGATATGCAGACAGAAATGAAGCTCAAGAACACTGGTAGACAGGGAGAGTGCAGAACAGAATCACATAACCGCCCGCGGCTATTGCGGCTTTATTGGAGAGTCGGGGAGACGGACACCGTTTGGCAAACGGAGCTATAAACGCACCGCGCTCTTCTCTACGCAGTTGAAACTGCACCTACGGTATACGGCTGGGTATGGCCTGGTTATATCTGGTTACGAATGATGCGCGCCTTATTGCTTATATATGGCTGAGCACCTGATTTGGAGAAAAGAATCCGTGCTTCGATGACATCAAAATATATTTGAAAAGTATAGTTGTGTGTGTGTTCCGGCTGGCTACCTTCCACTGGGGTACATGAATGAAGGGATTCAAAGAGCGAAGAACGAACGGATGAAGACCACAAACACAATCTGAACCTCCTTCAGGTTAATCTCCCACTTGTACTTTTTTTGTCAATCTTGGCTTTAGTTGCGTGGGACACCTACTTTGGTAGTAGGTTAAAAACCGCAATGTTTTCATATTTTGCAGTGACTTAAGCAGGAGCGGAAGTGGCAGGTCCCAGAGATTTTTCCCGCATATTCTTTTATGCTGATAAAAGAGCACCCGTACAGACGAGTTTTAATTGCACCGAACTGCCGTCTTCCTTGTTCTGAAAGCGGATCTGCGCGGCTTCAGCCTCATTGGTTGGTTTACTGGTTTAATGGGGTTTAACGTCCCAAAGCGAATCAGGCTATGAGGGACGCCGTAGTGAAGGACTTCGGAAGTTTCGACCATCTGGCGTTCTTTAACGTGCGCTGACATCGAACAGCACACGGGCCTCTAGAATTTCGCCTTCATTGAAATTCAGTCGCAGCGGCCGGGATCAAACCCGCGTCTTTCGGGTCAGCAGCGGAGGGCCGTAACCACTGAGCCACCGCGGCGGGGCTTTTCAGCCTTAGCGATAGCATGACAAGGCTGCAAAGTACTCATGCGCAGAGAAATGCAGGCACGTAAACGCACGCTACTAAATGTTGATTGAATACCATCCCGCGGTAATTTTCTGGGAATATCGGCAATATCTTCTATTGCTTCGATCAAAGATATCCGCGCCGAGCGGAAATGTTTCAGTTTTTATATACCTAGACTAAACAAAAACGTATTAGGCTTTCGAAGATATTCAGCTAAGTATACCACAGCGTGTTTAAAGGGGTCTGACAAGAAATTTCAGGAGACCACCAATTCGCATACCGTAAATAGTGTATAATGCAAATGATACAAACACCATGTTTAGAACTACAACATTGAAATGGGCTTCTGGCCGCCAAGAAGTAGCGGAAAGATTTGAATAATAGTTATGTTAACTTTCTACTCTCTTCAGTTTTTTTTTCGCAGTCACTGGCTCACGAACCGGCACGCCCACTTGACCTTCTTCACCTAAATTCCCGTTCGCTGGAAAATAAGCACGATGACTTTGAACTGCTACTCAATTCCGTGGATATCAAGTTTGATGCTGTTATGGTATCTGAAACTTGGTACACTGAAGCCTCCTGTACCTTTGATCATTCTGATTATAAAAGCTTTGCGCTTTGTCGTCCGCAGAAAAGGGGTGGTGGTTTGCTGCTCCTTTTAAAACACTGTTTTAACGCGCATATTGTTGAAGAATTTTCTGCGTCAAATGAGAACTATGAGGCACTGACTGTTCGAGATGGCTGTAGATTTTTCACCGTGATTTATCGCCCACCGCATGCAAACATCACCGTTTTTCTGCGATTTCTTGAGCAGCTTTTTGACTTCATATCTTTAAACAAGTATTTCTTATTTCTTAGTGGGGACGTTAACATTGACCTGACTGTCTCTTCCAGCTATCGAACTGGTCTGTTATCAGTTTTCGATGCATATGGTTTCGTCAACCTCATCAATGAGCCTACACGTATAACATCATCTTCGCAAACTCTAATTGATATCTTTGTTACCAATATCGACAAGCCTTCAACTTCTGGCACCCTTGTGTGGGACATTAGTGATCACTTGCCTATTTTCGCATTTATTCAGGATAGAACAGCACCACAGATAGAAAACTCATCTACATGGTTTTTTCAAAAGATCACTAATGCTTCTTTAAACAGTTTTCGTGCTGATATTCAGGCCCACAACTGGGCTCTTGTTCTTAAAAACACTGATGTTCATTCCATGTATGACGCTTTCCTGTCAGATATTACAGACTTATAGAAAAAGCATTTTCCTTACACGACACGCTCGAGTGCCAAAAACTCTCGAAAGCCATGGATTACAAGCTACCTACTAGCTCAAATTAAATTTAAAAACGCACTATACTGGAAATTCATAAAATCAAAACATGCGTCAGATTTTAAAGCATTTAAGTCGTTCAGGAATCGTCTAAATGCTAAGCTTAAGAAGGCTAAAGATCAGTACTTAATGGCGCACTTCAGTGATGCAATTAAAAACCCTGATTTATTATGGAAGCGGTTAAACAGTCTTCTTCGAAGTAAAAGCCCAGCTGTACTCACCAGTTTGAGTGTGGGTAATAACATTGTGGCTGACAAACAGCTATCTGATATGCTTAATGACCATTTTATTAGTGTTGGCACCTCAAACAGTAAACCAGCAATAAGCTCTGTCCCACTTCCTGGACCAAGTGCAGTTAGTAACAGTATGGTGTTTTTCCCCACAACTAAGACTGAAATCATTGCTGCATTCCAGACAATGAAAAATTCTAAATCACATGATGTGAACGACATGCAGATTGCCCCAGTGAAATATATCCTAGACCTGATCGCACCTGTCCTGAATAAGATATACAACATAGCTCTGGAGTACAGCAGTTTTCCCAAGAACATGCAGATTGCAAAAGTGGTAGCTCTACATAAAGGGGGTGATAAAAATGCCATAAATAACTATCGTCCCATCTTCGTACTACCCATATTTTCAAAAGGCTTGGAGAAAATAATGCACACACGCCTTTACAACTTTTTAAACAAATTCTCACTTATCTCGCCGCACCAGTATGGCTTCCTGAAAGGCAAATCCACAGAATTGGCACTATTAACAGAAAAAGAATTCATTATTGACGCTTTTGAACACAAAGAACTTGTACTAGGACTGTATATTGATTTCACGAAAGCATTTGACTGCGTACATAATGTAACCTTATTATCTAAGCTGCAGCATTACGGAATACGCGGTAGTGCAAATCGTCTCCTTTCATCATACCTTCAAAACAGGTGCCAGTATGTCAGCAATAACAATCATAATTCCGACATAAGAACCATCACTTCCGGCGTACTGCAAGGGAGTATTCTAGGACCTCTGCTATTTGTTGTTTATATTAACGACATTTTTTTCTCTTCTAAACACAGCTACATGGGTTGGGTACGCGGATGATACTGCTATGTTTTTCAGAGGGGCAAATACTGATGATCTAGTCTGCTCGGCAAATCACGCTTTATCATTAGTTAGAGACTGGTCGCAAACAAATTACCTGCGGTTGAATACCAAAAAAACTCAAGCTATT
This sequence comes from Amblyomma mixtum, assembly GCF_055824585.1. NCBI lineage: Eukaryota > Metazoa > Arthropoda > Arachnida > Ixodida > Ixodidae > Amblyomma > Amblyomma mixtum. Next base: position 136,587,029 of record NC_143016.1, read on the forward strand.
CTTTTCCGCACTAAGAACACAAAGGTAAACATCAAGGGCAAAATTCTTTTAGACTGCGAAGAGGTAAGCATTATTAATAAAATTAAGACTCTTGGCGTAACATTATCGGAAACTCTAACTTGGAACAAGCATGTTGATGGGCTTTGCAACAAACCAAATAAGGTTTGCGGGATACTAAACAGACACCGCAACTTCTTGCCAACAACAGTTAAACGCTTAATTTATAACGCACTATTTTTGTCGACACTTAACTACTGCCATTTAGTCTGGTCAACTACAACGAAAGAAAACATACAGAAACTTAAAATCTGCCAGAAACTTGCCTTGCGTGCTATTGCTAATGTCCCTTGTCATGCACACACTTCCGATTACTTCTTGCGCTATAAGCTTCTTCCCACGGAATGCATTTATCCTTACCGTCTATCTTGTACATATCGCTCATCCGTATCGGCGTGCAATCACAGCATCCTGAATTTGTTAAACCTTCGCCCCCGCACTTACATTTACAATACACGTCATAGTGACGCATGGGTGGTGCCTCACTGTCGTACAGAGTACGGTCGCCAGTCCATTTCGTATCATGCTGCTATTCTTCTAAATAGCCTTGCGCTCATCGATACCTTCCCGGAAAAATTGTCATTACGAGCGCTACATGCACATTTCCTTGCAGCCAACATCACATGATTCTCTTGTATGATTGCGTTTTGTGTTTTTCTTGGTGCCTTTTATTTTTTATTGGTGCTTTTTTGCTGTAAAATGTCTTAATTTCTGCTACCACTAAAGGTAACGTCTTTTCCAGAATTTTAAAAAATTGAAAATTATTGAACTAAACGTGTTTTTAATCTGAGTGTGTTTGAAATTTTTATGTTTAAAACCTGATGTGTTCTAGAATGTGTGTTTCGAATGTATTTAAAACTGCATGTGCTTTCATTTGGAGTGATTTTGTTCTGTAGGGTGCAAAAAAAAAATTTAGGTCTGAGAGGAAGTGTGAAATTTAATTCTGTATGTGCACGAGCAATACTGCCGAACTGTACATAGAGGGGGCCGGGCTTTGTCAAGCCGCAGTCATGCGGCTTTTACCCGTCACCCCCTTTTCTCCTTGAGAGGGGAATAAAGACGATTTGATTTGATTTGACTGATTTGACGGTGAATAATAAGGTTGCAAAGAAATTGAAGGACAGTCATCATTTTTCTATACCACTCAAAACTTCTGTTTTGAGTTGTGTTTTCTTCTGGATTTGGGTAGTTTATGGGGTTCAACGTCCCAAAGCGACTCAGGCTATAAGGGACGCCGTAGTGAAGGGCTCCGGAAATTTCGACCACCTGGGATTCTTTAACGCGCAGTGACATCGCACAGTATTTTCTTCTTGATTTATTAAATTGCTGGAAAAACTGAAGTGAGAGCAAAGGCTCAGAAGTAAAAATATCGAGATGCTTTTATAAGTTGGGTTATCTTGATCAAATGACTAAATTTGTAACCGCACTCCACGTACTGAAAGAACCAATTGCAAAACTGGCAGAGATAAATATGTTAAACATTTTAAGAAGGCACGGGAGAAAAGAAAGTCTCATCCGCATACGTACGCACGCACTGCAGATAAATTTTGTACCAAGCCGCGAAGGCTTGATACAAAACGATGGCATATCACTAAAATCAGCGTGGAAAACCGCACCGCATTACCCGTCCGTATCATGTTTAGTTTTTTTTTCTCAGCGAATTTTTATCGAGTTTTTAGTTCGCAGATTGCTCCGGTGGGGCGAAGCCTCTCGCGCACCGCCATGGATAAAGTAGGGAGAGATGGGTCGAATAGGATACGGCAGGAGAAGACTAGGAAAACTGGAAACGAGCATTTAGAAACGGAAGGTAGAACAATACGACACATGTTGAACCACCTCCTAGTGATTTATACAGGATAGCAGAAATAGCTGCAAATGTTTTCCGAATCTAGCCTATACTTGATTCCCTTATTTTGCGCGTGGAAAAGTATAGCAAGAACAAAAATAAAAATGAAAACTGAACTCATGATCTAATATTGAGAATTCGCTGTCCATCCACACAATAACTGGAAGACTCATATGTTGATTCACTGGCTGTCACTCTCTGTAAGGTTGTGAACGGGGCTGTATAATTTAAGTAAAAAAGAAATTTTATTGTCTATTGCAGCTAAGTCATAAACGGAGTGGTATGCTCTTTAAAATGAACTCTCTATCTGAAACATAGCAACAGCATGCGGTCGTGATACCTAGCTCTCTGAAAGTGTCGGTAATAATATGATGCAAATGTGGATAATTTATACATTAGCATTCGAAAAAGAACAATTAACTTTGATGCCATTCTTCTTTCTCGACATGACCTTGCTCGTCTAGGCAAGCACTCACAGAGGCCCGTACACAGGTCAAAGTGTGGACGTTTTGAACAGTATTTTTTTTGGTCTTGTTACAACACGCAGTAACCAGTCGGTGCAGCATATTTAAGGAGGAGTTACGAGCACACAGTAGGATTAGTGTGAGTGTACGAGCTATAAAAAGCATTCCGGCGCATTACCTTCTTGGATACCTCATATGCGGATTTAGAGGATTCGACTGAGTAAAGTATGCACTCGCAAGAAAACTTAAGCCAGCTATAGTAAAGCAGGAACCGTTCTCATCTGGTAAACACTTATCGTCACTGTCTTTCTCGCTAGAAAGTAGCGATATTTTCTTCACATTTTGGCACGCACTAGGCTATCAGCTGAAAAACTTACGGGCGAATCCCAGAGATGATGGCTCAGGGCTTTGTTATTAGAGTACTTTGTGGGTAACTATACGCGCAAAGATTCACTGATGGCTCACCCTTAGCGAAAACTAACACGTTTGGAATATACAGTGCGATATTTATATGGCATTTTAAACACAATTTGTACTCATGAATTCTCTAAAAACATGTAGGAATTAGGCTTCTGAAATTTCATGCCTGGTGTTCGAAATATATCCGTAAACTTTGCAAAAACGCCTGATTTAGCGCGTGCTTCGAGCACGTTTCAATGCGTGAAAAAATATGTATGTGGTTTTAGCATCTTCTTAGTTTATTAAAATTATACATTATTAATTATGAAATTAATTCGCCCAGAGTGTACTTGAGTTCTAACAAACGGGGAGTTCTTTTAAAAGTATTTGAGCACACTTCTAGCTGCCATAGAACAGTCTATTACTCGAAAAAGCGTTTCGGGAAATTGCATTTGCATGTTGGCGATCTATTTAAAGTGTACTTTCGTAAATATAAAATGAATCCGTAGAAAGAGTACGTCAGTTGTAACAAATGGGCAGTCCGCGTAAGCATATTTGATGCACACTTCACGCTGCCGTTGAAGAATCTAGTGCCGGAAATTGAGATTTGGGAAATCGAATTTGGTTGTTGACAATGTGTTTAAAGTCTACTTTTGTACAATTAATTCTTTCAAAGTATGATTGAATTCTAACACATGGACAGTCCGCGTAAACATATTTGTATCACACTTCAAGCTGCCGTGAAACCATCTAGGGCTCGAAATCACGTTTAGGAGAACAGTAAAAAGTCGCGGTTTCCTGTCGCACTTTCGTATATGGTAAATTCTAGCAGGACTGCAGTCCGAACTTATTTATATTACGAGTGGAGAATGTGATAGCGTTATACCGCCCAGGGGTCCTTGGGCACCTTCGGGCCCAAACGTGCGAGTGAAAATGACCTCGACTGTCAGGGCCAACCGGCTCCCGTAGACGCCCGTGTACCGGTTGGTTGACATTTCTACTCCTGACCTATGCCAGAGCCCAGATTCGAACGCCACCAGTATGACACATTTGCGTCGATTTGGGTGCCCATAGTCTTTGCGCAAGTAAACGGCTCGCAGAACAAATAATGTGTCGTCTCTCGGAGGGGGGCGTACATAAAGCAAGCCAACTACTGCGCCTGTCGGAGCTCTTCCTTTTGCTGACGTCCCTTTCTGCCGGCATTTGCTGTTGGCATAAGACATGATGTCGGGCTAGTCGGTTCATGGTTAGAGCAAAACATAACTGCGCGAAGACGACGTGACAAAAGAAGGCACGAATACACACAGACAAAGCGCAGTACTCGGCGAACATGACCCCAGGAAGGGCCCGGGGCTCCGAAGAGCCTCTGGATTTCGGGCGGCACAATCTTACGCTTCAGGCAGTAGCCCAAGACTCTTGTCTGGCACGTTGACAGTGCGATGAGGTTAACATAGGTGGTTGCCACTTGTCCCTTGTTCACAGGAAGAGTGGTAGAGCCCAGAGTAGAAGAAATGTATTGAAGTAAGACATGATGTTGGGCTAGTCGGGGACATGTTCGCTGAGTGTGCGCTTTTGTGTGTGTATTCGTGCCTTCTTTTGTCCCGTAGTCTTCGCGCAGTTCTGTTTTGCTCTAAAAAATGAAGTTTGTACAGAGAAAGAGAGAGAGAGAGAGAAAGAAAAAGGACGGAAAGGCAGGGAGGTTAACCAGGCGATGCCCAGTTGGCTACCCTACACTTGGGGAGGGGAACAAAGGAAAAAAAAAGAGCAGCAATGAAATGAGTTTTCTAAGTGCCCAGCGACCACTATGTCACGGGGACAGAGGGCGCGCACTGAAAACTTAAAGATTAAATTTGTAAGAACATTAAAAATATTAGTCCTAGTGCACTTAGAAAGCATTCGTATTGCACTCCAGCGACAAAAATACGAAATTAGTATGAAAATAACACATTATATTCGACATGCATTTTTAGCACTCCTTTTTTTCGCTAAGAGCAATCAGGCATGGCTGTTTCGTTTCGGTCTGTCACGAATCGCTTTTCAGAGGTGCTCGGTGAAAACTAACGATTTTGCAATGCTTTGCCGAACCGAGACTAATGCTACAGATTGGCAGTGCAAGGTTAAAAAAAAAAGAGAAAACAACGCATTTGCGTAAGCACCTGTAGTTTGTTCCGCATTTCAAAAGGAGCCGACTGAAGCAAACGCCTTCGATCAATGAACCTTAATACGATTGTTTCAAAACCTGGTTGTGAAGACTTAAATCAAGAGAATGGCTCTTTCTCTTCTGCCTTGCGCAAGCTCGTGTCTATGCTGCGCGGTGGTTTTAAGAATTTCGGAAGCACAGATTATGGTCATTTTGGATATCAACAGTTTTGCGTAAAAGACAAGAGAGACTGCCCATTGCTCAATAGGAAAAGATGGCTGCTTTCCCATGAGCAGATATGTTTTGTACGAAAAACGCGTGAAGAGGATGCGTCATTCAAAGCGTAGACGGCATGTGAGTAACCTAAAATGCCTTTCAATGGCGACCCTCTTAATTTTTTCTTAGCCTTAATTTTTTCTTGTACCTTTGGTACAAAAACACAAAAATTACTTTTTGCTACCGGCAGGGACTTGACGCGCTCTAGACTTGACGTGCTCTTCCCCCTGAATTAACCTGCGGGAAACAGGAACATCATTGCAAGTTGTGGCTCTGGTCTCCACGTGCCCCTGCTGCAACACACAGGCACACTCTGTTAGAATTTAATATGTATCAGTAGACCGCATTTTGCATGCGAATATTTCTATTGAATGTTGGGGAGGAGGAATAACCGCAAACTTGACAGGACTGAAGATCGAGAAGAGGACAGGACGAGCGGTAACTAGCAACTAACCGCTAGCAACTAGTTACCGCTCGTCCTGTCCTCTTCTCGATCTTCAGTCCTGTCAAGTTTGCGGTTATTCCTCCTCCCCAACATGTCTGACCAACTGGCCCAAAGCTTCCCCTTGTTGATTCTATTGAATGCTTTGTGCTGAGATCACCTTATCCTCCCTGATTCCGTCCATGAAACCACCCCACATGACGTGCACCCTTTACCCACGCTCCCATCTTATATCTATGATGTGCTTTCGCTTTCATGCCGTCTATACAAACGCACATTATATATTGTCATATTCTCTTATTAACCATGAATTCGTGTGTTCAGTCCTTGCTCCGGCGTTCGTATTTCATAACAGCCGAATTCTGTTAATTAATACCCGTCTTTGGAAATTGCTTTCCTATTGTGGGCCCTCGTGTGCCAAGACCACAATGCAGCCCTCTATTTCGGCGTGCGCCCTAATCCACTATGCACCGTTCGTTCGGGAAATATTGTTACTTACTATACAAAAATTTTATACTGCCAAGGTTACCTTATTAATAAGGTTATGGCATTATTTTATTCGCATTTCCGTAATTATCATCTCATTTGAATCTAATGCGTTCAACTCAGAGAGAAAGAGAGACAGACTTTAATAAATAAAAGAGGGGTCTGCCTGGTTATTAGCCTAGCATGCTATTCCAGTCAACTCAATATATTGAATGTCGATTTAATTCAACCCTTTTGATTTTCTGCCATTGCTGAATGTTATCTGGCAGGCGCAGCATGGAAGACCGCGGTGCGTTCATTTTATGCAATCTCCGTCTAAAAGAAAAAAGGTCAAAATTCGGTAATGCCCCTGTCTGCGACATTCGTACCAGGGCTACTCGGACCGCATTAGCGCCCGCATTGAGAGCTCTAATCTGCAAATCAGAGAAAGGGCATTCCGAAGTACACCGCCCACAGATCCTTTCCAGCACAGAGCAGGTAATAAGCGAACCCAAACCCTCTTTGGTTGCAATGGAAGACTCCGTTATGCACACATTCGCCGCTCAAATGTCCAAAACATTGCCGGAACTCTATTGTGAGAGCCTCCTTATTAGGGAAGGATTCACATTGCAGGATGCTTCTGTCGTACGCAGCAAGAAAATTCCTGCACCTTGAAAGACGGCTCAGAGTTTCAAACTAACACTGTCGCGAGAGAGCAGCATGATTTACGCGTTATTTAGGTCTTATCATTGCTTGAAAATCATCACTACAATACTCTGTCATATGATTACACTAGTTTTATTAATGTACGGGTGGATACCGGGCAGATATGCAGAGGAAGAAGTTTTGTATGTGCGCCTTTCAATCTTGGAGAGAAAATAATTAACAACTTTAGGTAAAATATTGAAATTCTGCTCCACGATGTGTGAGTCTGTCTGTACGAGTGTGTGCGTGTTTGCGCGTGTGTGTGTGTGCGTGCGTGCGTGCGTGTGCGTGCGCGCGTGTGTGTATGTGTGTATGTGTGTGCGTGTGCGTGTGTGTGTGTGTGTGCGTGCGTGCGTGTGCGTGTGCGTGTGTGTGTGCGTGTGTGTGTGTGTGTGGGTGTGCGTGTGTGTGTTAGCTGCTTATCGATTCATGTCCATCAACAAAGAGGAGAATTTTCAGTGCCTTCGGGACGGAGGCTAAGTGTGCAAAAGAATGGCTCATGAAGAGACCTCCGTGTTTGACTCGGTAGTACCAGAGAACGGAGCATTTGGGAAATCCGTCGACTCACGCGCTCGTAGCTAGTGGTGCGTAACGCGTAGTGATCATGCCCGGTAGAAGATATTCTGCGCAATAGCGCTCCAACTATGCGAATAATGCGGGGCCGGGAACGTTTAGAACCAGTGGAGCAGAATGTTTGAGCGTGAATGACCACCTCTGAGTACGCTACCAGAGGGAACGCGGTGAAGCATGCAGAAGCATTTCGTAGTGTGGTCTAAAAAAATGCCGTTTGCAATTTCCGTGCCCTCAACGCACATCCTTTATCGCCCAACCACGGATCGGAGCACAACTGTCACCTGAAAATCAACCATGCAGGTTGACTTTGGTACTTGGTGCCACATTTCGGCAGGCGTGATCGCGCATCTTATCGGCTTACAGCAGCTGCATACTTCCCACTTCATTGCAATGGCATAACTACCCAGAGAGTCGTTGAGCGCCGCAGTAGAGCGGCGACGGTCGAGTATAGTTCGGAGAGGTGATTATGAAGGTCTGGCACGTTTCATTTGATGCCTACGCAGAACGAGCAGGAAGTGGCTACAGGGTTTTCCGTCAAACCGGTCCGCACCGCAGGTCCGCATATAGCCTCAGAAATTACGCGACATGTGCATACAAAATCCCACTGATTGCATCTAATAGCTATTTATTTATTTATTTATTTATTTATTTATTTATTTATTTATTTATTTATTTATTTATTTATTTATTTATTTATTTATTTATTTATTTATTTATTTATTTATTTATTTATTTATTTATTTATTTATTTATTTATTTATTTATTTATTTATTTATTTATTTATTTATTTATTTATTTATTTATTTATTTCCTCATGGGTCTCGGTTGAGACATTACATGAGGGAGTGGACGGTATCTGGCAAACAATGGCAAAAAGTGTTAAGATGAAAGATTGGCGATGCTCCGCTTGAATTCTAGTGGGTTGATGATAATGGCAACTTCGGTGGCAGGTCATTCCAGTCTCGTGCAGTACGCTGAAAAAATGACTGCTGAAATGTCACAGTATGGGCTTGTAGGGGATACACTGCGTTACTGTGGCTGAACCGGGCGATGCGGTGGGCTCTTTTTATGTAGGGGTTATCAAGAGACAAAGAATGGAAAAATTTATGAAAAAGGTTAAGACGTGCTATCTTACGGCGCGAGGCTAGGGGGGGGGGGGGGGGGGGGGGGCAAGTTGATTTGAGCTTTTAGCGCTGAGATGCTTGAGTGGTAGGAATAATTAGATAGAATGAATCGTGTTGAGCGGTTCTGAACCAATTCGAGGGCGTTAGTAAGATTATTGTGGTGCGGATCAAAAATAGCGTTAGCATACTCAAGCTTGGGTCGCACAAAGGTTTGAAAAGCAAGCTATTTAATAGGGGAAGGAGCGAGTGAAAGGTTACGGCTTAAATAACCTAGAACACAATTACCAGAATTTATTATGTGCTTAATATGACAGGTCCAAGTTAGGTCACGCGAGATATGCACACCAAGATATTTGAATGATTCGGATGTTCCAATCTGGAGGTTATTAATATTATACTTAGGCACTACGTAATTACGACGACGGTGAATGGACATTAACACGGTTTTAGAAATATTTAATGACATGAGCCATGTTTTACACCAGTCCTGTATGCGAATAAGGTCAGTTTGTAATGCGAAATGGTCGGTGGAGTTAGTAATTCCTCGGTAAACGACACATTCATCGGCAAAGAGTCGGATATGAGAAGAAATGTTACATGGTAGGTCATTAATATATATCAAGAAAAGGAGGGGCCCGAGTACCGTTCCTTGCGGTACCCCTGAGAGCACAGGTGTTAAGGATGAAGAGTGTGAATTGGCATATACGAACTGCTGACGGTTAGATAAAAACCCTCGAATCCAGTTCAGAACACATGGATGAATATTAAGGCGCGATAACTTTAGTAAGAGACGACCATGGGGGACCTTATCGAACGATTTTTCGAAGTCTAAGAACACTGCATCAGTCGGGATATTACGATCAAGGTTTAAATGTAAGTCGTCCAGGAAGAGTGCCAGTTGGGTGTCACAGGAATGATTCTTGCGAAAACCATGCTGGCTTGAGTCACGCTGGCTATCTTTATATCCCGGGCAAATTAAGGAAAAAAGCAATTATGACCCCTGTCACTACCTGCGTGCTATCCTGATCTGATGCCAGTTGTGAAGTTCGAGTGTTTAGAGTGCCGAGTTACTTGAATTCTAGCTAGCAGCAACCGAAAATTATATTCGTGTCACACGAGCTTCCGCGACAGGTAAATTCTTCTAGTCGATCTTTAACCAGGTGACAACAGAAGCCTTACTTTACGACGACTATTCCTTTAATACTGGGGCGAAGCTTACCAGCGATGAAGACAATACTATGTGCAGAGCAGGAATCTCCTCTTATCAAGCAGAAAGTAGTCGGAAATATGCAGCTGTAAATAAGATAGCGGATCCAAATGCCCTCAGCCTGGCAGGTGTCGAACACAGGAAATACATTGTGTTCGTGTGGCAACCTTTCACGGCGACATTTGAGCTCCAGTATAGTCCGTCTTCTGATTTCTCTGACCCTTTGAAAAACCAGCGCATTGTGATCACCATTAAACGCGTTTCGCTCACTTCGGACGAGAGCACAAACCATCTTTGTCCTGTGAAAGCCGGCTAATTCGCCAATGTCTTTTAATGAGAAATGATGTAGAGCGCTGATGTTCTACACCTAATTTATATCCATCAACATGCTTTGTGCATTACGTGTGATCTGCAGTTGCAGTGCATTTGATTTTGGGGCGCTTCCTTATTCTTAATTTCTTTTGGTATCTTTCGTAGCACTTCACGTGCTTTTGCTAGTCTTTAACATTTTGTTTTCAAATGCGCTCTCCAGATGTAATTGCTTCATTACCATAATTGGTATCAGGCGTACGACTGGCACGCAGCTCTAATTCCTAGTCCCCTGGTTTGTCCTCCCAAGAAAAACTGAATAAAAAAAGGCAGGTGTGGCTATTCGGGGACCGGGCAAGCAATTTCCTCGCATTAAAAAATTCACAAGCTCGACGTAATCTCCGCTTCAAAGAACCCCACTACTACCGAGATGGAGTTCTTGGCCGTGTAGAGACGCTGTATTGTGCTTATTGGAAACGGTCAGTACGCACGTGCAAAGAACAAAGGAGAGAAAAGTTGGTTAGGAAGGTATGATGAACGCAGACGTAGTCTACTTATGTCTTAACAGCAGCCTAAAACATAGAATGTTAGCAGCAACATGAATTTCTTATGGTCTCATAATTTCCTTTGGTTTGGTTTATGGGGTTTAACGTCCCAAAGCAACTAAGGCTATGAGAGACGCCGTAGTAGAGGGCTCCGGAAATTTCGACCACCTGGGGTTCTTTAACGTGCACTGACATCGCACAGTACACGGACCTCTAGAATTTCTCCTCCAAAGAAATTAAACCGCCGCGGCCGGGATCGAAACCGCGTCTTTCGGGGGTTATTGACAACTTACGATTAATGTAAATTATTAGATCACAGTGTAACAACATAGCTACAACGTGCCGTGCCTGAACAGCTGATAACCATCGCGACCGTCTGTCAGCCCAACCATCGCGAGAGTTAAGTGTTTCCACTTAGGGTGGGGATGTGTTTCACGGGTCACGGATAACGTGTCATTAGCGCCGTATCAATGGACTTTTTTTCCCCGACAGCAAAAGGAACGCCGCTGCCATAGACGAGAGGTGTGGAGTGGGTCGATAGTCGTCCCTACAGCCCTTTCGTCTTTTTTGTGAATGTTTCTACGGTGAACTCGGTAATGAAGTCCCCTTGTTCAGAGCATCACGCCAGCCTGGTAATTAGAGGCGTGAGTAGGAATTGGCTACGCCTTTTTTTCGTCGCCTCATTGTCGGCCTGCACAACTGCTTGTCCGAACTGCATATGCAATTAGAGCTTCAGAAAATCAGCAAACCAGACACGATAGATAATAGCTAGCGCACTTCCATTGAGCTCTGAGCAACGAAAATTGTGCGTAGGTTGTGTGGCTACGGCGTTCCGCTCAACACCACAAATTAAGAGGTTGCAATTTCCCATCTTTGAACTGATTCTCAATGTAAGAGGAGATCGAAATCACTTGTGGATGAACTTGGTCATCCGTTAAAAATATCAGGTATCCGAAACTAATCTGTTACCCTCTACTACATAGCGCTCTTGAATACCTGTCGGCGTCTTGCCATATAAAGCGAAGGTTGGGGAAGCCTCCTAGGTTTAAAATTTAAATAAAGCTCTGCATAACCTCTGCTGTAGGCAATGGGGCTTTTGCAGGTATGGTTTCTGCGCATCTTCTGGCGTTCACTAGCTTTGAGCTGCTTTTTGTGCGTGAAGAAAAAGCATAATCTTGGTAGCCTTAGTTCTCCTTTACTTCTGGGGACCTTCAATAAGGAAATGGTACGTGCTCGTAGCAGGAAAGTTGTATGTGCCTCATAAAAAAGCATGTTTATGAGCACCGTTCATGTAACGGGCATCGCACAGAGGAATATAAATGTTAATTCAGCTGTGTGCGCGGTAATTTCTTCGACGATCTAGGCAGCAGCAAGTCTCAGAATGGTGCTTCAGCATCCGACTTTACTTGAAACGACAAAGAAGACCTGAGGATTCAGTCCAGAACATCGGTCGCAGCGCCCCAGTCAGATTCTTCTTTGGACCCGTTTTGTTCCGCTCAGTGGCTCTTGCAAAAGGGGCAATGACGTAACAATTGTTATTTGTCTCATTTTTAGGGATTCGACATCGTTTCGGCAGGATATGATACCGCCACCACCACGAAGAGTTCCCCCGACTATATCGGGTGTGGCGTGCCCAATTATATACCCTAAACTGATTGTTTTCTACCCTAAAAGCTGTACCAGGTAGAACTTTTTTTGTTATGGAGGAACGCCTTACCGCCTTCATTTTCACCGCGCTTTGTCTGCACATTTCGATCGCCTGTTCAAGCCACGGAAATCCGTAGGTTAGTGAGGTTCGAGCCCACGCTTTTTAGGTGCTGGGATGGGTAGTGCAACGAGGCGTGCTCAGGCGGTGTGCGCCGATATGAGGAGAGGGCGCTGCTGAGCCCGTAAGAAAAGTACGATGAAAATAGAGATAAAAGGGACGAACATGTCGCCTGGCGCCAAATAGGCCACTACCAATATCATGTGCAAGTTGTAAACAGTTGAAAAAAATGTGAAGGAAAAAGATTGAAGGAGATGGTGTGCGTCCCAGGAACCATTGTCGTCAAAGCGAGGACTTACGTCAAAGCGAGGAGATTACGTCCACTTGCTTATGTAACAGTTAGCATCTGATTAGTGTTGTTTTTGCTAAAAAAAGAAGAATTTCGCATTAGTGAAGCCTATGAAGGAACGCAATGATTTTGCATAGTATACAACTTACGATAAGAAAATATGAACGCTTTGGGATGCACGCTATCCTTAAAAAATGACGAATGAGAGATTCCTTGAAAATGCTGAAGCACTTTAGCATTTTTGGACTGCAATGCGTCCTTCTTTGCTGTGCTTTCAACGTTGAATTCCAGCCTGCGTTCGCAGGCTCCCTCACGCCTGCTTGTCTGAGCTTGCACCTCCTTGTAGGTTTCATGTCTGGTTAGTGCGTAACGTGCATAAAATGACGATAAATATGCTTGCGCCGACGCTAGAGCCCATATTCTTTGCATTAGCCATATCGGCCTAACCTGGAATGCGCGATACCATTAGAAAGTGTATGAAATATAGAACAAATGCTTGCGCCGAGGCGCTGATAACCATGCAGCGAGGACTCAAAGTAGAGTTGTACACGCAACGTGATCTCTGCTGCCATGTGGGTTTTTGCAAGAGATGTTCTGCAAGCAGTGCCAATAGGTTTGTTTACTGACAATGTTTCTTCTGCTTTTCCTTGCGTATGCATAACATCTGCAGCAATAACACATCACGGTATTACTGTAAAGCTTAGTTTGATGTGGCGTCATTTTAAATCAATGTTATTCTAAGTGCAATTTATTTTGAAGCTTTTTTTTAATTGCGCAATTTCTTTTGGACGAAACGTATTCTCAGTCTGTCTCGCTAATTTTTCCTGTTTAATTACTGCATGGCCAAGTGAGCCGAGAATGCTAGGTGCCCACATGTCTGACATGTATGTTTTACTGGCCGCATCGAGCAAAATAAAATGAAAATTGAATTACTGCTCGAAGTCAAGAAACGATTACGAGCAGTGCAAAGGGAGAAAGCACCTCGGGAGGATCAGGCAACAGCAGATCTGTTGAAGGACGGTAGGGAGGTTTTTCTTGAAAACAAGCCACCCCGTATGCTCTGTGCATTATGGCCTCCAACGTACATGAATCTTAGAAGAATGCTAGCATCATCGTAACCTACAGCCAAGGGGACGCCAAGGACTTGTAAAATTAGACTGGTACGCTGACTGTTGTTTGCCTACAAAATATTTACTAAGGTAGTCACTGATAGAATCAGAGAAATTGACATTTTATTTCTATCCACGAAACGCCCAGTCAGGGCTTCATAGAAGCAGCTGGAAAACAGACCATTTTATGCTATTAGCCAAGTGCACAAAATATAGCCAACCCAATTATGTAGTCTTCATAGATTACGAGAAAATATTTAACTCAGCCGAAACTTCAGCAGTCATGCAGGCATTACAGAATCAGGGTGTAGATGAGCGTTGTGAAAAAATTCTGCCATATGTCTGCAACGGCTGCACAGCCACCATAGTCCTCCATAAAACCAGTATTAGCGTTATCAATAAGGAAGGCCTGCCAGCAAGCAGACGCCATCTCTCCAATTGTTTTCACAAGCAATATACAGGACTTATGCAGAGAGCTGGATTGAGACTTGTGGATAAGAGTTAATGAAGAATATACAGACAATCTGCGATTCCCTGATGGCATTGCAATGCGAACTCAGTAAGAGGATGAACTGCAAAGAATAAATATTTACTGAAACAGGCAGACCAGATCAGTGGGTATAAAAGTTAATATTGAGAATACTAAAGCAATGCCCAATGGTCTCGGAAGGCAATAGCAGTTTACGATTATTAGTGAGGGGCTGGAAAGGGTAAGGAAACCCGTCTACGTAGGGCAAGCGGTGACCGCAGATCCGGATGACAAGAGTGAAATAACTAGAAGGACCATGGGGTAGAGCGCTCTTGCCAGGAACTCTCGGATCATGAGCGGTAGTTTGCCAGTATCTTTAACCACAAAAGTATATAAAAGCTGTATGTGATGGGTACTCACCTATAGCGCAGAAATATGGAGGCTAACGAAAGGGCCCAACGTAAATTGAGGACAACGCAACGAGCTATGGTAAGCAAAAAACAGGTTAAAAGACAGGAAGACAGCAGAGTGGGTCCGGGAACAAAGCGGGTTAATGACATCCTAGTCAATATCATGAATAAATGGGCGTGGGCATGGCATGTAAGGCGAATGAAAGATACCCGATGGTCGCCGAGGACAACGAACTGGATTACAAGAGAAGAAAAATGACGCAAAGGCCGACACATTGTTAAGTGGGCAGATGTGATTCGGAAGTTTGCGGGGATAAGGTGGCTACGGGTGGCACAGCAGAGGGTTAATTGGAAAGATATGGCAGAAGCCTTTGTCCTGCACAGGGTGTAGCCAGGCCGATGGTTATGATGATGATGATGCTCAAGATCAAAACATTGAGTAGCACTGCGCTTTTGGCTTAGCAACGATTACACAGCAACTTTTTTTGTAGGAATATTTCGTTCAGAGGAGGCTGATATTTTCTGCATGGCAGAGCTTCTTTATTTTTTGTGTGTTTCGGGTGCAAGCTTGTCTGTATAAGCTTTATTAAACTTTTACTTAAAAGAACTTGATCTCGGGAGTGAAATTCGGTGGCAATGTTTTTTTAATTTTAACAAAGCTCATTTTAATAAAACACGGTATTTAGTTGGCCTAATTTTGATTATTGCATGAAGTTTAAAAATTCATAGCTCTTAGTGCAAGGCACTGTAAAAAAAACTAAAAAATATAGCCTTTTTTCCTCTGTATAGCAAGAGTTAAAGCTTCTGTCATTTAAGTGAGCGAGATTACATAACTGCTGCGACCTTGTTTTTTGCTCTGCATGCAACCTAAATCCTCCAATTCAGAGAAAGGCGCTTCGTACACGGCGTAATACAGTGTCGACACTCCCGTTGAACGTTAGTCAGATGCGGGGCTTTCATTAGCCCAATGCGGCAACGATGTTTTACTTTGTGTTCCCCACACAAATCAGGAAGAGCTTGTAGAAAAAGTAAGAACGGGAAAACACTGCTCCACCAGAACAATAAACTGATTCTTAGTGCGCTGAATCTCGCGCTGGAAATTGGCACGGCCTCGACCTGCCTCGATCCCATAGGAAGGCAACATATCAAGGACTTCCGACCGCGCCCACTGACACTGACTCACCAAAGCAGCAGCGCTGGCGATGTAGGCCACACACGCTCAGCTTGTAGAAACAACCTTAAGATACATACTTACTCTCGCTGAGCATGCTGTATTTTTATCTATTTTCCTCCCCCTCGCTAACGGCATTCACTTCCAGTCTCAAGAAGGAAAGAAAGCTATCCTGCATAAGTAATCGACCAAGCAAGAAAGGTAGGAGGGCTATTACGTTCAACAGCCATGTTTCTAAAGATTGAGGAGATCGCTACCCAGAAGATTCGGCCAGTGATGTGGCCTGGGTCATGCGATGGTGCGCGTTTGTTTGTAGCTGCAATAAGTTTCGACTAGAGAAGAAGTTGATCATGACCCGGTCCCGCTTCTAGATTTGAATAGTTTGAGTCAGATGAAGGCTCATGCCGCGATTATTGCGCTGTATTAAGTGCAGAAAGTAGTGCCGCGCGTCTAATGACCATGAATTCTGGGACCATTACAGCCCGAATGGGGCAGTTGCCTCAAGAGCAATTTCTGAATCACGGAGAAATGACGAAGACCGCGGTGAAGGGCCATCATTAGAACATCATAGTCTGGGAACCCCCAGTTATTTGAAAGGCATCGAAAATAAATGAAATGTTCACTGTGTCTGCTCGGGTCATGCCTGGTTCTTTTCTGTCCTCACACGAGACAGCATGTAAGAATTTAATTTCAAAAATAACTGTCCGCAGAAACATTTGCTTGCTAAGCGGTTTTCGTACAGGTAGCGTGTTCTCTTTCATTTTGTTTGCTTCAAGAGTACGAAATATTTAAAAGTATTCTTAGGCAGTGAAAATGAAATATTATTGCAATTATCTTATGTTAACTTGGCTGCATTGAATGCCGGACAACAGAAACCGCACAGGTAGTCTGCCCTAATGTTTTGTACTACCGTATACAATAAAGAACATGAAATTATGTCCCGACAACTAAATAAATCGTACTAATGTGAGGAGGCACTCAAAATTAACTCTATTTATGGCTTTAAGAAGAAAACGTTCTTATGTTCTTGTAAGACTGGTGTCAAAATTGTGCGATGAAATTGCACTGGTCCGAAATTTTCGAACAGCCTTCAACTGAATAAACGGGCTTGTGTAATTTTGACAAGAATTAGACATGCGCGAAAACATTAAACAGCAATTTTTGTGTGTTTTAGCGTGTGGCGAAAATGTTTAAGAAGCAGTTTGGGACAGGGAGTGATTTGGTTTCCGTATCTACCTTCTTCTAAAAAACGTTAGAGGCATGACATACAGGTTACCAGTTAGCCGCTGACAGCAGCCCACTTGAGCTGACAGGAGGACCCTCTTAGCTGCTTTGCTGCTGCTGCTCACTCTTTTGCAGCTTATTGGAAATTGAGGAATCTTTGTCTCCAAAGCGCAGCGAGACAAACGAGAGGCTGCTCGGTGTGCTTAAGCTAGGCTGATCGTCGCCCTCAGGATGACGCGCCACCAATATTCTGTGTATGGATCCATAAGAGCGGTGGTTCCAAGAAGCGCGGGCCCAGGAAGGAATCGTGGCCTGACTTGGTGCCATAGGAATTCGCAGGAACAGGCTGCCATTTCCAGATCTGCAATTCGAGGGCCTGTCCCGAAGTGGGCGGCATCTTCGTAGAAGACAGCGCGCAGCCAGTTGGTGTATTAACGGATTTGCATCGAGCCTCCTGAATGTCCCTCCTGCACCCGCGCCAACAAGGCTGGAAGCTCTATCTAGCTTTTAGGAAACCTCTTCGTCCCTGGAAACAAGCAGGGCTTCACTAACGTGGAAAATTGGGCGTGTTGGTACATGTCTTGAACAAATAAATAGCAGCGCAAGGAGACGAGGACTAGACTAGACGCCCTTGTTGTCTCGTCTAGTCCTCGTCTCCTTGCGCTGCCATTTATTTGTTCAAAACAGGGCTTCCCCGAAAAGGGTCCAAAGTTCACCTTTGAACCATTGCCCAAACGGTCTGAACATTTGGCAACTGTGCGACGTATTACCCCAAACTCAATCAATCAAGACAGTGGACGTGTTATCGGCGAAGGCGTGAGCTGCCTCATCCACACAGTAAGTGTGGAGCGGTCAGAAAACATCCTATAAAGAGAATTGTTAGCTACACGAAAGACAACGGTGTTACCATCATACAATCTTGTAAGGAAGGCGGCTTTGTTAGTATGCTAGCAGGAATGCTTGAAAAAAAAAGCAATGCAGTCCATCATCAAGAATTTCCGGCCGATAGGGTTTCGCGAGAAGAGGCAAAGACCACCAGAAAGCTTCTGAACAAGTTGCGCCTCGACTTAGTGCCCAAAGATATTAAGAAGGATCAGGATGGGTTCTTGCATGCATTTTTCACAGGAAAAATCCACAAGGTGGATTGACCCCTTTGCGTGAAGGACAGCTGACAGCGAATGGTAGCGGATTTCTTAAATCGCATAGCAATAGCCTTGATGAGCAAAGGCCTAAGGCGACCGAGCCGATGGCGTTCTTCACGCTCAGCGGGCACTTAGCTTTGGATTGCGCGCCTTAACTGCAGTCCGGATGCGAACTACTCTAACCACATGCAATATAGCATCACTGGGATGAATGTGTGTTGATCAAAGGATAAATTCATGCATTTGTGCGCGAGGAGCTGCAATCGTTTGCACGTACTCCAAAAGAAATCTATTCGGCATATCGTAGGGGTCGGCTCGCAAGCCCACACAGGCGAATATTTTATGCAGCTTAATGTAACAAGTGTACATAATCTATACCTATATACATTGGCAAAAAGATACAAACAACAACTTCGTAACAGCCAGAAAGAATTAAAATATATGGCACAGTTAACTCGAACAACACATGTACGTGATACACGCTTTTCAGAACCTTGGAAAGTTCCTTATTCCCGGACAAATTATGGGCAACAAATGCTACGTCATTCATTACCAACACTTTTAAACAATCTTGAACATAACGGAATTGACATTAACCACATTAGTATTTCAAAAATTAGGTATTTCCTGTCGGAGCAAGCATCAGACAACCCATACTAATTAGTGCACCTGAAATAATAACATGCAATTCTGTTGCAAAACCGTTTGCCTTTATGAATATGTACCTATGCACTTTCCATTCTGTTTGTAAATTACTAGAGTTTATTTTGTTTTGTCTTCGTACTTGCTGTACATATAAAAAATTGTTTAAGTTCCACAAGAGAGCTTTGCAAAACCACTCTATATTGTTTAACCTTGTACGTTTTGCTTGCTTTGTTTCATATTTCCATATTCCACGAGTATGTTTTATATAATGTCCACCTGTGTGTCGTCACTGCATGCCATGTAAAAGGGGGCTTGAGCGCAATCAAGTGAACATGTTTCACTTTTTGCTCGAGCCTCCTCCGTTGATTTCTTTCTGACGGAAAATAAACTGCATTTGATTTGATTTGATTTGATATAAAGGAAAGAACTGATTGTACGCCAATAAGAGATACGGGGCGTTTGATTTCCATAGTACTCAAACAGATAATTTCTGAACTTTGTTATCCGCACGGACAGTTAACGTCTAAACATGCGGTTTTAAGATAAAAAGAAAACAAAACTTAAATAGAACCAAGTTAACTGTAAAGTACTTCTGCGAATCGACAAAAAAGAAACGAAAACAAACCAAGGTGATGAGAACGTGCTCGGCGATCGTATAAAATACAGGTTGCGTAATTTCTGCTTCCTTGAGAATAGTCGCTGCTCTCTTGAGAGCTCTTAAAAAATAGGTTCCTAAAAGGAAAAGAAAATGTGCTTGATATTTCATTGCGTTTACTTCCAATACAGAAACAAAAGTAGGAGGGCCTCGATTAGCGCAAAGTATGTGCACCACTTGTTGTTTTTCATGATGTGTTTAACAAAGCAGATGGTCGGTACTTAAGGAAAACAGCAGTAAGAATGCCTTAGTGGCCAGGGCTCAATGAAAGGGTTTCCAGCCTTTCTTCGTTATTTTGGCCGTAACCTCCGAGCTCCGCGACCCAAGTTCACATAACATAGCGGCGCTACTAATTCCACGTGCTCACTAAATCACGGCGTTTACTTTCAAAGATGGTACAGGGTTAGGCCAGCTTAGGCACAGAAGAATTACCAGAGCATCACCGTAAAAGTTGGTGCGACACTACGAAGTGCAAACTTCGATAACGAGACAAACTGCTTCACGGACTGAGCTTGGAAGTCTAGTCCCTTAGATGTAAAAGAGAAAAGGGCGCTTTTATTTATTTATTTATTTATTAGTACCTCACAGGCCCCGAAGAGCATTGGGTGAGGGGGGCAAATCGAAAAAAAGGGATATACAGATGGAAAAAACCGTAATATCGGTACACGAACGCGGTACAAGTCAAATACAAGAAAGGAACACGAAATTTATACAAAACGAAGAAAATAACATCAGACACGAAAATAGAGGGGAAAAAAAAGCGAAACACGAACATGAGAAAAAAAAAAGCAACCAGGGGTAACAGAAGTGGTAAATGGGAAAACAACGTTAAGAACAAATGAAACTTGTACATTTCGAACATCACTATGGCAATAAATGTATACATAGATGTTTTTTAAACTCACCAGGATCAATGAAAGAGATTATGTTATCAGGAAGATCATTCCAGAGTTTTATTGCTCTAGGTAATGCAGAGGAATTAAACGACAGGGTCTTCCCATATATCCGGTTGAAGCTGAGTTGATTGTGTAAGCGTTGTGAAGAGCGGAAAGGTGATGCCAGAGGTAACAACGAAGGACGGGTGTGAACATATTTATGGAACAAACACAGAAGTGAAATGGAGCGACGAATTTCAAGTATCTGTATGTCATTAAGGTTTTTAAGCTGGGATACACTTGCGAGGGGACTGTAATTGCTAAAAATGTACCGGGCAGCTCTGCTTTGAATGGACTCGAGCATATCTATGAGATATTTTTGATGGGGAGACCATATAGGTGAGATAAATTCCAGCTGTGGGCGAACAAATGTAAGATATGCAAGTTTTCGAACGGAGCTAGGTAAGTTCCGAAGGTTCCGGCGTATGAAGCCTAATGTCCTCGATGCTTTGTTGCAGACTGCAGAAATATGAGAAGATCATGAAAGATTTGGTGTGAACTGAATTCCAAGGTATTTGTACGACGTAACCCGTGATAGAGAGGTATTATTTATAGAGTATATGAAGTTAGAAATAACATGCTTGCGGCTAAAAGTCATCGATTTACATTTATTAGGGTTAAGAATCATTTGCCAGTCTTTACACCAATCAACAATAGTGTCAAGATCATTTTGAAGGGTCAGGTGATCAGTCTCAGAAGCGATCTTACGGTAAACAACACAGTCGTCTGCGAAAAGGCGTAAGCGGGATGAAATGTTAGTGGGAAGGTCGTTAATGTAGATTAGAAAAAGTAAGGGTCCAAGTACGCTTCCCTGTGGTACGCCTGAGGTTACGTCACATAGGGATGAGGAGGAGCCGTTGACAACTGTGAATTGCTGACGTAATGAGAGAAAGTTTCGAAGCCAAGATAATGTGAGGGAATCAAGGGAAAGGGTAGATAATTTTGTAAACAGCCGGCCATGTGCAACTCTATCAAATGCTTTTGAGAAATCTAAAAAAAAATTAAGCATGTTCCAGTGTGATACAGTTCACAGAGACAGCGGATTTTTGTCTATATCCACACCGGATGATGATGATTATTGAACCGCCTTCTTGTTTTTGTCTCGTCAATCTTTTTCGAGGAGCTTGAGTGGCGGTGAATGCAAACCGCACGAACCACAGGCTTGTCCCTCTTGCATACAAATACCGAAGTAGGAATAATAGACATTCGGTTTCAGGTCTTCTTTTTTTTAATGCTATAATTTAGGCTTTCGTCATGCAGCTCTCAGGTTCTCCGAAATGAAATGCCCTGACTGTTCGAGAGAGGCCGTTTTGTGACGTCATCACAACCTCCTCACAATATCAGGTGGGCCCCAAAAAAGTTGGAGATAAACCCACCCCCCAAAAATACAAATGAACCACGATAATTCGGAATTAGGAACACCCGAGAAAATGGGCTAAGGTTCATTATTGAGCTGATTAAGATAGATTAGTGGCTACAATTAGCACAATGCCACTGGTAATCCAGCAAAAGCTACCGGAAAATTCTAGCAAGGGGATACTCATGCATATAATATAAGGACATCTTGAGAAAAAAACAGCGCTGGAACAAGGACACAAGAAAAGAAAACGACGGGACAGGCGCTGTCCCGTCGTTTTCTTTTCTTGTGTCCCTGTTCCGGCGCGGTTTTTTTCTCAAGATGTACCAACCAGCTCAACTCGCCGTTTTACTGAAATATAAGGACAATGGGACCAGTTTCAGTCGTAGTTAATGGCCAGCGCGGTGGCTCAGTGGTTATGGCGCTCGGCTGCTCACCCGAAAGACGTTGGCTCAATCCCGGCCACAGTGGTAGAATTTCGATGGAACCAAAATTCTGGAGGGCCCTGTACTGTGTGGTGTTGGTGCACATTAAAGAATCCCAGGGAGCCAAAATTTCCGGAGCACTTCACTACGGCATCCGTGGTAGCCTTATTCGCTTCGGAACGTTAAACCCCATAAAAGCAAAGGTTAGTTTAGGCGCGAAAACCGCAAGAACATTAGACAGTCAATGTACACAGCACAGCAGGCAACCTAAATCCCATAACATACTTTTGTTAAGAAAGCGGTTAAAAGGCCTCCAGATGTGTTTTATTTTGTTTCCTTCCCCCATTCGTTCAATAAGCATGAAACGAGGCGATAGCGGCTGCGAGGCCTATCTTTAGCGAATGTTGAATATTAAGGAACAAGGAAAAATCAGAATGAAATAAAATTGTTGTGCCTTCCCGGCCGTGACATTTTTTCCGACGGCCGGCCTTGTACCCCTGATGAATTTATTAGTTTCTCCTACACGGAAAAATTTTGTATCCGCTCACTACAGGCATGTTCTCATGAAACCCTTTCGCCTAAGTTTCAGTGAGATGCGGCGAACCTGCGTAGTGCTGTGTCCTGCATAACTGCGATGCAATGCATTTCCATACAAGAGACAGATGTGCTAGTTTATTTCCTGTTATCATGATGATAAAACGACAATTTTTTTCTGCGTATCACACTAAAGTGATAAAGTTCTTACACGTATAAAACGACAATCGTACTTGCATATTAATGGTGCCCACTCTAGTCATCACTGCTGCGTCGTTTAAATATTTTAGCAGTAAGTACACAATTTGAAGCGCCGTACCACAGCGCAGCCGCAGAGCTTCACTCCATTTATTATTCTTTTGCTGCGAATATTTAGAAAACTAGCAAATAATTGTAAAAATATTCGATTTGTATTCGATTCGTTGCTTTCACTGTTCCAGCCTTTCTTTCGATCCAGTTTCTAGCTAACTATTCGCACTCGATTTGTTAGGAAAGCTTAACTGTTCGTATTGAATTCTGTTTTTAAGAGTACTAGTGGCATACAACAAACCAGCGTGCTTTTCGCTACCTGTGCCTGAATTGTAGTCTATGGGTCTTGCATTTAAATTTCTTTTTTATCATAAATATGAGAGCAGAGTTCTGTGCATGTACAAGCTTTCTATTGTTGAATTCACGCTGAGAGCGACCTCACGCGACACGCGCAACACATGCAGCGACCCTGCGGTGCCGGAGTTAATGGAAAAGTCACTGGAGAACGCAAAAGCACCACCAAAGTTTTTTGCGCCGCTAGCGCTCTACCAGGCCTTTACTTGAATGACTGATTTCGTATTTCCCGAAAAAAACAAGAAATCGCGATATTATGACATAAGTACAACTCATGGCACCACCAGCCATTCTTGCCAGCAGTTCGGGACCAGCGCTTAAGGGCTCTTTTCTACCTTTACGTGACACACGCCTTTGACCTTTCAAATATAGCGCGTTTACTTCATCATCCACTTCGTAGGAAAGAAAGAGACTGACAGAGTGTTTGCTGAAGAGAATTTTAGAAGCCGGTAGGCTTAGTGGCACTGGTCGGCGGCTGTCTCGAATGCCTCGCATTGGTTTCTACAGAGAGCCTTTCTGGAGCCATTTGAATGGGGCGAAGTGCCGAACGTTCCGGTGTGTCTGGTTTCCTCGGCTCCAAACTTCGTGCGTCACTACCGCTTGCGCTTAGCTTCTTCATTTCTTCGTGATAATTTCAATCAATGGACTGCTTCCAACCAGAGACTTATTCCGCAATCCTCCCATCATGTTATTGCCACACATTGACTTCTGAAGGACACACTGCGCACCGATGGCTTTTCACACAAGCCGGTTGAAAGCAACAGCAAAACCCTCAACCTCTTGTCCCTTTGGGAGAATTGAGTGCCTACAATCAGGCACGACCTTTTAGGTTCGGTTGCAGTACTGAAAAACGTTTCAAGAGCCCGAAGGTTATACTCCTCAATCAACCTTTAGCCTCAGGAGCTGCGTGCCCCACCATCGTTTTCTTCTCCTGGAAAGCGGTAGTGCAGCTCGTCCCAAGAAGGATGCATAGAACAGCAAAACAGGTATTGCCCCTTAAAACCTTTATAATCAAAAACATCGCGGTGAATGCAAGCGAATGATGGAAAGCAACAGCAGACACTTGTGGTGTTCCTGTTTTTTTCTTCCGAGTTTGTCAACCACCAAAGTAATATGCAAAAATCTCTAAAGGGGAGAACAGTTCACATTTGTTAGCCAGGCACTGGAAGTGGTAAGAAAGCACGTCTACTTAGGGCAGGTCATGGCAGCTGATCCGGATCGTGCGATGGAAATAACTAGAAGAATAAGAATGGGGTAGAGTGCATATCGCAGGTTCTCTCAGATCATGAATGGCGGTTTGCCAACATCCCACAAGAGAAAAGTCTACAACACTTGTATCTTACCGGTACTCACCTACGGGTCGGGAACGTAGAGGCTAACGAAAAGGGTTCAGCTTAAGGTATGGACAACGCAGCGGGGTATGGAAAGAAAAATGACAGGTGCAACGTTGAGAAACCGGAAGCGGTCAGAGTGGATGAGGGTAGAATAGCGGCTTATTGACATCCTAATCGAAATCATGAGGAAGAAATGGGCTTGGGCAGGGCATGTAATGCGAAGGAAAGGTAACCGCCTGTCCTTAAAGGTAAGTGTATGGATTCAAGGAGAAGGCAAGCGCAGCAGGAGACGGCAGAAAGTGAGGTGGGCGTATGGAATTAAGAAGTTTGCAGGGATATGGCGGCCGCCGCTGGCAAAGGGCAGGGTTCATGGAGAGTCTTGGTAGAGGTTTTTGTACTGAAGTGGGCGTAGCCAGACTTATGATGATGTGATTGTCTACCACGCTCTGCTCTGTCTTGAACCTGGACCCTTTGGCCAGTTACATTTGATCATCAACCTCTGTGCCTCTGTATGCCGACGCCATGATTACAGGGGCACCGAGAGAGCGCCCCCATTAAACTGTGTCCGGAACCAGGCACCATGATAGCGGAAGCTTTAATGCATGGCCTAGCATTCTGCATCAATTCGTGCCTAACGCAGAAGGCGCCGTGGTAGTTCTTCCGGCACTAAATCTTCACTACAGCGGCATATATCGAAAAAGAAGCAAAAGAAAGCGAGAAATGCCTGCGTTATATTACCAAAAAAACTAGGATGACATCTTGGTGCATGTGCCACTAAAGAATAAAGCAGGCAGAAAGAAGCGCTGGCATCGTTCCGCGTAACCTGTAGCCTAAATCAGTGAGCATTAATTTAAAAAAAAAATACGCCTAGAGGAAGACGTACATTTGGGCTTTGTGGAGCCTTATTGAACTTGTATTGCCTGGCTTCCCAGTTTGAAGTAGAGAACAGGCCGAGTGCCGATAAAATTTCTAGAGCATTTGTTAGCGGTCAATTTGCATGCTGTTCTATTTGGAGGGAGACACCGACAACACAGGTTCTTGTCTCACCAGATTTTCCTTGCTGTTCCAATGCGTGAATTATTCGTTTTTTTTTAAGTCTGGAAAAATTTCTCTACTACTGGTTCCAGAGATATCTTTAAGAAAGCGATGTCCTTTCCTGCTTGTTTCAAGTTTCAAGTTTCAAGTTTATTTAAAACGCACATAGTAATACAAATACAATAAAATCAGTACAGAAGGAGGTCCCATAGTACACGACTGTCGGGGGGACCTCCTAGAACAAATCAAGTGGGGTATGGGAATAAGGGTCCGGATAAGGGTAATTACCGGAAATTTTATGGCAGAATCCATAGAACTTTCCTGCCTGCGTTCACGTCTAGATCACAAAGGCACTTCATTGAGGGATAATCAGTACCAGGAAATAAAGCTGACGTGTCCTATTCTTATCGCTATTTTATTTATTTATTTATTACAGATACCAGCAGCGACCGAGGGCATTATTGCAGGGGGGGGGGGGGAACACAATAACTTCTGCTCATTTGGCCGAAAGTACACATGATAACAGAAATACAATCACACAACTAATAGATGAGGAAAATCATGCACTGAAGGAAGACAAGCACGCTCCACAAATAAAATGACACTAATGAAATGAAAAAGACACGCGCAAGACAACTGCGCGCCACGTCACACATCAGATATGAATGCGCGGAATTGACCTTCCGTGCAGCACTCAGTGACGCCGGCTGGTAGCCTGTTCCACTCATTGATCGTCCGTGGAAAGAACAAAGTTTTGTAAATATCTGTGCGACATTTAAACTCTCGGATCTTCCACTGATGATCAACTCGTCTAGAAAAAAAGTGAGGTTGAAGCACAAACCGGTCTTTGTCAATGCTCAGCTTTCCAAAATAGATGCGATGCATGATTTGTAATCTCAAATGTTTCCTACGGTTAGTTAAAGATCTCCAGACAAGGTGGTTTTTAAGAGACGTGACACTAGTTGAGAAGCTGTAATTATTGGACACAAATCTCGCAGCATTATTTTGGACGCGCTCGAGCATATCACATAAGTAAGCAAACTGGGGGTCCCATACAGGGCAGGCATATTCACGAATTGGTCGGATGTAAGGTAAATACAGGAGTTGTTTGACATTAGACGGTGCTTTGTTGAAATTTCGTTTTAAGAAATTAAGCATTCTGCAGTCTTTGCATGTAGTGTACTCAATTTTCCTCGTCCATGTTTGGTTAGATGAAAAATAAATGCCGAGGTACTTACAAGTACCTTTTGCAAGGGAGCATTATGTAGTGAGTAATTTGTTTGCAATGGGGAACGCTTTCGAGTGAAAGAGACAAAGTGGCATTTTGTGGCGTTCAAAGACATTTGCCATTTTGAGCACCAGGACTGGAAGGAATCCAAGTTTTGCTGTAGTTTTAACGCATCAGAGGAACTTTCCACAACATGGTAAACGACACAATCGTCAGTATAGAGCCAAACTTTGCATGTAAGATCCATAACAATATCATTGATATAAATCAGAAAAAGAAGGGGTCCAAGAACAGACCCCTGCGGTACACCTGATGAAACGTTTACATAACCTGAGGGCGAACCATTAATCAAAACACGCTGCATGCGGCCCTGAAGATACGAATGAAGCCAACATATGACACTGGGGTGCAGACCAAGACAACTGAACTTATGTAACAATAGTAAATGAGGTACAGAGTCGAAGGCTTTCTTAAAATCTAGAAATGCGCAATCTATTTGGGAGCCACGGTCAAAGGAAGAAACCAGATCATTACTAAACTCAAGCAACTGAGTAGTACAGGAAAAACCAGACCTAAAGCCATGCTGAACTTCTGTAAAATACTCATGAGAGTCAAGGTGTTTTATGACTGCGCTATATATTATGTGCTCCAACGTTTTACAGCACACACTCGTTAAAGAAATCGGTCGGTAATTAACAACAGAGCTTTTTGAACCACTTTTATGCACTGGTACCACATTAGCATTTTTCCAGTCATTCGGCAGAGACGCCGACTTAAGTGATGCTCGGAACAAGATGACTAAGAATTAAGCTATTTCATTCGAAGATGACTTTAAAACAAAGTTAGGAACACCATCAGGACCACCGGGACAAGATGAATTCATATTACTAAGCAATTTTAACACACCTTGGTGAGTAAAAACCAATTCAAACATGATTTCAGAGACAGCAAGCGCTTATGTGGCTACATTATTCCATGCACGGAATAACCTCCGAAGACGATAAGTATACTAAGTGACCAAAACAAAACGATGTATGGCAGCGAGAACTGTGTGCGAAATTTCCGCTGAGAAATGAAGTTAACATTATGTCGTGCCGACGGCCGACGCCCCTCAAGCGATAGGGATATCATCAGAAATGTAGGTTGGAATCACAAACCCGATGAACATTCCATCAAAGGGAAAGAGTTTTCCACGAAGGACGCCCGTCCGGGCTATGAGGTTTTGGCAGTGGATAACCCACTTTTATGAATCTACACATATCGGAGCCCCCTTTAGGTCACTGATGTTTGTGAAAGCGCATAAGCAGTCGTCTTAATAGTGCTGGAGAAACTGCTTTCGGGAAAAGATGCTAAACCTTACAGGTACAATGATATCCACTCTGACTTGGTTGGTGTAAGCTTTCAAAGGTATTTCTGTGGCCAGGATGGCTTCTACAGTTCGTCACTTCAAAAGCCTTGAGGGCCGTAAAGTCACAGACTAAGCTCGGATAATACTGCCCTATTGGCTAGTTATCTAGTTATCAGCGTTTATGATTTTCCTGCTTTGCGTGGTAAATGTAGCCGTGGGCTACAGATGAAATTAATTTCTCTCAATTTTATAGGAAGAGCTGCCCGGAATACGCATGGTGCGAGGCTAAGTACACAGCGCTTCTCTCTGGAGGATCGCGTTATGTTTTATGTGCCATTTTGCGTATCTTGGAAAACATGTTTAATTTAGTTTTAATTATCTTAGAGGGGACCAATTCATGGCCATTTTTTTTAAAAACAATGAATTTAAGATGAGTCCTGCGTTAAAGATGTTTGACTTGTGGAAGCTGTGTTTTATACGTATCTTGGCTAAAGCTACTGAACTTCCACCCCACTGAAGCAATCTTCTTCAAGCCATAGTGTAATATGAGAGAGAACACTACGACTAATTGTAATGTTTGTACAATTGAGCAGCAGAAACTGAAGAACGACGTTGAAGAAACATACAGACGAGGACGATGCTGCACTAGCAACTGATGAATTTTTTTGAAGAACAGGCATTGCTTCGAAATATAATATATCGTCTTCTGCTTCGCCACGCAGGTACTTGACTTCTTTTTTCGATAGGCAAACTATTGGCTTGCTGACGCATTTCTCTCCCGAATCACGGATGGCCCAGGCTTCCAGGATATCTCGTGCCAGCTGGTCTTTGTTCTTCTTCAGCACCTGCACGTGGCGAAGGTCAGCAGGTGTTGTTTGCTTTTTGCACGATTCGCAGTCCCTGCAGTTCATTGCTAGGTTTGTTCCGGACTTCGCTCCTACCGCTGTGGCGTGCTCTCTTGCTCTTTCATCAACACACCTCTCGGTTTGTCCGATGTAATGCTTTCCGCAGAAAAGGGTGATGCGATACATGATGCCTTGAATGCACTCAGAAAACTCCGTTCTGTGCCTAATTCTACGTGCGGATTTGTTTTCTTCTCCATTAACTCGCGCACACATGCTTTTCGCTTTCCTAAGCGCCGAGGCAATGATCTTGATGTTGTATTTCTCTCGAATCTTTTTGAGATTGTGAGTCAGCCCATCCATATATGGAAACACAGAATAATTCGTTCTTTCCGCGATTTCGCCGGTGCGCTATTCTTTTTCTTGCCATGCTTTTTCGGCGGCACCATGTTTTCTGCTATGGTGCGTAGCAATATTCCTGGGTATCCCGTTTCTTGCAGCCTAGTAATTTGTTGCTGGAAGCTGAGGCTCATCTGGTGTGGACAAGACTTGTTTAGGGCAGGCAGACAACTGCCGAAAACGCATGGCAAGAAATAGAATAGCGCTCCCAAAAAAATAACGGAAATAACGAATTATTCCGTGGTTCCATACATCCATCGGCTGACACAACCTCAAAAAGATTGGAAAAAAATACATCAAGATCATTGCCTTGGCTCTTAACAAAGCGAAAAGCATGTGCGCGCGTGTGAATGGAGAAGAACACAAATCCGCATGTAAAATCGGCCACAAAACCAAGTTTTCTGAGTGTATTCAAGGCATCGTGTATAGCATTCCCATTTTCTGCGGAAAGCATTACATCGGACGAACCGAGAGGTGCGTTAATGACATAGCGAGAGAACACGCCAAAGCGATAGCAGGGAAGTCTGCCTAAAACCTCGCAATACTCTCCACGGATTGCGAATCATGCGAAAAGCAATCAAGCTCCGCTGACCTTCACCACGTGCAGGGGCTGAAAAAGAACAAAGAAAAGCTGGCATGAGAGATCCTGGAAGCCTGGGCTATCTATGATTCGGGAGAGCAACGCGACAGCTAGCCATCAGTTTGCCTACCGAAACAAGAGGTCAAGTGCCTGCGCGGCGATGTAAGCAGAAGAAGATAGATTATCTTTCGAAGGAATGCCTGCTCTTCAGGATGAATATGTGGTTTTTCAAATAAATTCTTCCGTTGTCAGTGCAGCATCGTCCTCGTCTGTATGTTCCTTCAACGTCCTTGTTCACTTTCTGCTGCTCAATTATACAATCATGAACCAACTACATCACCAATCCACGTTATTTACCTGCAATGATTTCTTCTCGGGTCACTCTGTCTATGCAAGGATTTGTCACACTAATTCAGTGAAGCTGCACAACTTCTGCACGTATTGCTTGCTCTTATACGCGATAAATGTCTTCGAAATTTTTACTCTGACAAAACCGCTTTCCCTTCGAGGCCACAAAATATGCCAACCTGTGACATCTCATCTAACTCGAGGACCTGTATTGCTTACCTACGCCGGACTGTTACTCAGGTTAAATGTTTAGTTTTTCCTTTGATACATTTGCATTTTCCTTCCAATGGTTTTGATTTTTTGTGTAAGTTGCTCAGAGTTTTCGCCTCAACGCACTTATATGTATAAGCTCGCCGATTATCACCGACAGCAGAATTAAACTGGGATATAGAATCACGACAAATCATTCACCCAATGATAGAAATGCATGCTGAACAATGCGACCTCACCTTCTCAGCTCAAAACAAGATCATGCCCCTAGGTTTACTTCGCTTTCCCGTGTTGAAGACGCCCATACCCATAGATGCAAACAGGGGAACGCTTTTTTATTTTCTCTGAGAGAGCAAAGAGGGGGGGGGGGGGGGGGGGGGGCGTTACCACGAAATGTGGAATGATTTTACCAAGCCGTTTTCGAATAAGATATGCACAAAATTACAGCGATCCTCGAGCTTCCGAAAAGTATAATGACATGAGAACGTCATGCTTGTTCGAAACCCGGTACCGGCTCGGCCATCGATCGCGGCCTCTGATTTCCAAGCCTGAGACTGAGGCGGTGAGGAGGATTGAAATATATGGCGACGAAAGAAGCCTCTGCCTCTGTCAAAATCAAATGTCATTTTTCACGAATGCGTCTATAGCATCGTCTTCACATCCCTATATACTATTTCTTATTCGCCTTCTGGCCGCTTTGCAAGGACTGAGCCCGCGTGCACTTTTCCTTTGTAATCTGTCACAGACGTCCAGGATGATTCTGCTTTCTCTAGTGAGAAAGAATTGCAAGGAATGAATTCAAGGTGGTCGGGCAGTGCACGTCTACTCTACGCTTCTACGGTTTTGTGTATACTGATACTTCACATAAAATGTTCTGCAGTTAAAATAAAAATAGGCTTGATGAATTTGAAGAGCACTTTTTTCGGTCGGCGTAGCTGGTCAGTGGTGTAACGCATTTGAACACTGCGAAGACATGCTATCTAGTAGGATGTTTGACTAGCACTCTATGGATAATTTGGATTTATTGAGCGGTGCGTAATCTTTCCTAATATCCATATTTGAATTTGAAGAACGCAGTTATCCTCAGTGCTCTGGCCTAAAAAGTTTTTTCTACATCATACCAAAATACATGCACTTTCGAAAAGCTTGCTGATAAAACAGCCCGTTCAGTGAACATGACTCGTAGAAATAGACAAAATTTGTTGGGCCGCAGTCCTGTTAGTGGCTGTGTTTCTAAAACGCTAAGATATGATCTGGATATTACTTACGGTGGGCTACACGCCTTTCAGTAAATAGACTAACAATAGGCCAAAACGTTAACCACTCAATATTAATTGACAGTGATATTCCGAATAAAGCGCTCTTCCAAATTAAAAAGCCTATTTTTAGGCTTTTCAGAGTATCTTAGGTAAAACACCCGGTATTTCCATCAACTAATTTGTCTGCGGCAGTCCGGCTAATGTTACGCAGTCGCAAGGCTCTTCGAGAAGGGAAGCGGCCTCAGAGAGGCGGTGAAGACGACTGCATCCAATTATTATTCGCAGTTAATTTAGGTTATGCGCTCCTTCTGGCCATGTTCACGTTTTTCCGGGAGCGAATGACGCATTCAGCGCCAAAAAAATTCAAGTTAAAAATTTTCCAAATTACACCAGGCAGCCACCGTTTTGAAATCAATGGCAGTGCAGCGTAGCCTTTGGAATCCGCGTGCGAAGATCGGACAATACGCACGCACTTGCGAAATGCCCGGGTTATGGCGAGAGCCTTATATGCTTCATGTGCTTTCTAGCTCAAAAAAAGGTCCGCTATTGGTAAAGTTGGTCTGTTTGTGATTAAAACGCGGTAGCGCATCGGAACACGCCAACTCGTTATCTTAGTATTCTGAATTTTCATTTTAAATTCAGTGTATTTTTTTCTAGCCTCCCGCACTCTTCGATCGAACTGAGACTATACCCAAAGTGATGTTTACTACCATACTTTCCCGTAAAAGGTATGTAGATCGAAGTCAGAGTACCCATCCACAAAATTTCATTGATATGGAATTCGTTTTATCAAATGGTAGCAGTGGTGCAGAGGGTAAAAGTAGTTTTTTCTTATATGCATTTACAGTGACCTGACGCGTCTTGAATAACAAATCATTGACGAGTGTACGATAGTTGAAACTTTGGAGTGACATTTGATACCCACCACCAAAGCAAAAAAAAACAGATTGGACGATTAATGCAATACACATAATAATGATTCATCTTCGAAATAAATTAGGATCCACTTTTTTTTTTCATTTAAAACCCTTGCTCACATCTGCGCGAACCGCATACTTCCCATAAAGGCTTCTTAACTCGCTTCGTTATACTGAAGTCTGCGGATTCAATTCAGGGCCTTGGGATTCCTGTCGGCAAAATAGCAGCTGGTTTTCTTGCTGTGATGTTCACCCATTTTAGGAACTCGGAACGGCAGAAATTCGTTAAAAGCATTGCACCACAACCTTCACATGTGTTTCTACTAGACATGCACATTCGTTCACATTAATGTGATGGCAGTTACAGGCGCTGCTTTTCAAACACTGACAAAAAACATGGCCCCATTGTGCAGTCTATCTTCGTTTGTATTTTTTTCGTTCACAATTTTAGTCTTGTAATCATGCACCTTGTGTTCACTAAAGACACCGCGTTTTATCTTCTTGTTGTTGCCTCAAAAACGATGGCATATACCCACGGAGGGGGTTTGGCCAGGGTTATGTGCTGGTGAAAAAAGATGCGTATTGTTGGGCCTTCTTTGAAAATAATGGCACAAATCACATTCCCGGATGTGAAGAAACAAAAGTGCGCAGGTGCAAGGAATTAATTCGTGCCCGCTCTGGCGTCGATCCTATTTCTTGGTACCAATTTTTCCATGCTTTATATTTCTTGTAATCGTCAGAGAGTTCTGAAATTCGGGCAGAGATCTCTGTCCACGCACGGCAATTCGTTTCTGAGATTTCCTTGAACTCCGAATTGCATGGCAGAAAGATAATTGCGTCTACTATATTCAGACGACGGGATATGCGGGCCGCTATACGCTACAGGCTTTGTGTTCCTTTGAAGTTATAAATAAGACAGCACACTTTCGCACAGAAAATTCACGCAAGGATGTTCGCCAACTCCATGTTCACTGTAGGCATGGTCATGTTCTTTTGGACGGAAAATTTTGTGCTCGACGAAGCTTTTCTTTCGGCATTCCGTCCTTGGCTTGTGGATGTCCTGCGCGCTTAGACTTATTTTTCTGCTCTGCCTCGGCCCAGTGGCACCATTAGGAAGGGGGACAAAACTTGCAGGATGCCTTCTTATTTCGTGTTTTTTTTTTCCTTTTTGTGGACCAACAAGTAACTGAAAAATGCAATGGCATGTAGCTGTGCATAGGGAAGCTCTGTGCTCGACGAGAGCTTGCAGACACATTTTTTATTTCACCCCCTGTAACCTCTTAAGAAGGACGTGAAAATATGTGCTTGTTTCAGTCTCACCACAAATAAAATGGAATAATGGCCACTATCTGAACGTTGTATCGACCCAGGCTGCGTGCCATATAGCATTCGACTAGAACGCCTACTCTAGTTCGACGTGTATAGATTACCTGCTCACGAGGTGAGGGACGCACGTACGATATGTATAAAATATCCGGCGTAGCCTTTTCTGTCTCTGAAATCACACGTGATATGATTGTTTCCAGTGCTGCTAAGCACAATGGCAGCAGCGCTCATTATAAGTGTTGTCCAATGACGAATTCTCACCGCAGATTCGTTATGTGCAATGTTACTCTCTTGATGAGCCATTACAGTCTAGCTGTTTAACTTATGAGTTGAGCATATGGCCTTTACTCCGCTAGTGTGTAAGCAACAGAAGTAGGAAGACATGCGATGGTGATCTAGTTAAAGGATCGAAATGAGCGAACGTGTCAATAAATGAATGAATGCGTAAATTGAGTTAAAATTTGCATCGTAATGTGAACATTTCCCCTTCATCAAAATAAGAAATATCTCTTTTTTAAGCGAGAAAGACACGCCTGCTTATCTCAGGAAATGAACAACCGAGCTTTCCTCTGCAAACAGGCACACCATATTTCCATGTCTACAACAGCTTTTGATGAATATCTAAATCGCTACTTCACGAGCAAAACTGCAAAAGCCGGGCCATTGCCTAAGCCTTGGCTTGGACGTTCACTTTGAATAAATAAATATTGCCGCGACCGGTATTTGAACCCATGGCGCGAACAAATAAGCTTCGCTGGCCACAGCCTGCGAGCGCTGCAACACTACAAACTGCAACACACTCTCGTGCTGTGCATTGCACATTGTCGTCTTCGTCAACTTCCACTTGCGGCGCGAACAGGTCAGATCAGCTTAACCTCGACCAGAGCTTAACCGGAGTCTAATCCCGCCGCCAGGTGTGTCAACGACCCAGCGAAGCAAAACCATGAGCGGATCAGTGTAAACACATGCTTTCGAACGTCTACTCGGTTTAACCACGTTGAAGGCCTCCCACTTTTTAAATAAAGTTCACATTATCAGTGCGCATAATGACAGTCTCATATAAAAATATGCTATTTGATTCAAGTTTGCACGACATACCAAAATAGGTGGTTGGTTTGGTTGGTTTATTTGGGCTTAAAATCTCAATGCGACTCAGGCTATGAGGGACGCTAGTTTCGACCACCTGGGGTTCTTTAACGTCCACTGACATCGCACAGTACACGGGCCTCTAGAATTTCGCCTCCGTCGAAATTTAGCCGCCGCGGCCGGGATCGAACCCGCGCCTTTTGGGCCAGCAGCCGAGCGCCGTAACCTCTGAGCCACCGCTGCGGGGGTTAAGGCGTGAAACTGGACGAGCTGAATCGGATTCATGGTGAAGGTGGCCCTAAAGAAGAGCACAGAAAGAATAAGCAGGAAGTGTCGTGTGTTGCTTATCCCTTTCGTCCTGATCTTTCGCGCTACGTTCATTGTGAGGCCAGAATGCAAACCGTCATGCAGTCTTGAGTAGAGATGTGAAGGCCTGAAAAAAACACTGCAATTTTGGAAAAAAAAACGGTTTTTTTCGTTTTTTTCAGACGAGGAAAAATGGAAAGAAACATCGAAAATTTCACAATGCAATTTCAAGGTTTTATGATTGCTTGCTTTTAGTTGAGGCTTTTGTTTCTGCTTTGAAAATCATTACAGCGTGCAGTGGGGTCGTGCGGGTACCCTCGGGCGTGCTCCGAATTCCTGTTGAAATAAAGTTTTTCTCTCTCTCTTGAATGATTGGACAGCATTCGTCATCGCCGGTGCCAGGTAGTGCTTTTAAAACGTTCGTGCTGCGAGTACGTGGGTTGAAGGCCAGGTCACATATAAGATCCAGGCTTGACTTAAAAACACACTAATACTTGAACTCACGGCTGAAGTAGAACAAAATGGCTGCAAATTCTACAGCGCTACACACGTGGCATCAATAACATAGGCTGCTGTGCACGTAAGCGGTTTTCGCCAAATGCAAGAATAGCTTCTTGATTTCCAACGTAGCAGAGTACAGGACATCCGCAGGAATTTGGTCCAGGAGAGGCGTCTTCAGCGAAGCACGTGGCCCCATCTACCTGGTGGCAAGGCCTCTGCACTAACCAGCCGCTAACTCGTCTGGCTTGCCGACTGCTGCAAATACCACCATCATCCGCCAGCTGCGAACAAAACTGGCCACGTTTCGGAAACGTCCATACAAGGATTCGCAACAGGCTTTCAGGGGAACGCGTTCGAATGCTTGTATATGTGCAGTCGAACATAGCTGTGGACACAGCTTCAATCCATGCTGCTGCGCGTAGTGCCGCGTCCAGCGACAGTGACTAAGAGTCCGATATGGAGTGACTTATAGATCAGTTTTCACGTTCCGTTTCTCGGTGCAATAAAACAAAAAGTTCGTTCCACAAATATGATATTTATATCGCCATATTCGCCTCAAGTACAAATAATTATTTATCTTCTCGGTGCAATAGAACAAAAAGTTCGTTTCACAATATGACATATATAACTGCATATTCGACTGAACTTCGGGGCATTATTATTGATCGGTGTGCTGTTGGAAATAAATCTGTTTTTGTAACGTTTTGCAAAATTTCCAATTTTTCGTGAAAAAAACGTGAAAAAAAACGGTTTTTTTGATGCCCTTCAAAATTTCTTGAAATTTTACATCTCTAGTCTTGAGCATAGACATGATGAGCACTATGCATAATATCTTGGTGAAAACCTAGCGATGATCTCGCAAACGCAGTCGCAAAGTGGACATGAAAAGACGAGCCTGACGACTAAGGATCGCATGAGCAACTGAACTACACAGTAGGAAGGCGCACATGTACATCAAACGGGATAGACACGCGAAGGAAAACTTCGTAATTTGATATACAGGAATGAAGGCATGCATATTGAAGACCCTTGTATCAACACATGCCCGCAATATTACTGACGACAGAGTATCGAGCACAATGTTTACAAGACACATTCCGCGCCTTCACGCACAGCAGGCATGGTCAGCGGCTCACAGAGTAAACAATCTTTATGTCACAGCTAGCCTCAACGTACACAATGTCTCCGTATCTAGTTCTGATCCAGTTATGCAGGTATTCTGCGAGATGCGCCCGGATGCAACGTCAGCCATCGTAGTCAAATTTTCCTGCCTGCGGGGACAGCAACAGGGCCAGGCTTGGAACTGTTTCGACGCATAGCTTTGAGGGAGACTTGTCCTACGTAGGTCAGAATGTTTTATGTTTTCGTTTGGATGTCGTACCTTTCCCTTTTCTGGGTGGCACAAATGGGTGGTTTTGTCACAGCATGAATCCAGTTGTCACCACTGGAAATGTTCTCTCTCGATTTTGGCGTCGTGCTTTGTCGACTTTACAAATTCGCTAGTTTGTTTTCTTTTTTAGTGCGAAATATCTAATTCACAAGTTCCAACGAGTTCGTTGTGTTTGTATGAACCTTGACTGTTCTCACGCTGCGCATTTCACGACGCCGTCTTTATTATGTTCCATTGCAGTACTCAAACCGCGGACAATTCGCATCCAGTGCTTTCATTTACTCATGACACACTTTATATGCAGCGAACTTTAACTATGACAGCACGATTCCGTTCTGGAATGCCTTTAAAAGTAGTGAAGTTAACTTTTAGTGCCCTCTATCGAAATTCTTACGGCTAACTGGGTAAAGATGGTGCGAACTCTTTTTCAATAGCAAATTTAACAATATCGTTTT
The DNA here is from genome assembly GCF_055824585.1 of Amblyomma mixtum. Lineage (NCBI taxonomy): Eukaryota > Metazoa > Arthropoda > Arachnida > Ixodida > Ixodidae > Amblyomma > Amblyomma mixtum. Next base: position 136,624,879 of record NC_143016.1, read on the forward strand.
TCCATCGTTGCGATCACGATCCGTGAATTTTAATTCAAGCCCGCTATCTTAAAGTAACCTTTCGCAAAAAGTTGTTTCAATCATAAGCTATACGTACTAGTCGTCTACGAAGCGAAAAAGTGCAAGATGCAGTTCAGTTGAATTCGAAGCAGTATTTCTACTCACAAAGCTCTGGAAAATCCTGTTCACAGCGGTGCAGCCAAGTAACCTATGAGTCCAAGACAGAATACCTTCTCTTTAATTATCAAAAGCTTAAAATAAAAAACAGCGGCATGGCCTGTGACTTGTCTAGGGAAGCCCCCCCCCCCCCCCCCCCCAATTTGAATTAAGCAACTGTCATTGTTGTCCCTATACCACACTTTGTTATTATCGCTCCTTCATGATTAGAGGCCGGATTTTTAGGCACTAAAAAGCACGTTTTAGGCGCCATAAATAGGCGGCTAAAAGTGCATTTTAGGCACCTAACGGAAAAATACAGGCACTATAAACTTTATCAAAATCAAAAGTGCACACAGTTCCGAACTTCAGCGCGCGATATCTGCCGTAAAATAAAACAAAAACACAGCAGGAATGATTTCGGACCTTAAGCAAGGTGCGAACATTAGAAGCGGTTTTTTTTAAGGCTGTCGCTCGACTTTTCGTACAATACATATGCCGCAGCACAGCAAAAGGGACGGTTACCAGCCCTTTTAAAATACTTTGATATACCTCGAAACAAACAATTCGCTTGTCGTGTACAAAAGCAGAAACAATGAATACCTTACAGGAGGCCATGTATTCAGAAATTGATAGAAACATTGTCAATTCAAAGCATCTGACTAATGAGTTCAGTCTTCGCTCACACAGGAATTGAACTTATTTATTGCAGGCGTACACAATGCTTCAACATTAATAAATATGTTGTCATTTGTGTAAACAGTGTTTTATAGTTTGTGGCTTCACGCGTCTGGAGCCACGCGCGACTATCAAATGGTGCTTGCCATTAGAAGGGTCTGCAAACCATAAATACGAGATGCTAGAAAATGAAACACACAGTGCTGCTTGATGCGGAATATGCCGAAAAGAATCATATTTCTGCACGGGCCTACGTACAGTCTTTGTCGAAAGTAACCAGGCTGCATGTTTTTCTTCTCAGTTGTATATTAAAGGTATTGTGCCAGCCCTGAAGCTCTAGATCTCTGTTTGGTAAGGAGAACCCCTGCCCTCACTTACAAAGAACTCTTTAATTTTTAGGGAAGCCGTGAGAGCTCTGTTACACGAATGAGATGCAAACCATGGAGCCTGGTTACTTTTGACAAAGACTGTACGTCCACGAGGATCCATGGTAAAAGAAACATCATCCATCTAGAAGTCACTGTTAAAGCTATGGAAGCAGTAGCAGACAAGCACCAACTCCAGGTTGATGGACTCAAATTTATGCCTCTTATCAGTAAGAACAAGCTTGTATGCGGAAAAGGAACGCTCAACATCAACGGATGTTACAGGAGCGTGCTTGTACATAGGAACATTTGATGGCTTTACACTGTTCGGTATGATAGAATGTTCACCGGTAAGTACTCCTGAAATTTGCTTGAGGACTGAGGACCCCTCGTTTTTGTCCAATACGGACTGCAAAAAATAAGACAGGTTACCCAGGTGGAAATTTTAATCAATTAAACTTTTTCGAGTAGGTTTATGGAACATTTTACAGTTGGTTTCAATTGGAACCAACTGGAAATTATTTGGACGAACCTATAGCTTACTCCGCATACTTTCCGAAATGTGGTGCCATCTGGTCAACTACAACTTTAACAGCCAAAGTCATCAACAAGCTGTCACGATAAAACGGCAGAAATTAGGAAAAAGGTTGCTTCGATATTTTCGGCTGACGTGGTTGGTATTGTGTACACAGCCGACGTAGGTGCCGTGTTCACCACAGCTAACTGACGAGGTCATCTAATGTTGCCACGTGTGTGTTCTACTCAAAACCGAAATGGATTCGAAAGCAAACAGAATCTGAAAGCAAAACCACAGCGTATTTCAGGCCCCTTTTCTGTAAAATAGGGCATTTTTAGGCACCGACGTCGGAAATAGGCATTTATAGGCACTGACGCCCAAAATAGGCATTTATAGGCACTATAAAAAGAGTGTTAAACATATTGTCAACACCTAATTCGTGCTCATATGTAAAAATGGTGCTCCTACGAAGCGTCGAAAAAAATAGGCATTTGCCTAAAATCCGGTCTCTATTCATGATGTCGACAGAATAGCAGTACCGCCGGCCGGAACTCAGGCAGTTTTTGTACAAATCGGAATTAAATGTTTGTGAAAGCAAGAAGCTTTGCAGTTTTGCATACTCTTCGCTAAATGACAGATATAAGGGCTTGTTGATACTTATCGTTCTGCAGGGAACTAAAATAAGCAATAAATGAAACAATCGACTTGGAGCCGGTTAAATTTATTTACCTTTTTTGAAACGTATTTTAAAATCTTGACTATCTAGTGCACAGAACATGTTTAAAGCCTTCTTAAGCCACAAGCAACTAAAACCTTATTTAAAAGTTTTTTAAACGGACTGAGTGAGTAGCGCGGCTATCGTAGCGATGGGGAAACACCAGCAAATACATCCAGGAAGAAGCGTGAGTGGCATGCAGTGCTGTCGAGAAATTAGGCGTATTAAGCCGTTCATTTTAGAAAACTGAGATCTTTTATCTAAATGGCAGTGACCTTAAGCCTTCTGGTTAACGCAGGAGGATCGCTTTGTTTCCAATATTCGTGAACACATTACTTTCAGTTCTTTTCGACCACTGATAGTAATTGGCGTTGGCGGAAGAAAATAACTTTTCAGGTTTCTCCTTAAGGCAGAAAACACATTATATTACAGAAGGTGTATAGCGGCGTCCCCTCCTCCCTATTTACCTCCTTGTCAATATCGGCAGCAACTTTTCCACATGAAAAAAAAAAGACTTGCACAAGCGTGTACTTTACTCGCACCGCCTTAGCGTTCCGTTGAAGCCTTCTCGAACCTCTAATGCGGGAAAAGGACTGATTTGCTTGAAAGAGTACTACAAAAGAGGGGTATTTTCAGACTCAGAAAGAACATATAAATAGACAGAATTTCTAATGCCGCGAAAGATAAACGCAACCAAAAAATTTAATATTGATTAATGTTCACTATGGTCACCTCGTCTTGCTACGTTTCTTGCTGAAAGAATAACCGAAAAATATTGAATTTTAAGAGGTTCCAATCGGGGCGTTCCCACCATAAAAAATTTACAGCAGGGTACACCTTGCGGCAGTCCTTCCGTAATTGAAATCTGTGCGAGAACAAAAAAACAAAAAAGCTCCCCAGAGTTAAAGTCCAGATGTCGCCATCTCCGAGGGTGAGTTGAGATCCGCGATTCCCGTCCTGTGCTCTTTCTTTGGCTGCGGGCTAATTTATTCCTTCCTCCGCAAATATTAAGATTTGCTCATTTCGGTGCATTGAATAGGCTAGGCAGAAACCCCTGCCGGCAAGCCTCCGATGGTAAGCCTTTGCAGAAATGCAGGCCACACGTTGTGGCTAATCGAAAATACTTCAACAGTCGAACTAAAGTAACATACGGAGTTCTGAGCGTTATTTCCTTTAAACGAGGAACTTAATTTGCCCTTTTATTTTTTTTGTCTCAGCATAGAAGATCCAATGCTTAGTATTCTCTATTGTTGCGGTATATTGTTCCTTTGTAGTTCCTTCCTTGGGCTTTTCAGTATTTAGCTCAGGGCATACGAATAATTCCCTTTGCAGTTCAACGCTGCCCTTACCGAATTCCTGCTCCGTTTAATCATAGCTGCTTTTCTGTATAAAACATATGTGAGATGTCTCTGAGCATGCTGAGAAAAACCACCTGCTTTATTTACTAGATTTATTATAATTTCAATTTATCCGTCTACGAACACGATATTGTTTGACTTGGCGCTACCGTACAAATCAAATTTAGGATGAATTCCCTTATAAAAATGGTCTATAGACACTATTTATACTTCATAGACTCAGTTGACGTCCTAAAAAATTCTTTTTATCTATTTTGTTGTTATTTGATACCTCAAAGGCCCCTGGTATGGGGCATTACATGAGGGATGGGCATGACAGTTAAACAATATTGGGCTTTGACGGCGTTCTTAAAATGGATGGCGTTGATGTGATGCACGGCGTCCTGTGGTCGATCATTCCAGTCCCGGGATGAAGTGACAAAAAAATATCGAGAATGAGCGGTAGTTCTTGCGGTGGGGGCGTAGACGGCCTTGTGGTGGTAAATACGGCTTGAGGGGCGATAAGCAGGTGATATGACCGATTTCCTAAAGAATGATAAAACATATGAAAGAGGCACAATAGAGAAATTTTTCGTCGCGTTTCAAGGCTGGGTAAGTTATCTCTAGATTTTAAAGCAGACACACTAGTGTAGTACGAATAACCAGAATAAATGAAGCGGACAGCTCGATTTTGTATTTTTTCTAAGGTTAAAGAGAGGTTAGACTGCGGAGGATCCCATATTACTGAAGCATATTTTAGTTTAGGACGGACAAAAGTTATGGACGCTAATGATTTGATGGATGGTGTAGCAAATCGTAGATTACGCCGTATGAAACCAAGAGTACGATTAGCCTCGTTAGTGTTGTTCATGATATGAGATGACCATATGTTAGGTTTTGCGTTACAGTATTACCCAAGTACTTACAGGAAGAGACGGACGCCGCTACTGAACCGAAAAGAGTGTATTTAGAAGGAGTATACATCTGCCGACGATGGAACGAACGAAATCAAACAAGTTTTGGAAATATTGAGAGACATTAACCAACGTTCGCACCAAGTTTGGATTTGGTTAAGATCTTGTTGAAGAATGCAAGCGTTAGTATTGTTAGTGATTGGGCGGTAAATTACACAATCGTCAGCAAATAAGCGGATGGTAGAGGAAATAATGGAAGGAAGATTGTTAATATATATGAGGAAAAGCAAAGGTCCTAGGACTTTACCTTGGGGAACACCTGAAATGACCGGGCTACGTGGAGAAGATTGATTGTTAGCATAAAGAAATTGCTCTCTGTTAGTCAAAAAGTTACAAAGCCATTCCAATACTAACGAATTAAGATTTAGACACGATATCTTTAGTAGCATTCTTTTATGCGGTACTTTACAGAAAGCTTTTTTTCGAAATCAAGGAAGAGAGTGTCAGTAGGAACGTTTAGGTCAAGGTTGGAGCTTAGGTCATTAATAAACAGAGCCAATTGGGAGTCACATGAACGTCGTTTCAAAAATCCATGCTGGTTTGTATGGAAGAATTTTACGGAGACAAAGAATTTGACTATGTGCAAATAAATAATATGTTCCATTAGCTTAGAACAGACGCTTGTGAGGGAAATGGGGCGGTAATTTTTGCATGAAACAGGTGAGCCCTTTTTGGGGGACTGGAATGATCTTACCAACCTTCTAATCTTGTGGAAGGACACCTGTTGATATGGACTGCTGAATGAGGTGGCACAATATCATACTTACAGTGTTTTAGTATTGCCGCCGCGGTGGCTCAGTAATAAAGAAAAAAAAAAAGCCGCGGTGGCTCAGTGGCTATGGTGCTGGGCTGCTGGCCCAAAAGACGCGGGTTCGATCCCGGCCGCGGCGGCTAGAATTTCTTTGGAGGAGAAATTCTAGAGGCCCGCGTGCTGTGCGATGTCAGTGCACGTTAAAGAACCCCAGGTGGCCGAAATTTCCGGAGCCCTTCACTACGGCGTCTCTCATAACCTTAGTCGCTTTGGGACGTTAAACCCCACAAAACTAAAACGAAACCAGTGTTTTAATATTTTTTAGGATTTTAGAATTTATACCGTCAACACCAGATGAAGATGTAAGTTTCAATGAGTTTCATGATGCCATTAGCGTCAAATGTAATCTGTGGCATAGCTGGGGGGCCGAGAGTTGAGAAATCCGATAAGTCACCGTCAGGTTCTTTTGTAAAAACTGAAGAAAAAAACTTATTGAGAGCGTGGCAAGATTCGTGTTCCGGGATAAGGTTGTTGTCGTCGTCATGTGATTTTAGAGGCTTAGAATGTGATGGGTTTATAGTTTTCCAGAACTTGCGGGGGTTAGTGTGCAACATGGAAGGTAGGACAGACGAGAAAAATGTACGTTTAGTTTTGCCTGATAAAGATAAGTATGTTGTTTCTGCTGAATAATATCTTTCCCATGCAGATGCGGTGTCACAGCGTTTTGCGGATCGAAAAAGCCTTTTCTTTTTGTTTCTGAGGCGTTTCAGCTGTTTGTTGAACCATGGTGAAGATGGCTTTTCGGAGACAGTGATAGTAGTTTATCTATAAGTTGATGCATCTTGTTTCTGAAAAGGGACCAGTTATCTTCGATTGATCGCCCTGAGAAATCTCGGAGAAACCACATGCAGAAATCAGCGAGTTCAGAATTAATGGCTGCATAGTTGCCTTTGTCGTATAGAGTTAATGTTTTTCTTAATTTTTTGTGCGTGACAACTGGCAGGAGTACGTGGATTGAATTACGGAATGATCACTGAGTCCTGGTAAATGAAGAAGTGGCGCGATTTTATCAGGGTGAGACGTTAACACGAGGTCGAGTATGTTGGAGGAATAATTGCTTTGTCTTGTCGGGTTTGATACGAGCTGGGACAGACCAAAGGTTAGACACGTGTTGAGAAAATAGATTTCGATGTTATCTTTACATGTAGTGGTGCAAAAGGTCGGACCGGTTTATTGCAGGAAAGTTAAAGTCGCCGAAAAGAACAATGGGAGTATGTTGGTGAGCCGCGGTAATCGCGCGAAGTGCTTCGTGAAAATTAGCAACAAAATAATCTGTTAAATCAGGTGGACGATATCAAACGCCAATGATTACGGGAGGAAATGAAGCGTGGCAGTGATTGAACAATATTTCTAGAGGGGATGAAGTTTTAATTTCAGAACAACGCAGCGAATCATGCGTTCCTATTAGCACGCCTCCTCCCCGTCTATTAGTTCTGTCGCGACGGAAAATAGAGAAGTTAGGAAAAACAGAAAGTATTTCAGAGTCATGTATGGATGATGTTAGCCAAGTTTCAGTGAGTATGAATATATTGCTGTCTATTGTGCGCGTAAGGCTTTCAAGGGCGTCAAGTTTGGGCAGGAGGCTTCGGATATTAGTGTAAAGGAAGGACAAGGAGCAGAGCTTCGGAGTGACGGGAGGTTTATGCAGTAGCTATGGCGTGCGGTCGGGGAGGGTTTGCGGACGGAGGGGGGCGGGGGGTGGAGTGGAGGGGAACGACTTTCTGTCAGGAATGGTCGAAAATATATGCAGTGTTATCAATAATTAGCTTATTATGGCGGAGTTTACATGTTTTTGGTTGGAGTTTCGCGAATTGTAGTAACTGTTTCCTGACAAAGAGGGAAGGTTTTGAGTAGTCTTCCGACATTCGGTAGTCACTGTTTTTTAGTTTCTTAGCGCAAGAAAGAACTTTATCTCTAGTTTTGAAGTGAGCGAATTTAACAATGATCGGCCGTTTCTTGTCGCTTTGAAACTTTCCAAGCCTGTGTGCTCTTTCAACACAAATGGGGCTGATTGTGACGTCGAGATTGTCCCTACATAACTTTGCAATCAACTTTTCAGACTCGGTCCATGTTTCGTTGTCAGTGTCTGACAAGCAAAAAAATAATAAATTGTTTCTCCGGGACCTATCTTCAAAATCAGCCAGTTTGGAAGATAGATTTGCAACTTCAACTGAATTTTGCCCCGCAAGCGTTCGCACATCGCTAATATCTTCCCGAATCGCGGCAAAGGATGAGCAATCTTCTTCAATTTTTACGAGCCTTGTTTTAATTTCTTGGAATGTTTTTATCATTCTGGGACAATTTTGAACGAATGCTTTTCATTTCGCCTAACAAAGCTGCTTGCCCAGTACGTATTTCGTTCAAGGTTTCCATTATTTCATCACATGCATCAGTAGAGCGGGTGTTAGGTGTCCGAGATTTTCCTCGACGTCACCTGCCATGATTAGTATTTGATGAATGACACTGACACAGTCATAAGCAATCACGAAACAACACTGTGGGCTTAGCAGCAGAAGCAAGGCAGCATGACTGGTACGCTTTGCAAATAGTGGGTAGCGGTAATTTACCTGTGCAACAAAGAGGCGACGCAGGTAAGCAGACGTGGCCATCGCTGCCGTTCTGCCCAGCCCATAAAAGGTGGCGGGTTGTGGAGTGGTCCTTTTATGCCCTTCACGAGTTGGTGACGTGGTAGCACGTATGTCGATGATCGATGTAGAGAGTGGAGGGAGTGGACCGAGGCGCGCATGCGCCACATTCAGCCAGATAGCCGAGTCGTTGCCGATGCAACGGTCCAAGACAGGCCACACGGACAGCTGGGGGAACCGAGGGCACTGGGAGTGTTGAGCTGGGTCAGGTGGTTGTAAGCGGGCAGGGAAGTTGATTCGAGTGGCGACACGTACAGGCGGCGGCGCCGGAAGGACAGGGGCGCCCACGACCCCCTCGATGCCGGTGTCGATACCCTCAATCGGACCTAGCGGCCCAAGAACAAGCACCAGCACCTGTGCAACAACGAGGCGACGCAGGTGAGCGGACGTGGCCATCGCTGCTGTGCTGCCAAGCCCATGGCCTATGGACTGTCAACAGGCAAAAGTAATCGAAAGGGATGTGGCGATAAAGCTAAAGCTTGTCTCTAGACTTTCTGCCGGATTTGTATCACGTATAGCGCATTTTCTAAGATTTCTCTATACACAGTCTATGGACTTCATAGAAAGAGACTCTCCCCATCAGTGCTTGTTCTGCCGCATTTTAACAGAGAAGAAAAAGTGGTAACAGTAGTGAGAGTGGTCCATTGCTCAAAACAGTGGTAGAATAAAATAGTTGTATTCATCCTATTCTGAACAAAAATAAATAATTAAAAGCTGTATATATTGCTGGAAATAGTAATATTGCGTTCTTACATTTGCTTTATATAGCGTGGCAGAACAAATCGAGCACATTTAAACCTAGCGTGGAGTGATTACGTTAGTCTCCCGGCTTTCAGATTGATATTCTCACTACAACAGGCATTACAGTTTAGTCTCAATATGAATGAGACTAATGGGGCTGAGCCAACGACCTCGTGCTCAGAACCAGCACGTCGTGCCAATCGGAAGAAGTTGCGCTGCCTTGCTGTCAGATCATAGCTTTGTCAGGAAGCCTGCCTAAAGGTCAAAAGATCTAAGCAATAAGGTAGAACTCTTTTCGCTTACCTTGAGAGAATAAAGAAACAAATATAAGAAATTTTCCATTGAGGGCCGCGTATCTCGGTGCTCGTATAAAGTGAAAATAAAAATCTTGATTCATTCTGGGCCTCACTTCTTAGAAGCCGACAGGAAGCTCGTTTTGGAAAGAAGCGTGAACTGCCCTCCCGAGTGTCCGGCATGAAACGCTGTAGGCTCGAGCAATGAAGTGTTTTCGAGAGCAGAAGACACTAAACAAGGGGCAAGTTAAACTGCACCCTTCCTGCCAAACACCAGCTTCTATGCCAATAGCATGCCTACAGTAGGTCGACCTTCAGTGCGGTGGCCAGAAGAACAAGTTCATCGCGTAAGCATATCGTATAAACATTTCTTTATGAAAAAAAGAGGATGGCACCATGAGCTTGAGGTATTGCAATAATTAATTACGTTAATTTATTTCTCCACGGATATTATTAGCAAAATTGGACAATTCCAGAGTGATGCGCAAGTGCGCGGTAAATTAGACTTGACGCAAGTTGCCAATTAAGATAGAGCCTAACGCACTTTACAGCCTCCTAGAAAAACTTCCGTGCGCACCAAATGGCGGATTGACATCCTTCCAGAAGATATGGAGGTAATAAACTGCTTAGATAAACCTCGTGGAAGCGTTCTTCGCAGTGTAATACAGCGCACATAAAGATCGGAAAAATAACAGGAAAATAATGACACCCATGACCGCGACTGACAACAAACGTGAATCAGAAAACTGTGCTCTCGATAGTCAATCGCGCTGCCTATTGTGCGTGTGACAGAATCGCCGTGGAAAAAAACATGGCGGCGGTGTATTCATCAGTTAAACCAAGATAAAGGATGAAGGAGCCGGGATAAAAAGAAGGGACACGTCCGTCGATTATTTCGCTGTTTTAAACGCCATAGCTCTCTCCTCTTTTTTTTCCGGCAAAGGGCTGCTTTTGACCGCCTTCTCATACTTGCGTGCAGGTGGGTGAAGCTGCCGTTGGCAGCATTGGATAAGCGTTTTCAACAGTTCACAGATATGGCAACATTGCACGCCCTTCGCTGCCGCAAAAACTTGGGAATCTCAGAGCATTTCATAATTAAAAACCTAAGTGGAGTTTAGATTTAACAAGCAGATGTATTGAACCGTGACAGCGTCCTTCACGGTCAAGCAGGCTTCAGACAATGATCGGTAAAAACGGACTTAAGCTCCGTCTTAAGTGTACGACGCGATTGAAGTGTACGACGCGATGACATTAATAGTGCAATGCCCATATAGACAGAATTGGTCATTCTTTACATAACTTTCATCGATCAGTGGGAGTCCTCATATCACTCCCGGCGCAGTTGTGCAGCGGTTGCAGCTGCCCTGCGATGGCAGGCGCTGCTGCCGGTGAGGTTTGTGCGACTAAACTTCGTTTCCAAATCAGGAGGTCCTGAGCTCGTCTCCTGGATTATTAATGCGCATTTTTATCTATTTCCTTTACTGATATATGTGTACCGAGTTCTGCCAGAAACTACCCTCGGGCAGAACTCTTCGCATTTAAAATCCAAAAGGGACGAGTGTTTGCGGCAAATCAGTTCGCCCGCAAAGTACCAAACTCTTGCGCATTTTTAGTTCATTTTTCTTTTCAGGTATAGTGCATCTATATGCTCATTTTTATGCTGGAATTTGTGTTTAGCAATGTTTCCATCGATGCTAAGTAGCCCCGCCTCTGGCTCCCGGATTTGTAAATATTCTGAGTATATATATAAATCTTGTTCCTGCACATATTTCTCAACCTGTTTGATAAATACTATGCGAGAAAAAGAAAGTAAGCAGCAGCTGACTGTTAAGAAGTGTGCACATAGGGAGCTGCTCTATTTTAGTCGCTGTTAGTTCAGATTCCGCATCTATCCTGGGTATACGGAATTTTTTTTCTTCCAGAATCTGTTCGCACAGAAAAGTTTAGCTTTACTTTCGACTTGCTTAACGCTTGATTATGCTTGATTTCAATTTAAGCGCCGCCATCATTATGGTGACGGGACAATTTTTTGTCGAGCATGAAAGCTAACAGCGCTTGCTCTTAACCATTTATAAAGCCCGCCGCGGTGGCTCAGTGGTTACTGCGCTCGGCTCCTGACCTGAAAGACACGGGTTCGATCCCGGCCGCGGCAGCCGAATTTCGATGAAGGCGAAATTCTAGAGACCCGTGTACTGTGCGATGTCAATGCTCGTTAAAGATCCCCAGGTGGTCGAAATTTCCGGAGCCCTTCACTACGGCGTCCCTCATAGCCTGAGTTGCTTTGGGACATTAAACACCAATAAACCAACCAACTATTTATAAAAGCCGAGCTGTATGCATCTCTGGCGTGCATACAAATGAAATGTTGCACTCAGAATGACTCTAGGTAATATATAGGAACACATAAGAGAATCGACCTCTAATGTCGTTAACAAAAAGATACCATGTTGTACGAATGACTTCGGAAAATATCTTAGAAGTCATAGAAATGCGTACCTCAGTCTTTTGACGGAAACACTAATTGCAATGCAGTTGAAAATTGCTTCAAAAAATGTCATGAGGCAGCTGGCTGGCGGAAAACGCTCAAAAAGCTCAACAGTTTTTAAATTTCTTTCCCTCCAAAACTGCGCCTCGACAACCTTTAAATCCGCCCTTATGAAAATACACAACACACTAAGTGGACCTATTAAAGAAATGTACACCCAAGCTGAACAGCTTATATGATAGTTCGCTGGTAACTGGAAAGCAAAAAATATGACATGCAGGTGCAGTTCTCCGCTTGCCAGCACATCAGTGGGTTCAAGGACAAAATTTAGAACGCAAAAACTGTTGTGATTTGTTCCATGGGCGTAAGATGCCTTCTAGCAATTTACGTCGTACGCATTGAGTGGAACCCAACTGAATGTGATTACGAATGTTCTGCGAGATGCCGCTCCGCATTTCCCTCCGCATCAAGGGAGGTCAAGGTGTAGTTGCCACACATATTGTGGAGCCGCCGAACGCTGTGGTAGTTCACAGGAACAAGCAGTACGTGCTAGTGATGCTGACCTCATCAGATATGCGGTGATCCAGGTTGGCTGATCTACTGTGAATCAAGGTGCGCTTAAGCGCTTGCGCTATCTGAGAGCGAAGCTACTGGTGCAAAATTGTTTGCAAGAATTTAATAACGATACGCACTGGTGTTTTAAGCTCACTTAATAATTCCTTGGTCTCTTTGATGACAAAAAATCAGTCACCCCAAAAGTTTGTTAATGCAAGTCGTTAATGAAAGTCGTTAATGCAAGTGGGACACATGTGTCCCGCTGATCTAAAAAAAGGTTAAAAAAGCCGGCTGCGTATCCAAAAGCAGCGTCTTGATGGGAGCAGGGGCTAATAGGAAAAGCAATTACTCAGCTTACAATAACACATTGTATAGAAGGATCAGTAGGGTGTATTCCCCCATTCCAGAAGCAAGTTCTGAAGCGCGTGCCAGCGGAGAGCTCGTATTAATTTCGGCAGTCTTTCCTTCCTTACCACTACTTAAAATTGCACAGCACATGGTTCTTTTTAGTACTCGCTCTTCGCTAACATGTGCCGTTACGACCGGGGTTCGACCTGACTACCTTGAGCTCAACAAGAAGACGCAAAGGCCTCTTGGTCACTCTTGTGGGTCTCACGAGAAATCATAGCTGAGTTTGAAGAAAATGCAGCACGCACCCTTGGCTGAAAACAAAAAATGGCGGCGCAACTTCAATTTTGTCTGTGAAAACAAGTAAAACCGAAAAGTTATCCTTTTTTTTATTTTTCGTCCTCCACTCAGAGCGCTTCCGGTTAGGCGCAATTGTGGGCTGTGTTTGCCAAAAATTCAGGTTGAGACACCCCAGGTAGGAAGTTTTGGTTTTTGCTTTTAGGCAGAGTAATGAGGGGACAGCAATTCCAAACGCGAGAGGAGGAGGAACAGTTCCCAGCAGGAACACTCAACAGGAAATAACACGGACATCTCCACGGCCGCCAGGAGACGGTGACAGCTGGCCGACTACTCTGACAGGCTTTTCTTCTCTTTATATCGCTTCATACGGATTCGGCCCTGGGGATTTCGTTTTCAAAATTACAAATGGGCAGTGTGCACAGCTGGAAATCTTCAATCCGGGATGTTCGCTGAGTGTTGCCGTTCTAGTTTTGAGATTTTCGGGTCCCTTCGTAAGAATAGATCTTTGGAAAGGAAGTCGGGATCAAAGGAAGCTCGGTGTTATTTTAGGATTTGTTGTTTAGTTTGAACATGGAAAACTCCGCCTGCGTCCGCTACTTCTTAGTAACAACCATGTCTTTGTACTCTTCCGTGAGCGAAGAGGTACTTTGGCCTCGAAATATAGCCTCTTCGGAAGCTTTCCTACGGCTAAAGGTTTTTTTTTACATGTAAGGCGAGTGTTCGTACTGAACGGATTGATGAAGCGTTATTAAGGACAGCGCAAACTCCACAAAAGAAAATTCCTTTCCCAATACCTGGCTTTGATTGCTGTTGTGCAATGATGCCTAGAGGGAACGGCAGGGAAGCGGGGAGAAGGTGGGACAGCGGAAGAGTCTTGAATATGGCGCGTGTAATGCCTTTCTTACAATAAGACGTTAAAATATAGTTCTGGTAGGTTAACGCCTTTTCAGGTGGATGAAGGCAAAGGATGGTAGCGGGTTTAGAGAAAAGTTACAATAAGGTGATTTTTTTTTTCAATTAGATAGCTTCAAACTGCTGTGCTCACCTAATAGCCCTTGACATTTTATCTTGATGTTAAGAAATAAATGATAAATACACATATTTACTTGTCGCTGCTACACATCGATTGGGTTGTTTCCTGGGAATATTATCTGTACTTCTTCAAGGAAATATTACCAGCGCTACTCACTCAGTTCATTTCAAGAAATTTTGGACAATTTGGTAGTTATCTTTCTTGTGATGGCTTTAAACAGACGCATGCAGGAATAGAAGTTTGAGACCAGATATATTTACGAACAGCAGAGACACTCCCTCAAAATGTTGTTTCACACCGTCTTTAGAGCTTTCTATTCTTAAAGCGGAAATGGCGACTGCCTTCACGGGTGACGCGTGAAAAGCCGTGAACTTTGTCACGCCACCACAACCTGCCCACTGTAGCAGGTGGCAGTTAAAATTTTGATTGGTCGCAAGAGCTTGCTTGGGACGAGGTACCAGGGTCTCACACGCCCCACCGTTGGCTGTGTTTGAAACAGCCTCCTGCCGGGGCAGTGGCGCATCTCTCAGCTACCATGCCACTGCGCCAGGAGTGGCACGACGACTCCCAGCGATCTACGGTTGTGAAGTAGAGAATGACCAACCGATTGCGCATGCATGGTCACTGACTTACTGACGCCCCCGCGTCATACCCTTAGGCGCAACTACAACAAAACCAGAATGGACTGCAAATAATAAGGCATTTCTTTCTGTATCCTTGAAAACCTTAGGGCATTGCAAAAAGGGCGAGGGGCATATACGAGATTCATGTGTGAGAACGAAGGCATTAAAGAATACGCACAACTAGAAATGTTGTGGACTTCCCAACATTTTAAATCAACACCGTACAAGTAGGTCCCAGCTTCGACTGGTGATAACGGTGCAGTTCTAGATGAAGGAAGTCCTCGCAGTACAGTGCCCTTTGAGGTTACCTTTCAGGCAAAACACTGCTAGGGTGAAATTTCACTGTAAAGCTTATGAGAGGCACGAGAAATCATATCCAGCTGATCATTTATGCTCGCATAGTTAGTCCACTGCTCCATTATTGCCAGTAAGCAATATAAGAGTACACCTCTATATTTAGTGATCAAACTACGTTGGTAGTGAGACACAGCTAGTTTATTATGGAAATAGCAAAGTAGCCAGCGCATAAATTTTGAGAGACGAACCGTCCCTGAAATTCCAGCTTGGAAGGCTGCGCGTATAGTTAAAATTAATCATGGGGCTCATTAAAAAAAATGTGAGGACATATGAGCTGATTGAGGCATCTGCCCGCCTGGCCGATGTAATGCCCCCCGCATGATGACGGGGAGATACCTCAATCAGCGATTGATGGAACGCGCACGCGACGTCAAGAACTGGAAAGAGAAATCACTTGTTGACCCCATTCGTTCATGCGAATCTAAAACGTGCAAACTATTTTTTGAAAAAAACTGCTGTGCTTGCAAAAAATAGGGACATGACCACGCAATTAATAATTGAAGCTGAAAGGATAACTTCTTCTGGAGAGACATGTGTAAGCACTCCCTCTATCTTTTATGTGATGAAGAACTCTCGTTTCTCAGGCAACGTTACTGTTAGCACAAGTGATGACGTGTTTTTGGTGTACAAATATGTTGCATGTGGCAAATAAAATTTGTTGGAAGTTAGCGCTCGTGTTGTTCGTGTCTACTCTTTCCTACTCTGTTCGTGTCTACTCTGTCCTACTCTGCTCTATATTCTCTCGCTATGATCATGCACCAACAAGTCCAAAAAGCTACGCTTTAGATGTAATCCGCTTCACCATTATGTTGGATTAATCTCAGCATGAGATTGAAAAGTAAACTCTTTCGTTCATTAGCTGCATGGAAATGTCACCGGCCGGCACAGTCGTCTAGCTATAAATGCTCGATATTTCTTCATCCTAGGCAAGCGCAAAATAGAGCTTTGACACATTTGGAAACAGTGCCTTCTAAAGGCGGTTGGAAAAACACCATCACACATTTATCTCCTGGGTGCAACTGGCAAAAGACCAGAAATGCTCTAGCAGGTCCGCAGAAATGAGGCTAATCCCAAATAGCACACGCATAGCTATCTTTCTTCGTGAAAGTAACCTTGCGGTCTGGGGTTACAGCTGCGATTCAGAGCAGCTTTCTATCTTCGTCCACCTGTTGCAGACACCTAATTATGCTGCCCTAAAATTAAATATTCATCCAAACATTTATCACTCTTGCCTCCACGTAAGAAGCCGTACCATTTCTCCGTGTTTTCTGAGCTTACATCACATTTTTCGAAGAGTGGGTTTTAGCAGGCTGCAAAGGTTGCAATGGGGCATTTTCGATCGGTTCGCAATCAGTTACCGTAGCAACCGACCAATGCAAGGGGTCAGCAGCATTTGCCTTTCCTTTTTACGTAACATTGGAGACGCGGAGAGGCGGGAGGTCAACAGAAATAATGCACTCTGCTAACTCAAGACCCAGCGGCACAGAAAAAATCTATTTGCTATTCAGGTGTTACTCCTGCTGCGGTACAGCGGCCGGCAGGGGACCAGAGTACCCATGAGTAGGAAGGAGAGTTCCACGGTGTGCAGACACAGAAAGGGTTATTTTCTGCTGAAAACTTTGTTTTCGATTGTAGAATTCCTGTGTGCATTTCCCGTTTCTGAGTGTTATTGCAGGTAACACGGAAAGAAGTAGTAATTGCTCCATGTGAAGAATCACGTAAGCATGTTCAAGGTTTTTTTTCTTGTCTGACGTGCCAGGCGTCCAGTAGTTACGTATGCGTATCCAGTCCGTTCAGGCGCTGTGGCGAAAATAGCACAGCAAAGCAGTGAGATATAAAGGGTCAGCATCGAAGCTATCGGACGGCAAGTAATATTTGCGTTGCCTGGTGCTCAGCTAACAGCTGCATTGGCATTCTTGGCATGCCTCAGACTTCGCTCCTAGTCGATCGTCAGCCAGGCTGCCTTGTAGGAGGGTGGTTGTTCGTGATCGTCGCAATCACTAAAGCGCAGTGATGTGACCAACGATCTTGCATACAAGTGATTGCGACGACAACTACACTACAAGGCACCTGTATAAAGCCCCCCAAAAAACACAAGGCCTGATAAATACGGGCACACGTAGCGCTAACTTCGATAAAGTTTGATTTTTGCTGCACTAATGCATTCTTCCCAGCAGGCATTTGAATTCATTCCAAGGGTTTACAAAACATAGAGGCCATCTGAAAGCCGCATATCTTTTCAATCATAGAGTTCATCGGCTCATTCTGAATGGGACGCCGATAATGCACACCATCTTATTCAGTAGCGCTCATTCCTGATCTAGCGGATGAATGAAATTAGAGTTGCCTCTTACTTTGGACTCCACAAAAGAAGCTGAGTCGTATAGCCCAGGCAAATTAGGGTGGTCTAGTACCTTCCAGACAGATACCAAATTCGTTTCCGAGCCTTTTGAAATCAAGGCGAGATCATTTCAATCTGCCCGTCCAAACATCGTACTCCGCTTGTCAGTAATCCCTAGCTCATAGTATAGATTTAGTCAAACAAGGTCCTGAATAAGACGTCTACTAATGCTGCTCGCTTCCTGTGCAAAGGAAAATGAGGAGTGCATAATTGTGAAATGAAACCAAAGTCTGCATTTTTCTCGGCTGCAAAGTATTTGGAGCTCCTAATAAAAAGAAGAGGCACAACGAAATCAGCGGGAGTGACTATCCCGAAAAGGGTCCGGCATATTATTTGGTACTTTCACGCCCACAGTATGACACCGCACTGTGGCCATTTGCGAGGGCTGAAAAATGTTGTTTTTGGTCCTTTCGCTCGGCCAAGTTAAGGTTTCGTCTACCTTTAGATGGATATTTTCATGCATAATTGAGATGAAATTTGCGATAGTTGGAGCTTCATTGTTATACCAAAATTTCATGGCTGGAATGAGTGCGCCGGAGGAAGAGAGAGAGAGACGAATGCATTGGGATCGTACCTCAGACTACCGGGATCCGGCGAAGGAATCTAGAATTATGGCTTAGCATGCGTAAAACACCAACCGCATGAAGCACGTGCTTCTACTCTTTAAGGAATTGCTTAACCACCGTCGTCATCTTGGCCAGTTTCCCCCAAAAGAACAAGCGGTAGCCTCATTTTGATGAATATTTAGAAATTTTGTTTGTTTTATTTTATCGCCTTCGTAGCCTCCGTACATCGCTTCATGTTCACGCCGTGCTTAGTCGTAATTAATTTCCATGTGATATTCATATCGCGGCAGAACTCGACATCGCAGCCTCGGAGACCTACTTAACATTACTGAAATGTAACCATGTTTTTCATAGACTGATGACATGGATTAACCGCGCATGTTTGGGTCAGGAGAGGTACCACCTAGGCGAGGCACCCTATTGACTGGGCTTTACGAATAGACAGATGGTGGATTCAGGAAAGTTTTGGATAAAATGTATAGAAACTTCTGGCATGATCGAACTGAATAGCGAGGGGATAGCTCGTGCATCTTGTATTAGCAACAGTGAAGCACATAAAGTAAATCCATAAAACGAGCGCATAGCCAAAATCAATACGTTTTGACGCTTTCCTTTATATTATTACAGCATTCTTTAGTTTATTTCCGACTCCTCACGGCAATCGAAAAGACACAGGTTGGATTCTTTGCAAATTACCTATATTATTGACTAGTCTATTTCAAATAGACTTAAACCCAAAAGCGAAAGTGACCAAGGCCTTGTAATCAATGTTCTATAAGAGCCCTTTCAACAACGCACGTCTGACCAATATTACCGCACCGAAAGGAAGTCGCTGATCCGTACGAAAGGTCGTGTGGACTCCGCTGACCCTTCTGCATAAAGTAGGTCGGCTATTCTGTCCAGGAACGCCCTTTCCGTGCCCCGTAATCGGTCGTGGCCTACTTTACTTCCTCCATTCTTCTCCCAGGATGCTTCGCCTTGCGTGCCTTTCTCTCATTCACAAGGAGCCAAAATGCTGCCAACTGCATATGAAAATCACGGCATTGAAAACTAAAATCCCCCCCCCCCCCCCCCCACCCATGCCGTTTGCTCGTGATTTTTTCATTGAGAGGTCGTCTTTAAGGCGCACGCTAAGATTCCTTTAAACTTGCTGTAAAGGCACGCAGTATGACTTTTATCACGCCAAAATTTTCTGTTAGTATTTCTGCCAGCACTGTGCACGAATCTTCGGTTATACCAGTTTTCTATGAAAAGTGTGTTTAGCGCCTAAACTCTTGAACTGAATACGCAGTTAGATACAACGGTAAGAAACGAAAACAACAGGTTTTCGGGCCTTTCAGACAATCGCATCGTCATCATTACTATGGGCGTAGTAAGAGGTATGGCAGATGTGCAGAGACAAAGCAATGAAGATATACAGGTAGATACGACAATAGAGAGATATGGCCCAGGCTTTTGTCCTGCAGTGGGCGCTGCGCGTCAAATGTCTCTGCCATATCTCTGCGGTTTACCCTGTCTTGTGCCCGCTGCAGCCAATCCCCCCAAACTTCTATATCTCATCCACCCATCTAACTTTCGTTCGCCCCCAGCTACACTTGCCTTCTCTTTGAATGCTGTCGGCTAGGTAAGGACCAGCGGTTATCTTGCGTTCGCATTATATGCCCTGCTCAAACCCAAATTTCATCCTCGTGATTTTGACTAAGACGTATTTAACCGACGTTTGTTACCTGGCCTACACAGCCCTCTTCCTGTCTATTAACGTTGCACCTATCATTTTGCTTTACATAGCTCACTGTGTTGTCCTTAACTTAGGTCCCGACCTTTCCCTTATCCTCTACATTTCTGCCGCATAGGTGAGTACCGGCTTAAGATAAGGCCGTTATATGCTTTTCTCTTGAAGGATATATGTAAACTGCCATTTATGATCTCAGAGAACCTGCCAAATGCGCCCAACCGCATTGTTATTCTTCTACTTATTTCATTCTCGTGATCGGGACCTGCGGCCACAACCTGCCCTGAGCGGAAGCATTCCCTTGCCACTTCCAGCACCTGGCTGCCAACTGTAGACAGCTGTTGCCTTCCGAGACGGTTGAACATTCCTTTGATCTTCTCGATATTAATTTTTAGACACACCATTCTGCTCTGCCTGTCTAACTAACGGATCATGCTTCTCAGATAATCTAATTTCATGTATAGATTGGTTTCATGCGGCGCGCCGCATATTGGATCATGCTCGGCAGCAGAAGAAACTACAGGGGACAAAGGTTATTGGGCGTTGTTGCTAAAAAGTAAACTGTTCGATAAGGGCATGAAAAATGAATTTGTAGGCACATACATAAGTTTACAATTAAAGCTCGATACTTTTCCTTGATAATCTACATATAAATAATTAGCTTCGCCCAATGCCATTTTGGTAATATGCTGCAAACGGATTTCTTGCCTTTTTTCATGTCTGAAAAAAAGCCCGAAAGCACAGTTCACTCCGCTTGAAATTTGATTTAGGGCTCTGTGCTCACTGCTTGTATACTTTATTACGCGTTCTTTTGGCTCCTTAGTGCGCTATTTTCTGCTGCGAAATATTTCTGTTCCTAGCATTACAAGGGGTGCTACCGTGATCATGCTTAGGCGAACTGATATCTCCTGGAATAAGGCGAAATAGCATCATCTTTGCGTGCGCCACCTATGAGCTTTTAACGGGAGGCGAGAGGAACAACAGCTCTAAAGTGGCCTGCTTAATGACTAGATATGGGTGTTATGTTACGCTCGATCAAGCAGAAAGATGCAACAGTTGTATCTGGCGAGTATTAGCCAATGGCCAGAAATTTGGAAGGTAAGGAAAAAAGTTAAATATATGTTGGAGAGAGCGAGAGATATGCCAATGAAAATGATTGGTGCAACGTTAAGAGACAGAAAGAAAGCAGGGTTGGCTCGGACACAAATGCAAAACCAAGACAATGGAATAGGGATGAGCAAAGGATGAGCTGATAAAAGAAAATGGTTGCCAAGGGTGCCAGAGCGGTTTCCAAGAGAACGCAAACGTAACCGGGGCCACCAGAGAATCACATACGGATGGGACTCGGAAGCTTGAGGTGGTATAGCGGCAGTAGCTGGCGCAGGACAGGGTTAATCGGAGGTTAGACGGAGAGGACCGGCCCTGGATGTAGTTAGGTTCATGGTTATGATGATATAGACCTTAGAGCCCAGTCGCTCATGTTGCCGCACAGAAATATATTGAAAGAAGTCCTCAGTGACCCTTTGATTTGGGCGCCGTCAAAAGCCTAGCTCATTCTGACCTCGACAGTTACAAGATGCCTGGGTCACTATCGCTACCATCGAATTACTCATTTCAACATGAGCTCAATTGTGTGTAACGAGCAGTTTGCCACCGAAGGGCTCGTCCCCCTTCCTACACCACGCTTTCACTGCAAACTGCCAACTGTTGGGAAATCTGTGCGCCTACAGCCTTTGTGCACATGCTGGTGCTATGCCAAAGCTTCAGCTCAGAACACTCTGCCACGAATGAATCTTCAGTGCACCAGAAAACCTGAAGGATCCAGGGGCAACGGCCATGGTTCTGTGTCCGTGTTCCTTCCTTATAAAACAGGGTGAGAGCCTAAAGTAAGAATACGCCCCCTTCCCCCCCCCCCTTTTGTTCTACAGCAGTCTCGTGCGCCACCTGCGTCTTATTGGCCACTTGCTATAATTGGGGCTTTGCGATTGTATTGTGCAACCAGGCTAAAAACGGGCACGACACCTGAAAGTGTTTAATGTGTTTATTGGATGGTCTTCAAGGGGAAAACTGCGTGCCAGCCTTAAAATTCGCCAGCACGTGGTATCAGCACAACGCAAGATTGAATGCATGCTTCAACATATTGCATAATTTAATTGCAGTGACAGATGGCACTGTGGTGTGTACTGGCGACAAATAAGCACTCCACTCCAGTACCCACCTAAAGCCCAGATAGGTGGGCCCAACGACGCTTCGTATGGATCAGTCAAAGCCTGAATCTATTCAATCATGTAGCTCTATCAAGCAAACCGAGTTCGTTCAATACTCTTGCTTCCGGCGTGGTGCATTACTTAGGTCCGACGGTGGCCGCAGAAAATGAATGACAACACAAGTTTTTGTACGTAATGCATTTCCGCGTTGTTTAATGCGTGAATGTTTTTATTATTAAGTCCAGTAACTTTTCTTAGAGATGTTCAATGCAGTAGACGTAACAAGCCCTGTCCGTTATCTCGTGTCTGAGCGGTTTTTGTGGCCTCTTTGTCAATATTTCTGTGTTTATTACAACGAAATCATCAAGGCACCTCACTGGGGCGTATAGAGACACAAAGGAAGCTCACATTTCGGGTAATTTATTGGTGTTTTAAAGGTTACAAAGCTACTTTACTCTCCGAAAGAGCCGTTCTCTCAGTTACATAAGTTTAGAAAGTCCGCCATAAGATATATGGCTGATGGCTTCAACTGTGCAGAGAAACTCCTATTACTAATGAAGCTTGTGTAGTGCCGACGTCCTTCGAAGGTCAATGACAGGCTCGCAAATTCTACTTCATATACCATGCCCGAATAAAATGCATCGAGGCGGAGCTGGTCTTGCAAGAATCCCTTTAGCAACAAAGCAGTCAAACGCTCCGACGTTGCGTTGCCCCAAATAATAGGCTCGACGGAGAGTGCCCGCAGAGTACAAGGAATGAAATATGAGCGGAAACTAGATCGAAACGAGTGCGCCATGGAGCAGCTCAGACTATTTAATGAACTCTCGCTGCAATTTCATCAAAGTAATCTGATCCTCTAATGTTGCATCATTCTAGGTTTGATTGAGGTGCAGCGTTTCATCTGAGGAGAAAAAAAATGCAGATGGACAACAAAGACAACATCATGAAAAAACGCGGTTATGGAAATCTCTGCCACCGTTTGTAGCCTTTTCGACCTCCACTCAAGCAAGGAGAAAGCGAGCACGTAGCAAATATTGTAGAGGGGTTTAGTGAGTAGTGCGAGTGACGGAGCGAAGGCAATGTGAAAAATTCTCTACAATAATTGCTTCCCATTTTGCGCTTGACCAACAAAACTTTGTGTGCTGCAGGCATTCGTGCCTTTTCCATTTGGTATGCAAGGAAGCGGCAGCACCAACGCTTGCGCGGGTCGTGCAAGGGCGGCTCCTCACTGCCGATGATATCAAGAATCACGTGACGTTACATGGGCGGTGACTTGGCAGTGAGTCCACAGTGACACAATGGTAAACAAGGCGGCGACTGCGTGAGCACATCAAGCTTACCCGCTGTACATAGTGCTCCGTGACAGATCAAGTGGTGGTATGCACCCCACAAAGGTCACAGTATATGTCATACCAGCGACGACGCCGCTGACTCTATAAATGCGCCAATGGTAGCTTCCGTGTAAAAGAGAAAAGGTACGACTCCGAAGACCAGCCCTGGTCGTCGTTACTGCCAGTCATCGAGCTCGTAGTGAAGGCAAAGGCATAATACGAAGATGGCGGAACTAGCTGCCCTTCGGGGTGCAGTTCAGTTCGCCAGCATCAACCTCTACATGAACGATCACTTTTCACTGATTCCAAAGCAGCCCTTAAAAACCTGCGAGCTGCTCTACGCCGTGGGTCGCATGACCAACTGGTTGCAGAGAATCGTGAGGTGTACAACTGCACCATATCAAAAGGTCGGGACATCATTTTTCAATGGCTGCCAGGTCACTGCGGTATGAAAGGAAACAACCACTCGGGCGAGGCTGCGTGATCTGCCCGCAATGACTGACATGAGGTCTGCATTCCTATACCAAGAGCTGACGCCGCGTCAGCGCTACGCATGTTGGCGCTGGAGCTCAAACTTTCTCTGTGGAACACCGGCCAGTTTTTCGACCGTCGCTTCAGGGCATTGGATCCTGGACTGCGCCTTCGTCTTTCCGAGAATATATCGCGTCGAGAAGCCACATTGCTTTGCCGTCTATGGCTTGGTGTTGCATGTAAAAAACAATACACAGTTCGCATCGGGATGGCCGACTGTCCTGCTTGTAAAAGATGCGGCTGCGAGGAGACAATTGCACATCTCCTGTGTGAGTGCCCTGCTTTAGCGACCGAAAGACGTACGCTGGGTTGTGCTCTGGACGATGTCGATCCTCGCCCTTTAACGGAGGATAATATCCTGGGGCACTGGCCAGAGCAACTGACTGCTCTCAAGTCTCAAGGCCTACAAGGCACTGTTTTGCTTCCTGCAGCATTCTGCCTTGACAACCTGGTGTGACTGTGCCCCTCACCCACTCTCTCTTTCCCTTTTTAGTCCCCTCGTCCCTCTTCCTCAGTGCAGAGTAGCCAACCAGAGCACCCTTCTGGTTAACATCCCTGCGTTCCCTCTTCCCCATTACTCTCTCTCTCTCTCTCAACTTATTCGATTTTGTCTCTTGCGCTTCATGAAGATAGTGGTTACGGACACGATGCTGATCTGTATTATGAGCACTGTACGCGCGCATTCTGCTAGTCGGGAGTGACCTCCGCGGCAAAGATGAGGCCTTAACTGGCTGGCGGCAACGAGGCATACGATAGATTGTCACGCTGACCAGACCGCCCGAGGAGAACGCGTTACTATAGTAGCACTGCTAGCTACAGAGCGCCCTTAAAGTACCTTACGAAACAACGCGAATTAGGCGTGCACACAAAGCAGGCACGAGCGGTATGGAGGAAACGCGATGAGGCCTCGAAGCGAGCTAGTGAATCGGCCATGGAGCTGTTAAGAACTACAGGTTGTTGCGGCTTAGGAACGCGGCGCTTTGGCGACTCTTCCGCATGGGTCGGGGGTGTTAAATGGAAGCTGCACCCCACCTCTCAGCAGTAATATAAATACCTTTTGGCGCTGCATAAAAATATCTGCCTCCCCCTTCCCGGATCTTTGAAAGTAGGGTACATTTCTGCATTCACCTGTCGGGCAAAGCTCTCGTTTGTAATCATCTTTACTTGCTTCTGCATAATGTAAGGTATCTTCTCTTAACTCCTTTGCACATATGGTAACGTTAGGGGAAAAAAAAGCTAATACAGCCCCTGCATTAGGAAATCAAAAGACATTTTGCGGCCTCCGTCGCAACTCGGAGTGAGTGTTAATATGAAATACACTGCAGAAAAAACAGCACATTCTAGGATGGCTGGTTGGTAGTGCTACTCTGCTCTAACTCAGCACCGAACAGGCCCTCATGCTGCTGCATCTTTAGCTAGGGCCTGGTGCTGTGGCTGCATCGTCCGCTTCGGTGTTCTTGCAGCTCGGCAAAGCGCATTGTATCGCGACTGTTTTCGTTAGCTGAGAGGTCATGGCCAGCAGTTATTTTCTTGCTGGGCATCTCTCGCCGCTTTTGGTACTTACCTTGCCACAACGTTCGGCGACCTGTTTCCGTGCTAGGCACCGTGAACCACGTTCTTGGCAGTTTTCGCTGTTAGACTTACCAGTAACGTAGCCGGACTCTATCTTTTCACGCAGCGCGCTGCATTCCACTGGCGGTGCGAACTCGCCTGCAACATCCTGAAGCCTGGTGCGCATGGGACGTTTTTCGCGCGTAAAAGCGTGCCGCTTGGTAATCGCAGGCGGCGATGCCACAAAACATCCACTATCATGGGTGCTTCTCGAGCACAATTCTTGCTCCGTGAAGGTGCAAGTCAGGCGGCGTGCCGCCATGCGTATCACGCGCGTTGCGTTATCGCTTGCGAAAAAGGCTCCATCCGGGCAAGGCTCGTTAGCGCTGTTGCCAGAGTGCATCCCCGGTACGCTCATGTGCTGCCAAAGTTTTTCAGTAAACATTTTTCTTTGCGTCCTTTTAGATGGCTACGTGCAAGATAAAGCGATATAAGAGCCAGCCACTGTGCGTCATTGCGTGATTCCTTTGGTTGCAGCAATACAGAACGAACGCGCGAAGAGTACAGCCGGCCTGTTTTTTAATAATGTAGCGCGAGCGTCAAGCGAACTGCTGGCCAGCGCCTTATAACGGTGATAAGCGTGCAACAAGGCGGGATTCGCGCACGCGCACGAAGTCAAAGCGTCCTGTGCTATGCTGTTCCGAGCACGAGAACACACGCCCTGCCACAATATCGGTTCGCAAGAT
This sequence comes from Amblyomma mixtum, assembly GCF_055824585.1. NCBI lineage: Eukaryota > Metazoa > Arthropoda > Arachnida > Ixodida > Ixodidae > Amblyomma > Amblyomma mixtum. The sequence continues at coordinate 136,650,877 of NC_143016.1, forward strand.
CTCGCCAAGTCGTAGAGCGCATGCGCATGACTAATATGTGAGACTGCATGAGACGTGATTTATTTCTCTTTTTTTTGCCTATTACGGGAGGCCAGCGTGGCGATGGAAAGTTATGATAAGAAAAAAAAAAGGAAAGAAATATAGCAGCACATTGAAACTATTGTCTGGATCGCGATAAGCGGGGCTCCAACCAGCTCTCTAATCAGCCTTGCAGTGTCTCGACGGTATAAAAAGGCATCGCAGGGCGGCAGACAGGGCGTGCTCGGAACAGCGTAGCAGACGGCGCTCTGCGTCCGTGCGGGTGCGCGAACACTCGCCTTGTTGCGCGCTTATCGCCGTTATAAGGCGCTGGCCAGAAGTTCGGTCGACGCTCGCGCTATATTATTAAAAATCAGGGCGGCTGTACGTATACCCGATGCAATAAAACACTCGGAGGATCGCGACAGCAAAATTATTATCAAAATTATTTGGATGAACTAAAATTGCTTATAGAAATTTTTAAAAAATGTCTACAAACACACGTCTATGTGACTGTGCGCACTGAACGCGCAGTGATATTTCGAGACTGTAGCTGTTTGGTTTATGGGGGTTTAACGTCCCGAAGCAGCTAAGGCTATGAGGGAGGCCGTAGTAAAGGGCTCCGGAAATTTCGACCACCTGGGGTTCTTTAACGTGCACTGACATCGCACAGCACACGGGCCTCTAGAATTTCGCCTTCATCGAAATTCGGCCGCGTCTTTCGGGTCAGCAGCCGAGCACCGTAACCACTGAGCCACCGCGGCGGGGCAGACTGTAGCTGTACTGCAGGCCTTATTCCGACATCCTTTAATGGTTACAATTTTCTTATCCACGCAGGGCTGCAATATATAGATATCAGCAAAATTCTATAGGAATCTGTTTACTGATTATCTTCATTGGCTATGTCCGACATAGCCTGAGTCTCCTCGTGATCTAAACTACATAAAGACTATTTTTGCACTTCGGTTGCTCTCTGATTCGCATTCGCGTGAATAGATCAGACAGAGGCGCATATGAAAATATCCAAATACGCAGAACTGAAGTATAAAATTAGGGGCACTTAAGCTCCCTTCAAGGCATAATGCGACAGCGTAACAGACATTTGCTTGTTTCTATCTTAATTATTACATCTTTAAATTAAACGCACTGAATAGCATTCAGCAGTAGGCATACTAGACCACGTGATACATTTCAAGGCAGGCGAGTTCTCTCTTTAACTGAGTCGAAGGAACGTCCCCCAGTGACCTAGAAGAAATGTGCGTGAGAAACAACACAACATGCGATCTGTAGGGATGTTCTCAACGTTTTGTGATGTGATTATACTGTGATTATACTGACCTCGAAAGTCCCCAGGTTCTTGGGTCCCTATCGCTGCCATCCGATTACTTATTTAATCGTGAGCTCAGTTGTGTGTAACGACAGGTTTGCGACCGAAAGGCTCGTCCGCCTTCCTTCACCACGTTTTCACCGCAAAGTGCAACTATTGGCGACTCTGTGCGCCCACAGCCTTTGTGCACGTAGCACCCTATGCCAGAGCTTCCGCTCAAACACTCTGCCACGAATGAAACTGCAATGCACCAGAAAACCTGAAGGATCCAGGCATAACGGCCGTGGTTCTGGGTTCCTCTTCCGTCCCTATAAAACAGGTTGAAAGCCTGAAGTTAGACTGCCCCCCCCCCCCCCCCCGCGCCCTGCTTTTATTCTACAGGAGCCTCGTGCGCCACCGAGGCCTTCTTGGCTACGTGCAATGATTGGCGCTGTGCGGTTTGTATTGTGTAACCAGGGTAAAAAAGGCTCTGCTCCTGAAAGCTTTCAATGCGTTTATGGGTGGGTCATCAACGCCTCAAACTGCGTCCACGTTCAGCCCGAGAAATGGCAAGCACGAGACATTAGCACAACGCACGATTGAATGCTGGCTCCTACTTATTACATAATTTAATTGCAGCGGTAAATGGCACCGTGGTGTGTTCTAGCGACAAATAAACACCCCACTGCAGCGCCCACCTAAAGGTCTAGATAAGTGGACGCAAGGGCGCTTTGTTATGAGTCACTGAAAGTCTGATTCTACTTACTCATCTATGTGTATCAAGCAGACCAAGCTCCTTCATAATCTTGCTTCCGGTTTGGTGAATTACTTTAGGTCAGACGGCGGCCACAGAAAATGCATGACAAGGTATAATTTTGCACGTAAGGGTAAGGAATTTGGCGTTCTTTTATTGCGTAAATGATATTATCTTTCAGTCCAATAACCTTTATTGCCGGTGCTCTATGCAGAAGCTAACCCTGTCCGTTAAGGCCGATTCACACGACGGACCGTTCGTCCGCGGCCCGCGCAGTACGTGTGCATACGTCAGCACTTTGAGAGGCGCGCTAGATGCATGGATGGATGGCGGCCGACAGCGCGCCTTTCAAAGTGCTGACGTATGCACACGTACTGCGCGGGCCGCGGACGAACGGTCCGTCGTGTGAATCGGCCTTTATCTCTTGTCTCCGCGGATTTTTGTGGCCTCTTTGCCAATATTTATGCGTTCATTATAACGAAATCATGAAGACACCTCACGGCGGCTTATACAGACACAAAGAAAGTTCACATCGCGGGCAATTTATCGGTATTTTAAAAGTTACAAAACTACTTTACTCTCCGAGAGAGCTGTTCTCTCTGTTACATAAGCTTACAAAGGGCGCCATAAGATGTGCGGCTGATGGTTTATAGCTGATGGTTTCAACTGTATATAGAATCTGCTATTGCTATTGAAGCTTATGTAGTGCCCAAGTCCTTCGAAGGTCAACGACAGGCTCGCAAATTCTGCTTCATATACCATACCCAAATAAAAGGCATCGGGGCGGAACAGGTCTCGCAAAAAACCCTCTATTAACGAAGCAGTCAAACGTTCCATCGTTGCGTTGCCCAAATAATAGTCTCGACGGAGAGTGCCCGCAGAGTATAAAGAATGAAATATGAGCAGAAACGAGATCGAAAAGAGTGCGCCATAGAGCAGCTCAGACAATTTAATGAACCCTCGCTGTAATTTCATCAAAGCAATCTGATCATGTAATGTTGCGTCATTCTAGGGTTTATTGAGGGGCAGCGTTTAATCCCGGGAGAAAAAAATACGGATGGGCAACAAAAACAACATTAGAAACAAAACGCGGTTATGGAAATCTCACCCGCCGTTTACAGCCTTTTCGACCTCCGTGCAAGCAAGGAGAAAGCGGGCACGTAGAAGCGTCTTAATCAGCAACGCTAGAGACGAAGCGAAGGCGCAGTGAAAAAATTCTCTCAGATTGCACTTCTCCTATCGCGTTTGACCGAGAAAGCTCTGTGGGCTGTTTGCATTCATGTTTTTACCCTTCGCTATGCAATTAAGCGACTGCACCAACACTTGTTCAGAGCGTGCTAGGGCGGCTCCTCGCTTCTGATGATATCATGAATCACGTGACGTTACATGGCCGGTTACATGGAAGTGAGAGCGCGGTGACACGACGCCAACAGGGCGGTGACTGCGTGATCCCGTCATGCCTACCAGCTGTTCGTAGCGCCCTGTGACATATCACTTTGTGGCATGTAGCACAATATGGTCACAGTATCTCATACCATGGACGACGACGCTGACTGTATAAGTGCGCCAATGGTAGCTTCCGTGTAAAAGAGAAGAGGCACAACTCCGAAGGCCAGCCATCATCATCGTTACTACCAGTGATCGAGCTCATATTGAAGGCAAAGGCATAATACGAAGATGGCAGAACTAGCTGCCCTTCGCGGTGCAGTTCATTTTCGTCAGGTATCAATCTCTACGTGAATGATCAGTTTTAACTGATTCCAAAGCAGTCATTCAACACCTGCGAGTTGCTCTACGCCGTGGGCCGCATGACCAACTGGTTGCAGAGATTCGCGAGGTGCGCCACTGCGCCATATCAAAAGGTCATGACATCATTTCAAATGGCTGCCAGGACACTGCGGTATGAATGGAAACAACCACGCAGGCGAGGCTGCCCGTTCTGTCCGCAATGACGGACATGAAGCCTGCATTCCTCTATCAAGAGCTGTCGCAGCATCTGCGCTACGAAAGTTGGCGCTGGAGCTCACACCTTCTGCGTGAAACGCTGGCCAGTTTTTCAACCTTAGCTTCAGGGCTTTTGATCCTGGAGTGCGCCTTCGTTTTCCCGATAATATACCGCGTCACTAAGCAACATTGCTTTGCCGTCTGGCACGGTGCTAGTTTTACAGTGCAATACGCGCTTCGGATTGGGATGGCCGACAGCCCTGCTCGTGAAACATGTGGCTGAGAAGAGGCAATTGCACATCTCCTGCGTGAGTGCTCTGCTTTAACGACCGAAAGACGTACGCTGCGTTGTGCTGTGGACAGCCTCGATCCTCGCCCTTCAACAAAGGATAGATCCTCGGACCGTGGACATAGCAACTGACTGCTCTCAAGGCCTACAAGGCTCTCTTTTGCTTCCTGAGGCGCTTTCTCTTGAGAGACCAGTTGTGGCTCTGCCCCTCGCCCCTTCTCTTTTTCTCTTTTCAATCCCCTCATTACTCTTCCCCAGCGCACAGTAGCCAACCAGAACACCCTTCTGGTTAACATCCATGCCTTCCCTCTTTCTCTTTAGCTCTCTCTCTCTCAAAGTTTTCGATTTTGTCCATTGCGCTTCATGAAGCTCGTGGTTACGGACACGAAGCTGATTTTTACAATGAATACTGTTCGCGCGAATTCTGCTACTGGGGAATGACCTCCGGAGCAAAGATGAGGCGTGTGCTGAACGACGGCAAGAAAGCATGCAATAGAGTGTCACGCTGGCCAGACTGCCCGAGGAGAACGCGTGGCTGTAGTAGCACTGCTAGCCACAGAGCGCCCTTAAAGCATCCTAAGACACAACGCGAATTCGGCGTGCACACAAGTGAGGCACCAGCGGTATGGAGAGAACTAGAGTTGGTTGCGGCTTCGGAACGCGCCGCTTTGTCGACTCTTCCGCATGGGTCGGGGGTGTTAAATGAAAGCTGTACCCCATATCTCAGCCGCAATATAAGTACCTTTATGCGCAGCATAAAAATATCTGCCTCCCCCTTCCCGAATATTTGAAAGTAAGTACCTTTCTGCAATAACCTGTCGGGCAAAGCTCTCGTTTGTAATCGTCTTCACTTGCTTTTGAATAACGTAAGGTATCTTCTCTTAACTCCTTCGCACATCTGGTAACGTTGGGGGTAAAAAAAGCTAATACAGCCCATGCATTAGGAAATCAAAAAACATTTTGCGGCCTCCGTCGCAACTCAGAGTGAGTGTTAATATCAAATACACTGCAGGAACAACATAGCACGTTCTAGGATGGCTGGTTGGTAGTGCTACTCTGCTCTAACTCAGCACCGAACAGGCCCTCATGCTGCTCCATCTTTAGCTAGGGCCTGGTGCTGTGGCTGCATCGCCCACTTCTGTGTTCTTGCAGCTTGGCAAAGCGCTTTGTATCGCGACTGGTTTCGTTAGCTGAGAGGTCATGACCAGCAGTTATTTTCTTGCTGGGCATCTCTCGCCACTTTTGGTACTTACTTTGCCACAACGTTCAGCGACTTGTTTTCGTGCTAGGCACGGTGAACCACGTTCTTGGCTGTTTGCGCTGTTTGACGTATACCAGTAACGTAGCCGGACTTTCTATCCCTTCACGCAGCGCGCTGCATTCCACTGGTGGTGCGAACTGCCTGCAACATCCTGAAGCCTGGTGTGCATGGGACGTTTTTCGCGCGTAAAAACGTGCCGCTTGGTAATCGCACGCGGCCATGCCACAAAACATTCACTATCATGGGTGCTTCTCGAGCGCAATTCTTGCTCCCTGAAGGTGCAAGTTCGGCGGCGCGCCGCAATGCGTATCACACGCATTGCGTTATCGCTTGCGAAAAAGGCTCCATCCGGGGAAGGCTCTTTAGCGCTGCTGCCAGAGTTCATCCCCGGTACACTCATGTGCTGGCAAAGTTTTTCAGTAAAAATATTTTCTTTGCGTCCTTTCAGATGGCTGCTTGCAAGATAACGCGATATCAGAGCCAGCCGCTGTGTGACGTTTCGTGATTGCTTTGGTTGCAGCAATAAAGAACGAGCGCACGAAGAGTACGCATACCCGATGCAATAAAACACTCGGAGGATCGCGACAGCAAAATTGTTATCACGCACCCTCTCTATATATTTAAAAAATTATTTGGCTGGACAAAAATTGCTTATAGAAATAAAAAAAAAAAACTTCTGTAAACACACGTCCGTGTGGGAGTGCGCGTTGAACGCGCAGTGATCTTTGCGAGACTGTCTGGAGGCCTTATTACAATATCCTTTTATGGTGACAACGTTCTTATCCGCGTAGGGTTGCATTATACAAATATCTGCAAAATTCTGTATGAATACTATTGGTGATTATCCTAATTGGCTATGTCCGACATAGCCTAAGTCGCCTCGTGATGTTCACCCCATAACACCTATTTCTGCACTTCGGTTGCCCACTGATTCACATTCGCGTGTATAGATCAGACAGAGGGGCAGATGAAAACAATGAAATACGTTGAACTGAACTATAATTAGGGGGCACTTAAAGTGCACCTTCAGTGCATAACGCGACAGCGTTAGAAGTTATTTGCTAGTTGCTATCTTAATTACTACATCTTTCAATTAAACGCACTGAATAGCATTCAGCAGTAGGCATATTTGACCACATGATGCACCCCAAGACAGACGAGCTCTCCCGTTAACGGAGTCAAACCGACGTCCCTCAATGGCTTAGGAGTAACGTGCATGAGAAAAAGCAAAACACGCGACCTGTAGGGATGTTCTCAACGTTCTGTGAAGAAATTAACCTATGTAGCGTCCAATCATCTGTCAAGAACGCAACTCGCGGAGCTAACATTCTAGATTAATTGTTGCGTCATAATTCAAGCACTTTTTCTGATCTCTGTAAAATTCTAGCAGTTGCGAACCAGAAAAGTTGCTGCTGTGCTTATCCTTCAAGAACTGCACCGTGCACCTATTCCATAAGGAACGTGTATTCTTATTTACGACTAATTTCTGGGAACTAATGAATCAAAATGTAATTTATGGAATTTGTAGCAAGGCCATTTTACAAGGTTGTTAACACCATTTGGTTGATTTTCAAGAACATGGTCTTGACATTGGTTGCAAACACACATTCTTTTCAAATATGCGTCCAGAATACCAAATAAGACAAATCGTGGATAAACTACGGTGTTAAAAAGATAACAGAGCAAAGAACGCGCGTATAGAGAGGTATAAAAACGCGCCAAATAGACTCTTGGAACTCTGTCTGCGTCATCTGGACACAGTGTACACAGAAGCCCTCCGCTCAGCAAAAGAGGATTATTTTGCCGGGCTAAAAAAATCTAGCTCGACTAATTTTTAAGCTTTGTGGGAATCCATACAAAAATCAAAAAAAGAAAAGACGGGAATTTCCGGTATTCTTCTTATTAACGTACAGTTTAGTGTAAGCGAAGATAAAGCGCAGATCTTCAACAAATACTTCTAATCGGTTTTTCAAAAAATATTTATTCTCCAATACCACCCACCTTTATGAACATTATTGAAACAAAAAGGCCTGGCGTTACAATTAAGCTTGAGGGTATCAGGCAGTGCCTGGCAAACTTAGATGAGCATAAACTCGCTGGTCCTGATAAAATATCCCCCAAAGTGTTGAAACCCTGTTCTTACATACTGTTCCTATTTTCACGCTACATAGGATCAATGAGTTCAAACTGGCATCAGTAGTGTATAAAGGGCAATAGTTTTTTTTTTCATTATGTTGTATCAATGCTGCGTGCTAGATGAAAGGACAAATTTTGCTTTCACCCATGAAATAAAAAACTGCCGCGCTGGATGTCCAATATAAATGCTCGATATTTATTCATCCTACAAAAGTTCAAAATATTGCGTTCGCTTCTCTGGAAATAACTTGGTGTAAAGATGGATGGAAAGAATCGCGGCCAACACTTATGTTGCCTGTGGAAGAGTGAAAAGATGTGCCAATTTCTAGGAGCCCAGAGTAGCAACTCTCGCTGTCACTATCCCTCATTTTTAGAGCAATTTTATGGCCTCTGGTTGCTGCTGTAATTCGGCACACTTTTCTTTTATTACATGCTTCTAAGAGCAGCTTAATGATAGCGCCATGACTAAAATATAATCAAAACTTTTATTGTCATCTTTTTCATGTAACAAGCAGTGCCATACCTTTAGATTTGCTGCACTTTCATTATGTATTTCAACCGTGAAGCTTACGAAGTTTCCTAAACTACCTATGGGCTAATTTCGATCGGTTTGCGAACATTTGCGTTAGCACTGGATCACAGCAAGAGCTCAGAATCTTTTCCCCTTTTTTTTCTGCGTACGTATAGTCACGTTATGGCCAAATGGAATTATTTACCATGCTCACTATAAACCGAATGCTGCAGAAAGTAATAGTATATTTGGTAGGCATGTGTAGCTCCTGCTGTCAGAGAGTGGAATCGCTAAGCGTACGAAGGACACATCATCAGTATCCAGGCACACGTAACGTTATTTTCTTCTAAAACCTTTCTGTCACGTCCTGCCATCTCTGTTTGTCTTCCGTGGTTCTGATTGTAGTAGCAGATAGCACTGAAAGAGACAATCTCTCGTTTGCATGAACCTGGTCACTATATCGATCGCTTTGATGTCATGCTGCCATGCCCAGCGTCCAGCGTTTAAGTTTGCGTGTCTGGTCCGTTCAGACGCTGTAAAGCAAATAGGGCAGCAAAGCAACATGACGAACAGGATCAGCACAGAGGCTTTCGCACAGAAATTCCTATTTGCGATACCAGAGGCAAAACTTGTCGATTACTGCCTGCTAAAAGAGCCCGCTGGGCATGCATACGGAGTCACTATCGATCGATCGTGTGTTAAGCTGCTTAGTATGAGGACGCCTGCTTCGTAGTCATCGCAATTCGGAAAGACAGAGTGATTTCCAGCAACGGGATTTTACACAGCCGCTGTCGTTCACCAAAAAAGGCACGTTGATGGACTCTCCTTTCGAGCCCCGAATTCAATGCGAGCCGAGGAAGAAGCGAAAGCGCTTGCTGCCGCCCACGCCAATTCGAGAATCATCATCACGGACTCCAGAAAAACATGTGGTCATTACTTGGCAGGGGAGATCTCCCCCTTAGCTGCTTGCATTCAAAGACGGACTGCCACTGATCCAACACCGAAAAGAATCATTTGGGCTCCTAGCCACCATGGCTTATGAAGTAATGAGGCCGCTGACGCGGCTGCCCGAGCGCTTATTCACCGGGCTCCTCATCCCAGCTCTTCTGGCTCGGAGACTAACCAGCCGCTGCTGCGGTTCAGGGAAATAATAACGCATTATAGCGACAACCACCGCCTTTTCACGGCCCCTGCAAAGGGGCTGAGTAAGACGGAGGAGCGAACTTTAAGGCGCCTGCGGACAGGTACTCTACTCTGTACTGCAATCATAAAACATTACGATCCTAACACGGGTGGGCGATGCACGCACTGTGGGGGGACCTGTGATATCTTCCACATGGTGTGGGCATGTATTCGAAATCCCCACCTCCCCCCTTCCCCTACCCCTTCCAGAGAGGCATGGGAGACTGCCCTCCTCAACTGCTCCCCGCTTGAGTCCCAAAGGGCTCTGGTTAAACGGGCGAGAGACGGGGCCTTGTCATGCGGTGTCCCGGACTAGGGACGCCGACCATGAAGCGGGGCCACTCTGTGGCTCCCAAACCCTATTTCATCAAATAAAAATTTTCACCACCACCGACAGTAATTGTCCTGGAGGTATCACCATATTTTGTTTCACTCACACATTGGTGTCAGAAGTCTTTTTGATGTCATGTCTAGCATAATATCCCAGCTGAAAGGAGAAATTCGAGTGCACCTGTAACGCCCCTGATGCCACTCTGATTGCGACGTCAGAAGTGCAACGTCCCGTTCAGCGGCCCTCATTCCTAATCTATCGAAAAAAATAAATTAGTGTATCCTCCTGCCTTTCTACTATACGAAGAAAAACATGAATCCAGGATTCCATACGATATAAATCCGGCGGGGTACTTCCCAGGCAGGTGAGAAAATGATTCCCAAATTTTTGCAATTAATGCGAAATTATTTCATTGTGTTTATGAGAACTTCTTTCGTTTTTTACTGCTTCGTGGCTAAAAGGAATAATCGAGACAAAAGACGCTCTAACTACCCGCCTGCAAAAGCTGATACCTGGCTATGCGCAAGAAAATTAGGCCCGCATACCAGTAAAATGAAAGCCCAGCCTGCGTTTCTCTCAGCTGCATTGCAGATTGAACGGTCAACGCTAAGAAGAGGGACGACGAAGACAGCGGAATGTAATCACCCTTTGAGGGGTCGGACATATTACCACACCCTGTTGTGGCGGCTCCTATATGCACGAAAGTCTTATTAGCCATATCTCCCGGCATTAGCCCCAATTCGAGGTGCTTAAAGGGGTTATTCGTATTGCATAAAAGAGTTCACCTTTGGCCCTGTTTGTGATTCATTCTTGGATGCAAGTGCTCGGCGGGTATGAGAACACATTAAGGAGAGAGACGGTAAGGAGAAGTGCAGATCTTTAGTATTATTGCAGGAATGCCTTTAACCGCTGCATTTCACTTCTCCTTGTCCGCACATTTTTGTCCGTCCGTCCGTCCATCCGTCCGTCGGTCCGTCTATACGCGCGTCCGTCTCTCCTAGCCTCTTGAAAGCCTGCAAGGCTAAAATGTACGCTCAAAACCAAGTCCTCTTCAGTCAACGAGTGGCGCCTCCAACTACTGGACTGTCACAACATGGACATCTGTGCTTCTTTAGTTGGTATTCCTGCTTGCCTAAACTATTGTCGGTCAACCAGAGTTTATCAGTATTACTGAACAGTGTTTGGTGCATATGTTTATGGATTATGTGCGCTGATATGCATCATTCAGCACAAAGAATAAAAGCCCTGCACATCAGCCAGTTAAAGTTCTTTATAAAACTCTTATCAGACGTCACCACAGCTTTGCTGCTTATGGGGATTCGGCAATGGCACTCACCTAAGCCACTGACGGGCCTATAGACATTTAACAGGAAACTTTTCGCTATTCTCTGCTACTACAGTTCAGTCTTCCCGATACTTCTTTTCATTCTAAAGAAACCTCATGGCATCACCGAGTTGATGCGCTTTCTTTACTTGATATTAGATGGCGCCGCGGTAAGCGCCAGAAAATTTTCTATTCACTGTACTGCAGCAAAGTATATTCGTTGTTTCTGATGAAATGAAATGGCGCAGCAACTGTGTCACTCCCACCTCAACCACGGGCCGCGTGTGAAGGGAGGAAGGCGGGAGTTAAAACCGAAAGAGAGGAAGAAGTGCCGTAGTGGAGGTCTCCGGAATAGCTTAGCCCTCTTGAGCTCTTCAACGCGCACTGACATCGCACAGCACATGGGCACCTTTTGCTTTCCGCCTCCGCCGAAATGTGGCTGCCGCACTCATATTCGAGCCCGTGTGTACTGAACAAAATTAACACATATAAGTCGGACATTCAGATATGAAAAAAAAAATGTATTTCTTGATAGAAACTCTTTACCTAACTTCGTAATTCAGTGATCCGTTTATTGGTGGAAGTGTTCTTCTCAACACCTACTTTCTAGCCGTCCTACAATGTGGGCAAATTCGCTACCTGCTGCATGTGGTAAAGCTTCATGCATTTTAAATCTCTTTTAAGATCACAATTGTGACCCGAGTAGTTGTTTTCTTACGACAGTGCGCAAAAATTGTTTGGTTTTGTTGCCGAAGCACAATGTAGTCAGTGGGGTCACATCTGAAAATGGTGTCCAGAAAAGGCTGGTGGATGTTCCTGAACAAACACAACGCACAAATCACAATGCACACAACAGACACCTTGCACAGGAAACGTTTAAAGCATCATGAGACTATGATAGCGGTCGCAAGCTCTTCCACTGCATACTTGTACTCTTGCAGCGCAAATAAAGAGGTGTCTTACAAGCAAGGCTCTAGGCATATATGGTTTATGAGAGCCCGAAAACCCAGGCATGTACACTGACATCAACCACCTGGGGATCTTAACTGTGAGATGTCAGTGCACGTTAAAGTTCCCCACGTGGTCAAATTTATTCTGGAGGGGATGGTGGTGAAAATATTTTAGCGAAATTGCTGCGGCGGTTGGAGCTCTCAGTCCAGAACACCATAGGTGTAGGCTGCGGTCCGGGATCTTTCGATGAGTTGCTTTTGACTCGTTTCACCCGAGCTGGTCCGAGCTGCTTCACAACCTTCCTGCATAGGCTAGTTAGTAACAGTGACCGCCTGATTTCGTTCGCACGCCCATACCATATGATACAGGTCCGCCTTCTTGCCGCAGAATTTGCATTGTGCAGACCTCCCCTACAGCACCTCTTTCTATCTTTCTTCTTTCACTCCCACCATCCTCTCTTCCCTTAGGGCGCGGTTAAGGTGTCCACCGAGATGTGAGACAGATACTGTGCCATTTTTTTCCTCGAGAAACAAAAGAAAAAGAAAAAAAGAAAGTCGGCTTTGAGGAATGAAAAGGCGCAACCTGTTTCACTTGTCGATGCACACCTGAACCCCGCCGAGGGGAAGAGTGGAACGAGGAAGGGAAATAAGGAAGAAAGGAGGATAACAAGAACAAAAACAGCTGAATTTTTTTTTCAGCGCCGGCGTTTGTTTTCGTTGTCAGAATCTGTACATGCAGACAGCTTATAAGGCGGCTGCAAGAAACTGAATGACGAAAGTTGTCCAAAAGAGGCGACCGCAGCATCATCAAACAATACAGGCGACCGCCTTCTCCGCTGCTACTGAATTCAAACGCGCATATATGAATTATCAACTATAGCTCGTTCAGCCGCACCTGTCGAGTACAAGACGGCTCCTTCGAAGGTTTAATGGCTGTGGTTCGCGATGGACTACAGGATGATGAAACAACGCCTTCATGGCAAGAAAGCAGAACTCTGGAAGCGAAACGCCGAAAAAACAAGCGTCGCACAGTGAAAGCACGCTCACGTTTCTGAACTGCTGGAGAGAACACAGAAGCGAGGACCATTTTACATAGTGTCGTCGCCAAAATTAGAGGTGCCAAGCCTTCTAGACGCCCTTACACACTCGCAGGCGGGGCAGCGGCATAGAGGATGAGGCTTTAGTTGAAGTGAGCCGTTGATGCCTTCGTCGTCATCCTATGTGTGGCCCGAAAAACAGCCGAAACATAACGAGCGCATAAGTGTTTCAAAACACGCCACAGCCTGCATGAATTCCTGCAGTGGGGTACCCTAGGTGCGGTACAGACGAGACCGCCAATTTTTTCAGCCTTTCTGGTTATCGCAAAGACATCTAGATTCGATGCTCAGCATGCATAAAATTACATAAGGAACACCCCCCCCCCCCCTGACGTTCGTAAGCACGGCTTTCACCAGGCTTGGTGAAAACGGCAATGGTGAAAACAGTGCTCTCCAAAAAGAAAGGACAGGGAGCCTATCCCTCAAGCGTACTGCAAAAAAATTTGAAGCGAAAAGCTTCACTAGGCTCGTCAACACCGCGCTTCGCGTGGGCCACCCCCGGGCGCCGCCGTGGCGCGCCCCTCCTCCTCCTCGCCACCTGTTTACCCTTCGCCGCTGCTAGCGGTTCTTATCGCGTTCTTATCGCGTTATCGCAATGCGTTGCGATAACGCCCGAGCGGCGGCGGCGGACATAAAAGAGGCCGCGCGCCGCGGCGCGCGCTCCGTCGTCACTTCTCCTCGCCATCGGTTAACCGCTTGGGACGGTGGTCTCCGTCCCAAGAGAAGGTTCTGTCGCAAGGCGTTGCGAGAACGCACGCGTGAGCGGCGGCGGCGGCCGTAGAAGAGGCGCAGACATTCGCCATGGAAGGAAGAAAAGAAGACCCAGACGTGGTAGCGAGGGGGTTGGCTCAAAATCTACACCGCTACCGTGGTGCTCCCAGTGCATTCTGCGCGAACTGCGACAGCCATGACATCAAACAAAGCATAACTGCAGCTTTTCGCTTGTATCTCCAGGCTTAACCAGAGCTCAGCCACTGCCATTTTTTTTGCTTCATTTATTGGAGCCATGTAATTCGCTTCAAAGCTATACAGGGTGTTTCACCTAAGACTTTCTGCAATTTTTAAAAATAAGCTATTTGAATTAGATGCGCGCTTTTTCTGGCATAGCATTGTCAGTGGTGTAGTACATCATAATTCAACTAAGACGTTCTAACTAGCAGGCTTGTTAACCAGTATTTAATAGTTAACTTTTAAACTATTACCCTTGGGCTCCTTAGTTATCGAGAGGCATGTAGCCCACCGTAAGTAATGTCCATATCCGTTTTTAGAATTTCGAGAACGCGATTATCCTCGGCGCTGTGGCCCAACAAATTTTGGCTATTTCGACGAGTTAGGTTCACTGGAGAGGTTACTTTGCCTGAAAGCTTCTTAGACCGCATGTATTTTGGCGCGATGTAGGCGAAATTTGTTGGGCCACAGCGCCGAGGATAATCGCGTTCTCGAAATTCTAAAAACGGATATGGACATTACTTACGGTGGGCTGCATGCCTCTCGATAACTAAGGAGCCCAACGGTAATAGTTTAAAAGTTAACTATTAAATACTGGTTAACAAGCCTGCTAGTTAGCACGTCTTAGTTGAATTATGATGTACTACACCACTGACAATGCTATGCCAGAAAAAGCGCGCATCTAATTCAAATAGCTTATTTTTAAAAATTGCAGAAAGTCTTAGGTGAAACACCCTGTATATCATTTGTACACCGCGGTGGGTCGGTGGCTATGGTGCTCGGCTGGTGAACCGAAAGACGCGGATTCGATCCCAGCCGCGGCGGTCGAAGTTCGATGGAGGCGAAATTCTAGTGGCCCGTGTTCTGTGTGATTTCAGTGCACGTTAAAGAGCCCCAGGTGGTCGAAATTTCTGGAGTGTTTCAGTACGGCGTCTCTCATAGCCTGAGCCGCTTTGGGACTTTAAAGGGCGACTGCAGAAATTTTTGAGAATTTCGCGATATTCAAGGATTCAAATCTATATAGGCTGGAGGTAAAGCATGACAAGTGTTTTTGTACTATCATTTTAAATAGTGACGTAATCGACGATTGAATTTTGCGCTTCCCCTCAATGCGCCAGAGGAGTGCAGGAAAACTCAGCGTGACGTCACGGAAGGTATGATTTCAAATTACCGCTGTCGTCAGCCACACCCTGTCCTTTCTAGTTAGAGGCTGCCAAAAAACTCTCGGCAGGGTTTGCCTTCGGTGGCGTTGGTTTTTTTCCTTCAAAGCAGGCGTTTGTGCGTTGGAAATGTACCGATACCTTCGATAACGTCATCATGCGCCCCCCACTTGGCGTTGTGCGCTGCGGAGAAGCTTGAAGGGCTTCCGGATTTTAATCGGCGATTGCTTCACTATTTCAAGTGCTAGCCCAAAAAGACTTCGCATGCTTTGTCTGCAAGTTTCACACATTGGACTCTCTTAAGCTCGTTGATTTCTAAAACCTATGCAGTTTCCCTTTAAACCCCATGAGCCAAACCATATATAATTTCTGCGGAGCACTTCCAACGCGCAAAACAGTCGCGCCGCAGCGTGACCGTTTGGCATACCGATCCAACAATGTGGCCGTATTTTTTCACAGCTTGATGTCGTCACATAAGAGCAGGCATGGCTTTTTGTTTATTCGATTATTTTCTGAATCCGAAAGGATTACTGTGCGGTTTCCTCGGCTTTCTGTCATCAAAACCGTGTCCGCAGCGATCGTGGGAAAGTATAAAGGGGTATCGTCTCAAAGGTGGTATATTCGAATCAGGATGATGTTAGGATGCGGAGCGAAAATTTTGGGGCCGATCGGATGGTTAGTTAATGAATTAGAGCCAAAAAAGTGACCAACAGTGGACGTGGTCGGGCCGGCAGTGGTGCAAAATATGAATTGCCGGAAGTGCTGCGCCATGGGACACACCATGTGATGTAGCGCGTGATTGGCCCACGTGACCGAAAATTAGGGCGGAGCCAACGTATGGCGCGAAATTTGAACGTCCGAAATAATTACCCAGGTGAAACGATGGGGCCTCTGTAGTTAATCGATATCTAATCAATAATATATTTTAGAAAGACCAGTTGCAAACGGAGATGAATTAAGGCGCATTAGAGTGAATTAAGGTTAAATTATTATAAATTAAGGCGGATTAATGTAGATATTGTCACGGACGCCGGTAGAACGTTCTATCCCTGGCCGAACAGTACCTGGCGAGCACACTGGGCAGAGCGCAGCCGGCAGGCCCTAGCACCGAGCAGAAGAGGACGAAGTCCGGCGCGCGACAAAGGTCGAAGACAGACCGCACGGGGGCGCTGGGAGAGTGATGTCTAAACTAAGTGCGGCATGCCTGAAAGTGAGGGGGAGCCACGTGTGGGCATTAATAGAGCCCCGGCACTGAACGTGGTGAGAGTGGTCCTAGCGGGCATGGTATGGCTTGAGTCTTGCGACGTGCACAATTTCGGATGTCGGCGGGCGTCTGGAAGAACGAACACTACCTTGCGGGCGCACTTCATACGTAACGTCGCTGAGTTTGCAGAGTACCGCGTAGGGGTCGAAGTAACGACGCAAAAGCTTCTCGGAGCGACCGCGCAGACGGATGGGGCTACAAACCCACACTTGATCACCAGGCTGGAAAATGACTTCGCGGTGACGAAGGTTATAGCGGTGAGCATCGACTTCTTGCCGCACGCAGGTTCTTTGCCGAGCCAGCCGGCGAGCAGCCTCTGCATGGCGAACGAATGCATCAGCGTCGGCAACGGATGGGCGCGCAATATCGGGCAACAACATCGTGTCCAACATAGTCACGACTTCACGACCGTGTACCAAACAAAATGGCGTGAACCCCGTCGTCTCTTGAAGGGCAGTATTGTAGGCAAACGTGACGTACGGAAGTATTTCGTCCCAGTTCTTATGGTCATCGTCGACGTACATAGAAATCATATCAGCGATAGTCTTATTGAGGCGCTCGGTTAGGCCGTTGGTTTGAGGATGGTAAGCTGTGGTCTTACGATGACTTGTGCCACTGAGCCGCATAACTTCCTGAGTAAGCGTGGACGTGAACGCTATGCCTCGGTCAGTTAAAACAACATAAGGGGCGCCATGGCGGAGGACTATGCTGATGATGAAAAAGTCAGCAATTTCAGCAGCAGTGCCGCGGGGAAGGGCTTTCGTCTCACAATACCGGGTGAGGTAGTCGGTGGCAACCACAATATACCGGTTACGCAATGATGACGTGGAAAATGGGCCCAGTAAGTCCATGCCGACTTGGTGGAAAGGAATTCTCGGCGGAGCAATGGGTTGGAGCAAGCCAGCCGGCTTGAAAGGTGGTTTCTTCCTACGTTGACACTCGCGGCAAGTGCGTACATAACGCTTGACAGCCGCAGAAAGCCTTGGCCAGTAATAACGATG
This sequence comes from Amblyomma mixtum, assembly GCF_055824585.1. Taxonomy (NCBI): domain Eukaryota; kingdom Metazoa; phylum Arthropoda; class Arachnida; order Ixodida; family Ixodidae; genus Amblyomma; species Amblyomma mixtum. Next base: position 136,668,353 of record NC_143016.1, read on the forward strand.
ACGAACTCGTGCCATCGTTCGAGAAAATCCGAGGTGGCCGGAAGGAAGCTCGTCGTGGCATGCCAGCAAAACGTCAGTGCGGAGCGCCGTTGGAACCACGAGCAGGTAACCAGAGTCCGTCGGGCCGTAATTTCGTTTGTAGAGGACGCCATCTCGCAAGCAAAACGACGACAAGCCACGCGCGAATAGACGAGGCGGTAACGAAGCGGTACCCTCAAGATAATCGATGAGTGGCCGCAATTCCATGTCGTCCCTCTGTTGAGCGAGGGCGGACGTGGTCAGAGCACCATTAAATAGAGGGTCATCTTCGAGGTCATCAGAGCCGGACGGGATAGGAGCACGGGACAAGCAGTCTGCATCGCTGTGTTTGTTGCCCGACTTGTAGACAACTGTTACATCAAATTCTTGCAAGCGAAGGCTCCAACGAGCTAGCCGGCCCGAGGGGTCTTTAAGATTCGCGAGCCAACACAGTGAGTGGTGGTCACTCACAACCCGAAACGGGCGACCGTACAAGTAGGGCCGGAACTTCGTTATCGCCCACACAACAGCTAGGCACTCCTTGTCGTGGTTGAGTAATTCGCCTCGGACCGAGACAGCGTGCGGCTGCCGTAAGCAATCACGCGCTCAACACCATCTTGCCACTGGATGAGGACTGCACCGAGGCCAATGTTGCTGGCATCGGTGTGAAGTTCTGTGTCCGCCTCCTCGTCAAAATGGGCAAGAATGGGCGTTGTTTGTAGGCGTTTGCGGAGCTTTTCAAAGGCGTGCTGCTGTTCCTGTGCCCAGACGAAAGGCTGATCGTCTTTTGTCAGCCGTGTGAGAGGCTCAGCAAGCCTGGAGAAGTCTTGCACGAAGCGCCTGTAATATGCGCAGAGGCGAAGAAACCGGCGCACTGCTCGCTTATCAGTGGGAGTCGGAAACGCAGCTACAGCGGCCGTCTTGTCGGGGTCGGGGCTGACGCCCTCAGATGTCACGACATGGCCCAAAAACTTCAGCCGTTGGTGCGCAAAGTGGCATTTTTCGGGTTTTAGAGATAGACCGGCTGATCGGATTGCCGTCAATACTGCACTCAAGCGTTTGAGATGTTCTTCGTAGGTCGCAGCGATAATAACCACATCATCAAGATAGACGAGACACGACTACCATTTGAGGCCAACCAGGACAGTGTCCATCATTCTTTGAAAGGTGGCCGGAGCGGTACACAGGCCAAAGGGGAGCACCTTGAACTCGTACAAACCGTCGGGGGCTATGAACTCGGTCTTTTCACGGTCACGTTCATCGACTTCGATCTGCCAGTACCCACTGCGTAGATCAAGAGAGGAAAAGTACCGGGCATGACGCAGGCGATCGAACGAGTCATCAATTCGGGGCAACGGATAAACGTCCTTTTTAGTAATCTTGTTGAGGCGACGATAGTCGACGCAGAATCGGAGAGTGCCATCCTTCTTGGCGACCAGCACAACGGGCGAAGCCCACGGGCTTGTTGACGGCTGGATAACCTCATCGCGGAGGATTTCCTCAACCTGCCTCCGAATCACCTCCCGTTCTTTCGCAGACACTCGATAGGGGTGGTGTTGTATAGGCCTCTTGCCGTCATCCACTACAATGCGGTGTTTAGCGACCGATGTTTGCCGAACTTTAGAAGTGGTCGCAAAGCAGTCACGAAAAGAGTCGAGGATCATGTGGAGGCGGTGTTTCTGATCGGCGGTTAGGTCGGGGTTCACGGCAGTCATAACGGGGACGTCAGGCGTCGACAAATGGGTATCGTTGAGGGACAAGGCGCAGTGGGAGACTGAGTCACTAATTTAATCGAAATAGGCTATAGCGGTTGCTTGCGGCAAGTGGCGGTAAACGACGCTAAAGTTGGTAACAAAAAGCTGCGTTCGCAGTCCGCGGAGGGAAGTAACACCCCGCGCAACGCAGACTTGTTGACTCAGCAGTAACGACAGGTTACCTTCCGCAACCCCGTGAGGCGTGCGTGGGTTGGAGCATTCCACCGTAATAAACAAACTGGAGCGTGGTGGTAGCGTGACATTGTCATCACACACGCGAAAAACAGGCCTGTCGGGCTCGCTGCTGTCGGCTATGGCACACTGAGGTGAGAACGTCACGACAAGTTCGCGGAGGTTGATTATCGCACCGTGTTCCCGAAGAAAATCAAACCCGAGGTTTAGGTCCTTCGAGCAATGAGCCAACACAGCGAAGCAGGCAGTGAAGTTGACACCACGAATCTCCATTCTAGCGGTGCAGACGCCAAGCAGTGTCACCAGATGGCCTCCAGCTGTCCGGATGTGCGTTCCAGGCCAAGGTGTCAGTACTTTCCTCAGGACAAGCGCCAGACCACGACTCATGACGGAGAAATCGGCGCCGGTATCTACGAGAGCAGTCACGCGGCGGCCATCAACGATGACCGGGATTTCAGCCGAAGCTTGGTCGCCTTCAGAAAAACGCTGTGTGGGGGAGGCCGGACTAGGGGATCGTTCTCGTGGTCGGGTTGGGGCGTCAAGCGGAGGCGTCTCTGTTTGTTGAAAAGTCGTCGGACTTAAGGGTCATTCAGATTGTCCAATTGAGGTGTCAAGCGAAGGCGTCTCTGGGCGTCGAAAGGTCGTCGCGGCGTGGGGTCGGAGGTCGGGTCGCATGCTAATGTCGGTAAGCGGAGGATGTTCGTCATTATGTCCGGTGACGGCTGCCCTGCCTCCGGGGTCGCCGTCCTCAGTTTTCCCGACGCGGGCTGGAGGACTGCCGGACGTAGGACTGGCGGGCTTAAGAAAACCGTCGAGGCGACGGTGACCTGGACTGACGTTGGGCAGTGGGTGCAGGTGGGACGTTGGCCGCTAGGTACTGACCGATCTCGCGGGGTCGTTCACCATAGCGTGGCAGGGGTGCGTCAGGCGAAGAGCCACGCAGGCCTATCCGGCGGTACGGGCAGTGACGACGGATGTGGCCTGCTTCGCCGCAGTGGAAGCACAGGGGCCTGTTGTTCGGCGTTCGCCACATGTGACGGGTGGGCGGTCGTCTGGCAGCGCTGTCGTATACGGGAATCGGTGGGACGGCGCGGTAGGGGCAGGAGAGCAGAACGCCGGCGGTGGTGGCGCAGGTCTTCGCAATGACTCGCTGTATGTCATCACATAGGACGCTGGCGGTTGGGGAGGTGAAATCGGCTGCACCGTGCGGCGTGTTTCGTCACGGACAACATCCGAGATGGCGGTGACACTAGGAGGCTGCTCCACAGAGCGCAGCTTCTGCAGCTCTTCGCGAACGATGCTCCTGATGAGCTCTCGGAGGGAGGTGTTCTGATCCCGGGCCTCGGCATGTGGCACTCCACAGCAGTGATGTTTGATGTACGGCCCTAGTGCGCAAACCGCTTTTGCAGGGCGCGCTCCATGCCTGCCGCTTCCTTTGCAAAATCGGCGACTGTAGCCGGGGGACCGCGCACGAGTCCAGCGAACAATTGCTCCTTCACTCCCCGCATCAAATGGCGCACCTTCTTGGCTTCCGACATCGAAAGATCAGCGCAGTTGAAAAGCCGGGTCATGTCCTCCACGAACATCGCCACGCTCTCGTTTGGCTGCTGCGCTCTCGATTGCAGGGCCAATTCAGCACGCTCCCTCCGTTAGTTGCTGCTGAACGTATCCAGCAACTGCCGCCGGAAGTCTTGCCAGGTGTGGATGGCGGACTCGTGGTTTTCGAACCACGTCTTGGCGGCGTCCTGGAGGGCAAAGTAGACGTTCCGAAGCTTGCGGTCCTCGTCCCACAGATTAAATTCAGCGACCCTGTCATACCGTCCAACCAGTCCTCCACATCCTCAAACTTGTCACCATGAAACGACGCGGGCGTACGGGGCGTATGAAGAAGCAGCGGTGGCGAACTCACAGATTGCTGGAAGGTCTGGCTGGCCACCGTAGAGGTCATCTTGCGGGATGGCGCGTTGAGGGGTTTGTACTCGGGGGCTAAGCCTTTCAAACGCGGCTTGACTTGTGGACAGGTGTCGTGTCCAGGGGGTGTGACGGAGCGCTGGAGGTTCCTGGGACCTTTTCGTACATAGATCGTACCCAGCAGCTGCACCAAAAATGTCACGGACGCCGGTAGAACGTTCTATCCCTGGCCGAACAGTACCTGGCGAGCACACTGGGCAGAGCGCAGCCGGCAGGCCCTAGCACCGAGCAGAAGAGGACGAAGTCCGGCGCGCGACAAAGGTGGAAGACAGACCGCACGGGGGCGCCGGGAGAGTGAGGTCTAAACTAAGTGCGGCAATATAATGTGACTTAATGATACACTGAATGAATTAAATATGAATTAGAGTAAATCAATTGTGAATGAAGTGATTAAATTAATCATTTCTGAATGAAATTTAATGTTTTGTGATAATTGTGTAAAATTGTGAATTAATTGTGAATTAAATGAAATAATTGTGAACTAAATGTGAATTAATTATACAGTAAGGTGCATTAACTGCGGTTTAAGGTGAATTATGTGATTCGATTCTCAAACGCGGCGTCACAATCGAGATTGAGGCAAAGAGGAGCAACTAGAGGCAAAGAGGAGCATTCAGAGGCGGCGAGGAGGCGTCGATGCTTTCGCATTGATTCAATTAGGTTTCCGTAGTGCCCACTAACGTTTTTGTTTATTTTCGGTTATTTTATAATTTATTGTGTGATATTTGAAGACATACAGCGTTTGCACGGCTCCACCAATTATTTCAATAAATCTTTCCTTCCCAGTGCGATAGAAAGCTGGAATAACCTCCCCGAACACATTGTCATTGAGACTAACCCTTCCAGATTCATACAGCTCCTAATCGACCATCTCAACGACAAATAATCTTTTCCTGCACCCTATGCCAGCTTCCAAGCCCTGCAAACTGACCAGCCTGTTCTACTTCCAAAGTTGTAATTTGTTCCTGTTTATATTTCTGCTACACTCTGTCATGACGTGATTATTTGAATTTACTTCTGTCTTTTTTTCGTCTTGTTCTACTTTTTTTTTCTATTCTATATTTTATATTTTCTATATTTTTCTGTATTTCCATATTCCTTCTATATTTATATATTCATGTATGACTGTTGAACACCCCTGTACCACCTCCCCCCCTTATGTAATGTCCCTAACGGGACCCTTAAGGGTTAATAAATGATGATGATGATGATCACAGATATAGGTTTTGGTTTTATGGTTTTTAACGTCCCAGAGCGACTCACGCTATGAGGGAGGCCGTAATTTCTACCACCTGGTTTCTTTAACGTGCATTGACATCGCACAGTGCGCGGGCCTCCATTATTTCACCTCCATCAAAATATAACCGCTGCGACTGCGATCGAACCCGCGTTTTTTGGGTCAACAGCCGAGTGCCATAACCGCTGCGCCACCACGTCGGCACCGAAAATATAGGCGTAAGCCATTGCTTAGAGGAAGAAAACTGAAGAACAGGCTCAGAAATATGTCAGGCAGGTCCACTCTAAGGCATAAAGGCCTACCTACCAAACAGGTTGAAAAGAGAGGAAAGATGCTCAGTTTGCAGAACAACGATTTTGCACATGCCACGCAGGTAATTTCACACCTTTAAGGGGCAGCGAATTAATGTTTCGAAATAATCTCAGAAGCGTTTTCTGTTTATAACTGATTTCTCTCTGCAATAATAATCACCCCTTTGGCGGCATCAGATAGAAAGCTGCTCAAGTTTCGCTTTAGGGATGAACTGATTTCTCTTTCTCGCTCGGCTACTGAGCCGGAATTCCCGCGATCAAAACCCGGCCGCGGCGACCGCATTCCGATGGAGGCGAAACGCAGAAGGTGCCCGTGTGCTGTGCGATGCAAGTGCGCGTTAAAGATGCCCATGTGGTCGAAATTATTCCCGAGACCTCCACTACGCCACAGCTTTCTCCGTCTCTTCTTTCACTCCATCCTTTTTCTCTTCCCTTACGTCGTGGTTCAGGTATCCTCCGAGATGTGGGAGAGTTAGTGCACCAATCACTTCCCTCGAAAACCAATTTTCCAATTTTTCTTCTTGCACCGCTGTAGCCCGTGCTCACGAGTAAACAGCAGAGAATTCCAAACGAAGAAATGAAAAAAAAAAGGTTACAACGAAAGGACGCTGCTCAGGAAATGCGACACAGCATATGTAATTTGAAGACGGCGCAATCTTGTCCGGCCAATTCTTATCTGCTTACAGTACACCCTAGCCGGAAGAAAAGAACAGGACTCCATGGGATTATTTTAGATTTTTTTTTTTTTTCAAATATTTATCACGAAGCATTCCTAAAGGCAAAAACTGGGTTTCATATTTGCTTCTTAGGATAGACTCCATTTCTCGGGAAGAAGACGGAGGCTGAAGCCGTAATTTTAGTATGGGTTTTGTATTTACACACATAATTTAGTCGCTGACGAATTCAAATGGACACAAAGAGGAAGCCACGGCGCGAGCCGTGCGTATTTCTCAGCTGGCAGCTTCTGGTCGAAACTCTCGGTGAGAAAACTGAGCCACGGGCATAATTTCTGACACCCTCTGGTGCTGTTTCGGCTTGTGGCAACATATTATTTTTTCTCTTTTGTTTTGTTACATGCGATATTTTTGCTTCGAAGTACGACTGTCGTTTCCTAGACACAGTCTGATTCAAAACATTTAGGTACAAGAAAGGACCATGGATGAATGACGCCGCGGTGGCTAAGTGTTTATGGTGCTCGGCTACTGACTCGAAAGATGCGGGTTCGATTCGTGCCGCGGGGGTCGAATTTCGATGGAGGCGAAATTCTAGGGGCCCGTGTACTACGCAATGTCAGCGCACGTTAATGAACCCTAGGTGATCGCAATTTTTGTAGTTCTTTAGTACGGCGTCCCTCATAGCGTGAGTCGCTTTGGGATGTTAACTCATACACCAAACCCAAACCACTAATGTATGTGCCAGTGTTAGGTAACCTAAGGCCTGGCTTAGTAAATTATTTACTCTAATTTACCCCTATGGCATGCAGAGGACCGTAGTCCTATATAAACGCGTTGAATGCTTTTCATGCAATAGTGCACATTAAGAAGCATTCCTGAGGTTTGGAAGTCCTGGGTATTCAAATGTGCTTACAACCTTGAGAACACTGCCTGGGCCTCGGCAGCTAAACAGTTGCGACCACAGCTTGAGAAAGCGGAAACCTGGTAATCGCAAGCTCTTCAACAACAGTGACCACACGGAAAATTTGTGAGGACCATGGTCTCGATGTGACATCATTGTTGAGTGAGGAGCAGTATCGCCCAGGAGCTGCGCTTCTATGGCTGTGCTGTATGTAGCTACAAAGGATATACTTTCAACAACTGCCTCATAAGTCCGCACAATTCTCAGTGTGTCGAAAATAAATACCATAGAGATTGTAGGCGCAACTCGAATTAACAATATTGGAGCATGCAGAGCAGCTCATTAGAAAGGACGCCAGAACCTTCAGCAAATGCGTTCCGATCTATCCCTCTGCTTTATTCCTTCTTTCTTTCGTCGGTTTCTGGCGCCGCATTCACAGTACAAAATTCCTAATAAATTTTGTTTGTTACATGATATCGACTTTATATTCTGATGCATTTTAGAGAAGCTTATTAATGATATAGAAATAGAACCACGTCCTCAATCAAGCTTACGTACCACCGCTTTGTTGATCACATGGCCACCCCACATAGCACGCCGAAAGGTCTTGACTGATTGGGGTCAAAGGTCACGCGGAGGCCACGATCCCTGTGCACAAAGTAGGTCGGTTATTCACGCCAAGAACTCCACTTCCGTGCCCTGTAATCCATCGCAGCCTACATTACTTCCTCCATCTGTCTTGTTCAGCCGTGAGGCATTGATCCCTGTATCCGTTGTTTATGGGTTTCCTAGGAGGTTCTTCTCACGTGCATTTTTAACCTCGGCAGAAAGAACTATTCTTCTAAATAAATATGAAATGTCTCTAGTGAAACAGTGTATTTATTTTCTTTCACTCTGTATTCCCGAATATGGTTGCTTTGCGAGACAATCTTTAAGACCGACCTTAGTAGAATAGGAAACGACCTTGTGAGCACAGCCGTCAATACTTCTAGAGCGCAGCTATTAGGCGCTCTCTCCTGGCTTCCGCGTCGTAGCTCTCGTTGTCTTTGGTGTTGTCGGCGTAACCGGCCACCCAAGTAAAGGAGCAAAATTCCACCTGAAAGCTGGCTCCTACGCGAAGACCCCGGAGGGTGGCGAGCAGCGGGACTCGCCACGTGCCAGCCACTACGGGTCGGCGCAATGACGTCACAGGTCACCCTGCCACCTAACAAGTCACAGGTGGCAGGCAGTACCAGAGTGAAATGCCACCAGTCACGGCGAAAGTACAAGAATGCACAGCTGGATGGTGGCTGGCACGGGGAGATGCCGATGGGCGTGAAAACTAAAATACGTGAAGAACTGCGCTCAACTTAGCAGTACCGACTCGTGTCAAGTTTTCCTTCCATTGTTTTCCCTCTGAAACACGTGAGCATTTACTATACTAGCTCTTTTTTAGAATGATGTGTACACGCGGCCAATATTTTAACAGTATCGAGTGACTATCGGCCTGTCGGCTTCGCAGCGCTTTATCACAACGTTAAGAAGAACTTCTTGTTGGGCGAGTTGGTGCATACTGTTGTAGGTACGAATTGCGCACAAAAGACACACACAGGAAAACACACGTGTGTTTTCCTGTGTGTGTATTTTGTGCGCAATTCGTACCTACAACATTATCACAACGTGGAGCGGCGAAGGAGCGAGAATGAGCGCTCAAGTGTAGAAATACCCGTAAATATCCATGCTATCTTGACATCAGAAATTCTTCCTAATG